>NC_090186.1:35914923-36235919 GCF_024679245.1 Pseudorasbora parva | reverse complement strand
GTGTATTTACAACAAATATCACATTAAAACTACCAATACTGTGGTAAACGCATGGCAAGTGTTTTTTTATTTTATTTTTTTAATTGTGCTTCTACTACAAATGCCACGTTGGAACTACACTAGTAATTATTATTAAATATTAACAAATGTTTAAAGGTCTATAGCACTTCACGTGACAGTGTTTAATCACCCTATTAGCAAGGTGTGTTTATTTAGAAAGCAAAGAAATGCAAAGCCTCAGTGGAGATGATGACAGATACAATGCAGTGACTGAACATGGTCGATAACGACAAGCAGAAAATACTTTATATCAAATATTAGGAGATAATAATATGTATGACTACTCACCAACATGTGGCACACGTGATCTGATGCCAAACATCGCGATGTGTTCTGAATGAGACTTCTTCAGCGCGATTTCATACCGATAGAATTGCCGTCTAATGTTGACGCCAAAGGTTTCCCACTGAAAGCAATTGGGTTCCCAGTTCGTCCATCGCGTGACGCCGAGGGGTCTACCTGTGGCGTCTTCAGTGTGACGCCGGGGCGCGCGCGGCGCGCGGCGCGGATAGAGATTGCTTTTGGGTCTTTTCTTCACACAATTCAATCGTTTGGCCTCGGAATAGTTGGACTTTTTCAATAAAGTGTGCCTGTTGTCTGTTACAGTCTGTGTTTTATATCATATAATACGCAAATGGGTAGGTTTAGGGCGGGGTGGGGTTTGACTGCTGTTTCAAACGTGTATCATAGCGTAAATAAATGTAAATACAATTGTGCTGGCTGATTAAATTGAGAATCACACTCCAACATGTCATAATGTAAAAATTATAACCCAATATATTCCATCATAACGATAACATTCACATGCCCAACACGTCTGTTTATGACGTCCTAGGTTTCTCATTGAAATCAGTGGATTACCCAGTACGTCGAAAAATGGCGATTTAGGGGTACCCTGTGCGTCAACAGCTGACGTCAGGGTCCCTTGACCGTTCGGCAACATTTGACGAGTAGGGGTGAGACTGTGTTGGCTCTATGCAGTTGAGTGGGTTACTATCAGCAAAAGCAGACCACCGTCACCACCGTTTCTTTAGGGATTGCAAAACAAATATACATTTCTTGATGTAATACACAGTGAACATGCCTCTTTAGTGTACCTGCTAAAACGAGAGGACATCGGTTGCTTTCAGTCAGCACTTTACGGTGGGATAATACATCCAAAGGTGCCTTTCAATACCTCATTTTTTTGGTTTGTTAACATTTATTTTCAGTCAGAAAAGCATCTTTCCCAACGTTCTGGCAAGGTTTTCTTGAAGTTGTGAACAAACTTTTGTCACATTAATATTCAAATTTATCTGGTCTTTCATAATGTTTTTCTTTTTTGCAAAACAAATATAAAATGGAATGTTCCCTTAACGTTCACATAACCAAGATACTTTTTTTTTTAAACATTTAAAAACTGTTTGTTTGACTTCACTGAATTTCAGGCCTCCCATTACCTGTTAAACCGCAGAGTGTACTGGAGAACATTCATGTTAAACTCCCCATGGCTTTCCTTCCATTTAAAATCATCTTTGCCTGACAACGAACAAGTAAAAACAAATAAACTTCTCATGAGTACCAGGTGCTTTTGTTATAATTTTTCAGTTATAATAGATAGCACAGCATGGAGTATTATCTTCTTTATTTTGCTCAAGGCACAGTACAAAAGACAATTTGCCAGACAATAGCACAAGCCCTCAGAGCAAACATATTAAAAGTTAATGTCATGCTTGAAGCCATGTGCCGAAAAGATGTGCTTTGTGATTTTATCCTGATCATGTTTCATACTTTTCATGAAGCATTTGTTTGGTTTTATGTTCCCATCTTTAAAATGATTTATGGTCAGTGGAAATTTAATTTAAAATGCAATGGTCAAATATGTCCAGGACAGATTGCAATATCACTGCAATATACAGGACATGTATTTTTCATTTAGGTATGCTATACATTTGGTTTTGAACAGGAATTTGGGTCATTGCTGTTTTATGGAGCATTTAACCAGCACATTCAAATCATAAATGTGATTGAATATTTTTACTAATCAGGCTGGAGTTCATTTCTTCGCCTTCGAGTGGATCTTATTCACTCTCTACTCTGCCCAGCTGAGTAGATTGAATACAAAAGCTTGAAAAATTGTGATTAAACTACAGAGAGCGATCAAAGAACACCCTCTTTAATGTTCGAAGCTGTCAGTCACACATGGCGAGTACACTTGCCCAAACTCCCGTTATAATCAATGACACTGTGATGCTGCACAACGAAAGTATTTTGTGAGGGAAATAGACTGTCTGTCTAAAACTCGTCTCTCACTTTTCATGTCATGGGAAAAGATCTCGACAGCTGTAATAGTAAAAAACGTAGTAAAAAATGTAATATGCGTTTAAAATGTAAAGATATGTCAGCCAATCACAACTGTGGGCATCTCACAGCAGACACACCCCGACCATTCAATGATAAAAATGCTTTTTATTTCTAAATTGACATTTTGTGACGTAAAAACCATACTAAAAATATGCATAGGCCTCAGTAAACATAATAAAAATCCACATCATGGAGTCTGTAATCAAACAGGTCTGGTTACAGAAATTCTTCAAAATATGTTCTTTTGTGTTCAGCAGAAGAAATAAATTCATACAGGTTTCAGGGTGAATAAATGATGACAACATTTTTATTTTAAGGTAAACTAACCCTCTAAGCAATTCCCATGCATACTTGATGCCATCTAGTGGACACAGGTGAGTCCGCTGCATTTGATTGCATAATAACGGTTTTGCAGTTTTATGATGGCCTGTTGTATAGCACTTCATTGTGTGTAATAGGTTAGTTTATGTACTTTTACAATTGTATGTGTAAACGTCATATTATATTTCTAACTATATCAGTTAGTCTACATTAAATGTGCGCAATTTTTGAATAGTAGCCTAAATAAAGACACAACTCTTCTGAAATAAAAGTCATCTCATAGACTATAGATACTATTGAAAAAACACTGACATTTTTAAATAGCTTTAATCTTTATTTTTCCTTTTAATTTTAGTTTATTAAACCTTTTTTTGTGTGCCATTTTTATGTTACCGGTATTTCATATTTCGTTCAAGTCAAGTCAAATTTTATAAACTTTTTGGCCATTTGTATATGTTATTTCATATTTCGGTCAAGTCAAACTTTAGTCTAGCTACTTTTAGCACATTTAACAAAAGAAAGAGGTCCAGAGTCCTACTTTACAGATCAAACTAAATAAAAAAAAGTATGAACAATTAGCCTAAATATAAAACATAATCAAAGTACAACATCATATATTTTATCAGCTCCGAAACCTTAATCTATGCGAAAGCCACAGAGAAAATATGTTGACCCAAAAATGAAAGTTATTTTGTTTTAGTGCTTCAACTTCAACTTATTTCATTTTAGTTTTTCATCTAATATTTATATTTTATTTCAAATGTATTTTTATTAGCAATTACATTTTTTTTGTTTTTTTACATGAAAAATGCTAATTATATCTCCCACAGTATGAAGCTGCAGACTCGGAGCCTGCATCCACAGTCCCGCATTCTCAGAGTCAGACCCCTCGTTTTCAGAACAGCCCCTCCTGCTGTTCTGAAGATCGTATAACACCCTTATCCAAATAGGATGCAATATTACGGTGTCGTAATAAATCTACACAAAATAACAATTTTGCAAACATATTTGCATTCCCAAATATCATTGTGTTCTCTGAGTGACACATTTCCCAGTATAGTTTTTTTTTTTTCCAAAGCTGAGCATGATGATCCATCACTAGTTTTCATTAGTCTAAAATAGTGCACTGTACTGCACAGCTGTGCAAAATAGTGCCGTTTTATTGTATTGCAAACATCTTAAACCAAGGCATAGGCCTAATATGCTTATGCAGGCTACTCTAACTGTTCAGTACTTGAGTCACGGCGAGTTTACGAAACGTAGGCTGGTAAGATTTGTACTCCCAAGTTCACATGTTCGTCACAAAAATACCCCAAACAGCTAAGACTAATCTAAACACGATCTAAACAGGCTATGAAATTGTGAACTTGAATATAATATGTTATAAAATGTTAATGTTATAAAAATGAGAGCTAGTTGAGAGCCACACTCTAAGGAAAAGAACTGAAGAAATAAACGAAAACGCACGCAATCAGTTTTGTCCCTCTACAGACACTGTAATTTGACGTCATTGTAGCCAGTGAATTTGAAATACGGGCGCGGTTTTTGGCATCTCTGAAGTTCATATTTAATGTAATTTAACATTTTATACATTATATGTATGTGTAATGCTACGCCTTACGAATTGTGGTATTATTTTTTGTTTTGATTAGTTAGCTGTGTATAGCATGATTAAACGTGTGGAACGTTTGTCGTTATGTCGTACGGATTGTGGTCATGTAAACAAAAATATGATGTTCTTTTATTGTTTAATTTTAGACAAATGGAGGCCAACAAAGAATCACCCAGTGCCTTTAAAACGCCTTGCAAGCCTGCTAAAGTAAAAAGTCCAGGTAACGTTAGTCATCTTTAAAACGTCTGATACTATAACTAACATACACGTTATATTGACTTTCTCATCATCAAAACTTCTCATTTTACATTCCAGCTGGATCCATAAGTCGCTAATAATGTCTTAAATGTATTGTTTGTGATCAGTCAGTGCATGCGGAACCCCAGTCACCATTCCTGCCTCTCCTTTCATGAAGAAGCTCGGCTGCGGGACTGGAGTCAATGTCTATCTCATGAACAGGTACAATCTTACATACAAACATAAAACAATTTTGTTGACTGTTTGTGATACCTGTGTTAGCGTAATGGACACTATTAAATCTATGCCAATATTTACAACATCAGGATGGGCAAGCAGACTCATTCACCATGGGCCATTAAGAAGATCAACAGCAAGTGTGCAATAAGTCAAATGAATGTTTATCAGAAGCGTCTGACCGAGGAGGCAAAGATCTTAAAAGACCTGCACCACCCCAATATTGTTGGCAAGTATTTTAAAATATTACATGTAAAGGTAAATATGAAGATTATACGCCAAATATCCTTTCCCCTTGTTTTTTTTAAGGCTTCAGAGCTTTTACCACAGCAAAGGACGGCTCTAAGTGTTTAGCGATGGAGTACGGTGGTGAGCAGTCTCTGAATGATCTCATTGAGAAAAGGAGAGATGAGGGCCTACAGGCGTTCCCAGTGGCCACTATTGAAAAAGTGGCTCTTCACGTTGCACGTGGTCTACAGGTATGGTTGTGAAATCAGTAATTTACTGTTAAAGCCACTAATCTATATAGAGACATAATAGACAAAGCTATTTGGAAGAATGTTTGTATACAAGCAGATTTTGAGCCCCATTGACTATAGTATTTTTCCCCCTACTATGGTAGTTAATGGGGCTCAAAATCTGATTGTATACAAACATTCTTCCAAATATCTTCCTTTGTGTTCAGCAGAAGAAAGAAATTCATGCAGGTTTGGAACAACTTGAGGGAGAGTAAATGACAGAATTTTCATTTTTGGGTGAACTAACCCTTTAAGGCCCATTCACACCAAGGGCGATTACTATATTACTATAAAATATAGTGTTAAAGATCGTTCTAAATGTAAAAGAATAGCAGAGCCCATACCACAACTATAGAAATAACGGCACAGAGGAACGATCTCGCTGGAATCACTTTCGCAATGATTGTTTTCCAGCAGATGAGTATGGAAGCTAGCCTAGAAATCTAGACGCACCCTAGCGGCAGCAAATCGAATCTGCCCGCGAGTGTCGTCTAGCAACTCTCAATACCCTTCTGAGCTGTATTCGCCTAACTCTTGCTGGTCCAATCACATTGTGTATAGAGTCGGTGGGCGGGGCCATAATGATAACGGCCGAGTTGCGTTTGCGTGCTTCTAGTAAACACAGAAACTAGCGAACGGCGGTCTTTCGAATCAGCTTTGACCGCGACTCTGGAAGACTTGGAGTTACGCTTTTCTCTGAGAAAAGAACAAAGAACGGCACTGAAGTCATTCTTAAAAAGGGAAGATGTGTTCGGAGTTTAGCCGACCGGATTCGGCGAATGTTTAATCTATCAACAAGCTCTGTTTCACCGTCGTTGCTCTGGTTGGTGTAGCGCTATCCTATCGCGTGCAGAGGGAGTTTGAAAGACAACCATTTATCCCGCCCCTCAGATTGAGCCCTGTCAATGGTGAGTTTCCAGACCAAACATCTTGATGTGGGTCTGGCTTGTCAGGCTATATGGAAGCTTGTTTCCAACACGGAATGAAAAATACAGGTAATTGCGACTTTATCTGACAATTCTGACTTTTTTTCTCAGCATTGCGAACTATAAACTCACATTCGTGAGTTATAAAGGCAGAATTGCAAGAAATAAATGTGAAATTCTGAAAAATAAGTTGCAATTGGGTGCAACTTGGGTGGGGGGGAGTCAGCTCATATTTTCACACAATTTCACTTTATTTCTCAGAATTTTTATTCTAGCAATTCTGACTCTGCGAATAAAGTAAACATTGCGAGAAATGTTTTCTTCTTTATTCTGAAAAATAAAGTCTGAATTGCGAGTTGTAAACGTCACAATTACAGCAGCAGATGATATAACTTAAGCACTTACTTATACACTTATAAGCACTTGTACTCATACACAGCTATATTGTGTGTACGTGTAGGAGCTAATATTATCATTCTTTGTGTGAGCTGGACTTAACGTTTCACCATCTGGAATTTACAATGATAATGTTCCTCTTTGCATTTTTGTTGTGGTGTAGGCTCTGCTTTTTTTTTTTTTTTTTTTTTTTACAATTTAGAAAGATTTTTATACAGTTGTTATCAAAATTATTCAACCTCCATTGCAAATCAGGGTTATTGGCAAAATGAACAGACTTTTAAACTGTTTGCAACGAACAAATCAAACAAAGTAATTTAAACACAACAAATATTTCAAGTGGTTTCCCCAAATTCGACTGAAAATGCAGCTTTTAATGACTTCTGCAGTCTCAAAATGATTCAAACCTCTGAGCAGAATCCCTCACAACAGCACACATCTGCTGAACAGGGGTTGTCTCAAGCCCACCTGATGTAACTAATCGAACACTCTGTTAGTTGCATCACGTGTGTTTGAGCTAGAACACATGAAATATCTGAACTGGCTTGGTTTGTTGAGTGTCACGTGTGTATGTAAGACAGTATGTAAGTCTGTACATTTTTCCAGTGAACCTGATTTGCAATGGATGCTGAATAATTTCGATTGCAACTACATCGCTATACCGTATAGTTATCGTCCTTGGTGTGAATAGGCTTTTACTGCTTTTTCCATAATCAAATGTAATTCTGAAATGTCAAGCTCCTTCTACTGTTTTATTGTCATTTTTTTCCCTTCAGTACCTGCATAATGAGAAGAAGCTTTTGCATGGAGACATGAAATCATGCAATGTTGTGATCAAGGGCGACTTTGAAAGCATCAAAATCTGTGATGTTGGTGTGTCACTGCCACTGGATGAAAACATGCAGGGTACGAAAAGATTTAGCATTTCAACAGGATTATTTTTCCTTCATTTGTTCATTAAAAACATGTTTTGTTTTACCTTGTTTTGAGATCCACTCTATTAAAGTATTATTTCAAACCTCTTTCCTCAGTGAGCGATCCAAAAGCCCACTACATTGGGACGGAGCCGTGGAAGCCTAAGGAAGCTTTGGAGGATGGGATTATCACAGACAAAGCTGATATCTTTGCGTATGGGCTCACACTGTGGGAGATGATGACACTTTCTGTTCCTCATCTGGAGATGCTGGATACTGAGGGAGATGATGAGGCTGATGATGATGATGGTAAAGTTACTGTAATCAAATCCAGGTGCTATTTGTAATATCTTAGCGAATAGATTTGAAAGTTTTTATACTTTTTTTCAAAGTGCCTCTTATCTGTTGTCTTTTCCTTAGATGACTCCTTTAATGACTTTGATGAAGATGCATATTATGAGAGGCTGGGAACTCGACCGGCTTTGGATGAAGCCACTCTGGGAGGGTCTTACCAGAGGATGGTGGAGCTCTTCTGTCTCTGTACAGAGGAAGACCCTCATAAAAGACCCTCTGCAGCTCATATTGTTCAGGTGCTGGAATGCAACAACCAGCTTTCTGACAAACACAGTGAGGTCATTGTAATTGATTAAATTTACTAATCCATTCCTGTCAATGTAAAATATATTGGTATGTTTACAGGTTGGGTCGGTCTGATTTCTGTCTGTAATTTTTACTTTGTGAGCTGTCTGTCACATTGTATATATTTTTCTGTTGAGGATTAGTTGTTACATATGTTCTTATGTACTCTAATGACATTGAGGCATGTTTTAGATACTGTATTTGCTACGGTGCAATTTGAAATAAAGTGTCTGTTTGAACTATGGTATTTGTGTATAAGATCTCATGACTCATTACTATAATGAACATATGAATATTTTTCAGAAGGTACATTTTAAGTAGTGACCAGTCAACGAACCTGTGTAACTCAGATTAATTCAAATACAATACAAAATATACGAACAAGACCATTTATTTTAAAATATGTACAAAGCAAGGAGCATCTTAACAATTTTTGATCAACTTTACAACAAACTTAAAGGAATTACAAACCCTAATTTTCCAAACAGGAACCTTTAGGACCTGCTGGCTTACAATAAACAACCAGTATTTGTGCTGAAGTAAATATGAATAAACGTAACATTAAAGACTAAACAGTCTCTACATGAGATGCTTATCATATCACACTGAATACAATTTGAACATCTAACAATTTTTTTTCTGTTAAAAACTTTGAAAAAAACATAAAAAAGCATTAACAAATGCAGTCAAACTAAAACCTAGTGTAGTTGTTCTTCCTTTAACTGATGAAGTTGTACACCAGAAACGTTGGCGTCTCGCAGTATTTTGTAGCAAACAGCTTCCCCTCAGGTGTAGGGTCAGAAAAGGCGATTTCTTCTTTGGTCAGATGGCTCCCGTACATGAAAGTATTCCTGAATGAGTAAGAAACAATAGTTTTATATACACAAAGTAATTTATGCAAACTCCTACTTCTTCTTTCATCTTATTAAAAGTTTGGTACCTGACAGTGTCCAGAAGGCGAGTGGCGATGCTCTTCCTCCTCATCAGACTGAAGACCCAGATGCGACTGACACCACAGATGGCTTTTTCGGGAACGGTAGAGCAGCACCAGGCCCTGTGGCGCTCCATGAAATCCTCCTTGTTTATGTCTTGGGGTTTCTCTGGCTGCTCCAGCACCCGAAAGGCCTAGAAAACATTGGGTTCTGTAAGATCAGTTTTACTTTCATCACTGGCCTTCTGAGCTTAAGCCTTTAGTTAGACAGACTCACCTGTCTAATATTCTCAGCCACCAGACATCCCACAACCATCCTGTCACTGTTAATGAACAGGTAGGTTTTAGCCGAGCTTGGGCTACTGAGTGTGATCTGCTGAAAGCCCAGTTCACTGTCTGCAATCCGTCTCACGTCCTCTGCCTGGAACAAAGCAGCACAGGTTAGAAAATACTGATGATTTAGCTGGGCAGCAACGGTTCAAATTATTCACGGTGCAGATTCGACACGTGCTATGTACTTGCCAAGACTGGCATGTTGACATTTTTTGTGTGAAATTATCTGTTCAAACACAAAGAAAACTCAATATTTGCTTGCTTTCGACTTCAGATGAGTGTACACGCGGATGTGCACACACACACCTCTCAGTGACAGTTTTGTCTAAACTTTTTGATCATCACTGTTGTAATGTATTGGGAATGGAGGTGTGCCATACCATACAGTTAATGGTAATACTGGTATACATTTTTACATGATAAAAAGTGTCATATCGCGATATCAATTATATAGCATTGCGATGACGTATGGCGCATTTCCTTTCCCTAGCGCTCACAACAACACCACGAAGAGCAGCGTGTCAGCCTCCGATGACGATTTAGTACCTAAAAAGTGGGCTACATGATTACAAGAGGTCAGCCCTCTTGACAACTGACATAACATTGACAACTTAAAGCTGTTATTGATGTTTGCAGAGCAATATTCAACCGAGGGTCACATTTTTGTCAGTTACGGTTAGATCTTGCATTCTTCCTCCTTTGAATCAGACACAGAGATAAAGTAGTGCGTAAGATTACGTTTATTTGAATAATTTAAATTATTTATTTGAATTATCGAGAGAGAGTGTGTGTGTGTGTGTGTGTGTGTGCGTGTAATGCGTGATTGTGTCTTTCTTAACAATGAATATGTGCATTTATTACTTTAAAATAGCGATGTAACCCCTAAACCCAGCCTGATCTGCCAGTGATTTAATTTCGCCCGGCAACTCAGGTCTGGAAACCTGTGCATTCATTTCTACTGCTTCTGTTACACTTTTACAGGAACCAATCACAGACTAGCTTATCCACCTGGCTCACTATTGATGGGTTTAACACAATGGCAGATAGAGAAATGATGGGTCGTTGCCTGTTGATCACGCCTATTTTGGTCTGATTGGTTAAAGGATTGTTCAATTGCGTACAGTCATTCAAATAATGCTCGTTTATCACGCCTCGTGCAGTAGAAAATACAGAGCAGATTCCCCAGACCAATGTTCAGTTTTAAATTGAGCTTGGTCTAGTGATAGCGAGACAAGATGTAACCCCATTATTGCTGAGAAATATAATGTAGTGATCCAGTGGCGAAGCTATTTTATTGCTAAAAGTTGTGGGGTGGCGTTGATAAGTTTCTGCGAGTGACATACCTGTGTGTGTGTGTGTGCGCGCATGTTTCATAATGAAAACAGCGCATTAATAAAGAACGATGATTCATCTGACTTGGAACTACCGGTGCATTAAATGATTTTATTGCACATCTTCCAGCCAATCAGAATCGAATATTCAGACAGACCATGGCATACATTACTTTAGTAATAGTTGAACTATAATGTTATAGTTTCACTTAAGATTTCCAGTGAAAACACAAATAAATTGTACCAAAGCTACTTTGCTTTCATTTGACTTACGCTGTGTGTGATATGACAATAGATTTACACTTTGAATTAAATATTCTCTCATCAATGACAGTAGCTCATTGGAAAAGGATGGACGCCCTTCACTTTGTTTGCAATAATAAATGCTACTGCCTACCAGCTGCAATAACCAATAAAACTTTGTTCCATATATTTTTGTCAATATCGTCCTAACTATCGTTATCGCAAATGTTCTTGAAATATTGTGATATCATTTTGAGGCTTTAACACCCACCCCAGTTGGGAAGCCAGGATGTATATCCATTGACAGGAACATAAATTAGCCTAATTCTGTTTATCTGTTATTAAAAAAAAACAAAACAAAAAACATTTTATAGATGCATCATCATATTTGAGATTTTTTTTTACAGAGAACCGTTACACCCCTAGAGGGCAGAAGAAGCATTTGAGCTATAACAACCTAGCCTGGATGCCAGCCGAACTCAGCTACAACATTTGAGCTTGGGCGGTTCCCTCTGGACTTGATCCATAGAGGAGTTATGCCCGAACAGAGACTGTTCGGACCAATCAAATTGTCAGGGCAGGCTAGACGATGACAGACAGATGATAAACAGTAACGTAATCATCCACGTCATCAAAGGCGCTTGGGTTGAATTGGTTCTAATCCGAAACGAAAAACTTGTTCGTATGCATTCACCTTCACTATTTTTCTCAGAAATGATGAACATGTTGGCAAGTACTCTGTGTGTATCCTTAATTTTTATTTTATTTTTTTCAACATGTGTGCAGACAGGGTTGCCAAGTTTTTACAACAAAACCCGCTAACCTCTTTCATATTCTGACTAGAACTAAGTAAGACAACATCAGGCTAATAACAACCACTGCCAGCATACCTTTTTTGTTGCATACTTTGGGTCCTCGGGAAGAACGAGAATAATCTTTCCATCCCAGAACTCGGCCACAACCCTCTCCTTTTTCCAGCCCTATAAACATACAAATTGATGTGAAAGTGCAACATTTTTGTAGTAGAACTGCATTGATGACAACATCACAATGGCTCACCACAAACTTAATGGTGTCCAAGAAGCGCTGATGGAACTGCGTGTGCTGGAAGTTGTCCTCAGGACTATCTGTACTGTACAGCATCCCGCAGGACCCGCATGTGATGGCGCCGAACTGCTTTTGGCCAGCATCCTAAGGAGCAGACACATTAAACATTAACAAGATGTGAATAACCACCCATTTATTTCCCTCCAACAACTGCACCTTCTACTCACAATGATGAGCTGGTTATCCGTTTGCTTTTTCATCTCTCTTCTCAGAGCACTCCTCTCTTTGGCCTTCAGAGCAGGAGTGGCAGTCAGTGCAGAAGGAGTGCTGGTGTTCAGGGGTGGTGACAAAATCCCTTTTTTCTGAGGTCTAAGACCAAGAAACAATAACAGATATCATTTTCCATTTCAAACTAAACGCATTCAACGTAAAGTTTACCGGTTTTACATGGTCATGACATTAAATATGAAAGAATGAAAACAAGGTCATATGTTATTACATCACAGTAGCTTTATGCAACTACACTTTTGAAACTATTTCAAATTTACATGTAAATCAATATTCAATACCTTGCAACTGCATTAGGAAACAATTGTGTATATGATTGTCTTACCTTTTAGAGCCAAAGATGGGATATACAGACGAATCTTCTGAATAGGGAGTAATAATAAATCATATTTTAAAAATATTAAATATAACTGAGTTTACAAATGATTGTTGTGGATATAACAAATACACAGTCACACACATATATATACACAAGATTTATTTTGAGCATTACTCCAGTCTTCAGTGTCACATGATTCTTCAGAAATCATTTTAATATGATGATTTACTGCTTAAGAAACATTTATGATTATTATCAATGTTGAAAACAGTTGTGTAATTTTTTAGGATTCTTTGAATAGAAAGATCAGTACAACAGTATTTATCTGAAATATAAAGCTTTTGTAAAATTGTACTCCCATTTAAATGTTTTGGGTGTGTGTGTGTCATAACCATTTGAATCTTTATTTGAGGATTGAAAACAAACAGGGAGGAGAAGACGATGCTGAATAAAGTCGTAGTTTTTGTTATATTTGGAACAAAATTTATTTTTGATGGAGATAAGAGATTCTAACTAACCAACTGATGTCACATATGGACTACTTTGATGATGTTTTTATTCCCTTTCTGGACATGGACAGTATAGTGTGCATACACTTGCATACGCTCTCAGGACTAAATCTAAAATATCTTAAACTGTGTTCTTATGATGAACGGAGGTCTTACGGGTGTGGAACGACATTAGGGTGAGTCATTAATGACAAATTTCATTTTTGGGTGAACTAACCTGTTAATACATTTATTTAGCAGGGATGCGTTCATTTTTAACATTTGATTATTATTATTATTGAACCATTATTTGTGGACATAATGCTGCAAAAGCTTAAATAAATTTAGAATCCTAAAAAACATTATACACCACAGTTTCAACATTGATAGTAATAATAATAAATGTTTCATGAGTAGTAAATCATCATATTAGAATGATTTCTTAAAGATCATGTGACACTGAAGACTGGAGTAATAATGCTGAAAAGACGGCTTTGCATCACAGGATCAAATGACATTAAAATATATTCAAATAGAGAAGTTATTTTATATTTTTTTGTATTTATAATAACATAAATGCAGCCTTGGTGAGCAGAAGAGACTTACCGTTCTAAAACGGTAACCATCTTTTCACTGGTAGTGTACATACAGATAGATAGACAATGTAATAATTTACCCTCATCAAGAGAGCCGTTGTGATCTGTTGGAATGTCACTCACATCAAACACCGAATCAGTTTTTGCAGGCGAGTCCTGGAAAGCATTTTCAGTTTGAGAAACATGATGACAGCTTTACATTTGTAGTTATCAGCAGATAATTGAATAGTCTAACCTGGCTCCCAGCTTCAATGGACTTGTTGGGGCTAACGGATCTCCTCAAAATCACCTTCAAATCTTTGGTAACACCATGCAAATCGGCCAGGACCTGAGGGGACATACTCTTGGGACTCAACATCACTTGCGTTGACTTGCTGCTCTCAGCAACTTCATCACTGGCGTTGTCCACTGGCGTTGGGTGTTTTTTTAAGAAGACAGCACGGCGGACTGGGGACCGCTCTCCTGGAGTTGGTGTCACTTTCTTCTCCTTCATGGGTTTCTGAGAGTTGGGTTTCTCATAGGTTGACGGCTGTTTAGGCTTTGTGTTCTGTGCAGACTTTTTGTACAGTGAAGTGGGCTTTTTGCCAGTGCTGAAGAAAGCTGCCCCCACAACAAGCTTGGGTTTACCTTTGGATTTCATAGAGCTAAATGAAATGGGGAGCACTGGGACTTCCTGTGAGTGATCCATTGGAGTGTCAGAGGCACTTTTCACTTTGGGTTTAGCATTAAAGTAACCTTTCAGGTTAGACTGCGGACCAGTGACACTCCTTTTCTTTTGAACCCTACTCACTGTTTTTTTAACAGGATCTCCAGCAGATGACGAGGTGTGTGATGGATCATTGCTAAGGGCTAACGGTGGTGACTTGACTTCCTTCAACAGTTTCCTCTCAATAGGTGTGAGATACAGAGGCTTCTGCTTGCTGTAGAAGTATTTTGCTCCCAATATTGTTTTGCGTGGCGAGATTCGTTTTGGAGGAAATTCTAGTGAAGAGGACCTCTGCATCTTCTTGGGTGTACTGAGAATTTTGGGGGGTGATGCCAGCGAGATGGGAATGTTCTCTTTTCGAGTTGACCTTCTTGGAGAATTTCTTGGGGTTATTATTTGTTTCTTAGCTGGGTTACTGTGGTGGGTTTAAACAAAAATGGTTTGCAATTTGCATCATAACACAAAAGAACATGTCACGATCTAATATCTTACAAAATTACATCTCATACCTTTCAGCATCAGGAGATCCATATTTTCTTTTTCGGGATAACATCTTCAAATCACCTGAAATGAGAAGACAGGGAATCAGAGCATGACGTGATATATAACTATTCTATAGGACGCCATTGTTTGCCTTTCTAGAACATTCTTATATCTCTGTAATTTTTGTTTTTCTGCCTTTTTAACTTACTGTGAAGAAAAAGTAGAAACATGAGCAAATCTAGTAACGTTATTTGACAAAACACTCAATTCCGTCAGTATAGACAGTGAGAATATTGTATCCTTAAATTGAGAGCTTTAATAAAACGTGTGTATAAAAAAAAACGTATTGCTATGATAAAGGTATATGTAGTTTGGCCCAGATTATAAAACATACAGTACATTAAACGTCAATACATCTCGCTTTTTTACCGCATTTCTTTTCTAGGCGCCAATAAGTTAACTTACAACAAGACAAATCTCTAAAAAAATACACGCAGGATACGATCATCAACACACATTTCAATTAAATACTAACAAGACAACAATATCTGTAGTAGATGACTTACCAGGTAAGAGAAATCCGATTCTGTTTTTTATTTGTGTGGAAACACTGGAAGTAAATAATCGCGGCAAATCTCTCCCCTTCACCCGCGATCTGTTTTGAAGACCGCGCCAAAGTCAATTGTGGCGCACACGGAAGCGGAAACAGCGAGTGTTCAATGACAACATCCGCTTAGTAATGGCAACTCAGATTCATCTCTGCGAATCGATTCTTTGAACAGACCGGTTTAAAAATCCTGTCCGGTTCAAGTTCTCCAGTTTTTTTATGCACCAAAGAATAATAACAACAATTGTCATCATTGTAATGCCAAAAACAATACAATTATACAGTCATTCTGTCTTTCAGTCCAGATTAAGTTCCTTTAAAAACAGCACTGTTCTCGTAGCTTTTAAGTTTTTAGAGAACTAGATTAGTTTCAATCTTATAAAAAAGAGGTTTGCAATTAGAACAATTACATTTGTGAAAATGACATTGGCTAACAGAAAAATAAGATTTATAAAATAAATATACTTTTTCTTTTCACATTCATTAAAAAGTTAAATTTCTATATGTAAATTCAAAATTAGGATTAACATAACATTTAATAAATCCACATATATCACACCAAAAAGTCACTGTGTGAGAGCACTTCCAAAATAAATCTAAAGTAGTTAGGTATGAGTAGTACTAGTAAGTATGGTATGATAGTACTATACTTTCCGCAAAGACACAACCTTCTAAAGGTCTCACTGTGTAGTATGATAGTCTGATAACTTATCAGGTATTTGTGAGGTAATGTCACTTTCTCCACTTTGTCATCTAAAAATACATTTAAAATCATTTTTGTTAAACACAATAAATGTACATCTGTCTGCAAGACTTTAAAAAAAACATTTTTTATTAAAATTAACTCGTATTCATCTCTCTCTCTCTCTCTCTCTCTCTCTCTCTCTCTCTCTCTCTCTCTCTCTCTCTCTCTCTCTCTCTCTCTCTCTCTCTCTCTCTCTCTCTGTGTGTGTGGGTGTGTGTTGGAAAAATCTGAATTTGAGAAGTAGCAAGACCTTTACGAAAGTATTTGGTAGTGTTAAACTGCTGATGTGAGGACCTTGGATTATGAATCGTTCAGACCGGTTGAACCAATTCATTGAAAAGATCCGATTCAAATGAACAATTCTTTCACGAATCGCTACTTCATTGCAGCGATGCTTGGTTCCTGTTGTGGTCGGAATGGATGGCACACATGACATGCGTCTGTGATTTACCTTTCATCTACTCTGTGTTTTGTTAAATACATATAGTAAGACCTTTAAAAGGTTGTGTCTGCGGAAAGATGGTGTTTTACTTTAAAAGCGACGGTGAGTAGTGACTGTGTGCCCAGGCAAGACCATGTTTATGTTGTCAACAAAGACAGTATGAATACTAAATAAGTATAATGCTTAATGTGAATACAACAAAAAGATTATCAAAACTGTAATATACCTAGCTTGACATGGCGAGATGATATTGTTGGGGGTTCAGTATGTCTTTAGCTAAATGGCAAGAATAAACTGCTTTTTAAAAGTTGCAATGTAACGTTATGCTTATCTTTTACAGTTGTCTCACCGCCCTATACCATCTACATGGGCAAAGATAAATATGAAAGTAGGGGCTTGTTTTATCATAAATTACACTTTTCAGCATTCTGTGCTTGTAGGACCATTAATAGTGGTTTCTGTTTTTCAACAGATGAAGATCTTATAAAATATGGATGGCCTGAAGATATCTGGTGAGAATTTATTTGGAGCTCGCCACCAAAATTGACGTTTTTTTCCTTCCCAGTTTTGATGTGCAATAAATGTTTTTGTGATTCCAGGTTCCATGTGGACAAGCTCTCATCTGCTCATGTATATCTAAGAATGCCCAAGGTATTTTGAGAAGTGAAACACATTTTAGCATACAGCTGTTTATTATATTTCTACACTGACAACTGTAACTTAATTAAAGGGTGTAACGATAGAAGACATACCAAAAGAAGTCCTAATTGACTGTGTCCAGCTGGTCAAAAACAACAGTATTCAAGGTACTCCTTCTTTATGAAGAACGTCAAAAGTTGATTAAGTGTCACTAAAGGTGTGATCACAACTGTTTTTTTTATTTATTTACAGGATGCAAAATGAACAATATTAACGTTGTCTACACACCATGGGGCAATCTGAAAAAAACAGCAGACATGGATGTCGGTCAGATAGGCTTCCATCGGCAGAAAGAGGTATGATGAGAGATAATCATGCTTGATGCATTATAATAAGCACTATGATGCACACTGCAGCCAAAACTGCAAGAGAGTAATCTAGAATTCTGTCCGATATGCAAAAAAGACACACACAAAAATACTGCCCGTCAGAACAGTTTATGTGATTTTGAAATGTTCATGTATTACTATAGAGGGTATGCAACTATGCATTGATGTTACTTTCCCGCCAGAAAACACCCCCATTTGTTTTGAGTAAAACAATCGATTATCTATTTAAACTAAAGGTTGGACTCGAAAGTACTCCTTACAATATACCAAAGATCCAGTGAACCACTGATTGATGTGCAGCCAGGAGTCGAGTTTCCTGACATTTATATGTGCCTGATTTCAACACCTGAGAAATACATAAAGAAAGTTTGCCTGTGAACGCTTCATATAAATACATTATAGGAAGGTCTGAATGCAGATTATCACTTATATCAATGCTATATATATTGTCCATCCCTAAAACTTAAATAGTTTTTGTCAGTGTTTGATTAAAAACATCCAATTAATGTAGAATATAAGCTTCTAAATATTTCATTGCCAAGTTGTTAATACAATATATAACAGTTCAATATATATATGGTATGATTTTACCTCAAAATTCAATATATTGGCACAAAATGATACCTGCAAACCCACGTTTCTCTGCCTGGACGGTGACATTACGAGCATACCCTCTATTGCACTTTGAAATTTTGTATATGATTCCAAATTCTGTGTAAATATTCAAGTGCACTTCAACAGGTGAAAATTGTGGCGGTAGAAAAGAAAATCAACGAAATTGTCAACAGACTAGAGAAAACGAAAGAGGAGCTCTATCCTGATCTGGCCGCTGAGAAAGAGTCTCGGGACAGAGAGGAAAGAAATGAGAAGAAGGCTCAAATCCAAGAGCAGAAGAAGAAAGAGAAGGAGGAAATGAAGAAGAAAAAAGAGATGGAAGATTTAAGGTGCTTATTATTAAGATGTCGAGATACATATTATAATCTCAACACAAACAACTATAATTTTTTTAAATAAATTGGGATCCAAAGGTTTGAGACCACTTGAAAAATACTTTTATTTTTTAATTTCATTATAAATTATATTAACAGCAAAACGATTTAAGTCCATTCTCATCTCTTTTTAGAATTTATATTTGTTAAATCACTTTTTTTTTTTGCTTCAGTCACAACAGCATTTGAGCTGCATAAGTTTGTGCAATATTTGCAGTGTGGTCTCATACTTTTGGACTCCACTCTATATACATAAAGAAAAATGATAAATGTAAGAAAATAACCTTTTTATATCAGAATCGGTTATTTTAAGACCTGTTATTTAAAGGGATAGTTCACTTTGAAATTAAATTTTGATGTTTTAGCTTACCTCATGGGCAATCCGAGATGTAGGAGTATTTGTTTCCCCAGTAGTTTCAATTTTGATCATTTTAGGTCAAACCGTTCTTGTCTGTGCCTCACATGATGCAGGTCTATGGTCACCACCTCAAAGAGCATACACAGAGAAGTCCAAATTAAACAATCCCCCATCGTAAGTACACACTGATGGCCTAAGACACGAAACGAGTGGTTTGTGTAAGAAAACGAACAGTATTTATATCGTTTTTACGTATTTATACAGTAACAGTACTTATATTCGCGCGTTCTGGCTTTAGCGCGGAAAGCGCCGGAAGTGGATCTCTTGCGCGTGTACGTCTCTCATTGTTTACACAGAAATTTGGAAAGTGTTACCTTACGTAATTGTTTTCTTTTATGTCGGTTTAAACATCCAGGATAAGCGCAAATTAGTACCATTTCTATTAGCCGTTTCACCTATAATCTCTGTTTTGTGTAAACAATGAGAGACGTACACGCACGAGAGATCCACTTCCAGCGCTTTCCCCGCTTGCGCAGACTAAAGCCAGAACGCGCGAATGTCACAACAGGAAGCACGCACGCGCACCCTCGGATCAGTCGGACGTAGTGGTGTACAAGAGGTAAAAACGATATAAATACTGTTAGTTTTCTCACACAAACCGCTCGTTTCGTGTCTTAGGCCATCAGTGTGTACTTACGATGGGGGATTGTTTCATTTGGACTTCTCTGTGTATGCTCTTTGAGGTGGTGACCATTGACCTGCATCATGTGAGGCACAGACAAGAACGGTTTGACCTAAAATGATCAAAATTGAAACTACTGGGGAAACAAATACTCCTACATCTCGGATGCCCATGAGGTGAGCTAAAACATATCAAAATTTAATTTAAAAGTGAACTATCCCTTTAAAGGTACAAGCATTCATTACTTTATCTTACTGTACATGTAACCTCTACTTTCCTGTAGGAATTATTCAGCACTCATGAAGAGTGACAACATGACCACAAATGAGGTAATACATCCTTAGAGTTTAATTATATTGCTGAGCATTGAGCCAAATTCTGTTATGACTAGACATGATCATTTCTCTGCAGGATGGCTATGATTCAGATGACTTCATGTAAAGGAATGGATCTGCGATAAAGAACCACCATCTTGCCACCACAGTATCTTCAAGATTGTCATTGCACTTTCAAAGGACGCCGTAGCGGTCATCAGAAATTCTGAGACGGCTCTAGAGCATTTGGCTTTGTCATTCCTTTGAAAATAAAAATGCAATATGTAAAGTATGTAATAAAAATAAAAAATAAACTAAAAAAAAAACCTCGATTGATAAGAGAGTAGATTGCTCATTTAAACAATAAGAATTTGAGGATCTCGGCTGATTCTGATCCGTTAAACAGTTTTTTGTTGATGTTTTTGAATGAATTAAAGATATTCACTCTGGCGATATGTTAATGGATGTGTACACTAAGACCCAGAGTATTTGTGCTTATAAATGATATGCCTTTCTGGAATGATAGTATTGAACGACAAGCTCTTAAACATTTCCTTTTTTGATGTTCCAAATTAAATAAATCTTTGGAATTCTCAGTTCATTTCTGTTTGTTTGTATATACACCGATCAGGCATAACATTATGACCTAATATTGTGTCGGTTCCCTTTTTGCTGACAAAACATCCCGACCCGTCGAGACATGGACCCCTAAAGGTGTGCTGTGGTATCGGGAACCAAGATGGTAGCAGCAGAGCCTCTAAGTCCTGTAAGTTGCGAGGTGGGGCCTCCGTGAATCAGACTTGTTTGTTCGGCACATCCCACAAATAAATGCTCAATTGGATTGAGATCTGGGGAAGTCAACACCAAACTCATTGTTGTGCTCCTCAAACCATTTTTGCTTTGTGGCAGTATTATCCTGATTAAAGGCCACAACCACCATGGAATACTGTTTCCATTAAAGGGTGTACATGTCTGCAGCAATGCTTAGGTAACATGTCAAAATAACATCCACATGGATGGCATGACCCAAAGCATTACACTGCCTCCGCCTGCTTGCCTTCTTCCCATAGTGCATCCTGGTGCCATGTGTTCCCTGAGTAATGCACTCTTACATCCACGTGATGTAAAAGAAAATGTGATTCATCAGACTACGCCACCTTCTACCATTGCTCCATGGGCACCCTGACTGGTCTGTGGCTATACAGCTCCATACGCAACAAGCTGCAATGTACTGTGTTTTCTGACACCCTTCTATCAGAACCAGTATTAACTTCTTGAGCAATTTGAGCAGTAGCTCGTCTGTTTGATCGGACCACATGGGCCAGCCTTCGCTGAAGGCTCCCCATGTGCATCAATGAGCCTTGGCCACCCATGACCCTTCCACTTTTAATAGATACAGACCACGGCAGACCGGAAAAAAAACCCACAAGAGCCCATTTTCCTGCTTTATATAAATACACACACACACACTTTTTATCACAAAAATATGCAGGTATATGTATGGCCTGTATGGATGTAGAATTACATTCAAATGTATTAAATGATTTTTGTTTGTTTTCTTTTCAGCAGTATAATAGCTTGCTTTCAAGTCAAATTGCCGATCTTTTTATTCGATTTAAAAAGAAATACGTCGCTTTAGGTCGGATACTTTAATGTCACTGGAAAAATACGAAAACATCCACTAGATGGCAGCATTTCGCCGCATTCAGCCGACCAGATCAACTTCTTTATGGAAGTGCATTGAATATGAGATTAAAAAACAAAACAAAAAAGGATTTATTTAAGCATTTATTACACTTTAAGGCACTTTCCACAATCGGACACAATACGGGTCCCTAAGCTCTTTAAACAATTCTAATTTAGGCTAATTATTTTTCCAAGACCAGAAAATGTTGATCATCATTCTCAAAATGAACATTTATACATTTCAGATCATGCGAATGACATTTGCATTTCATGAACCTTGCTGTTTCGTTAATCTTGTTTCAATAAATGTAAGATTTAAATGTATAATCTAAAGGTCTAAATACCACGAAAACCGGATTTGTTGATTTTGCTACGTTCTAGCACGAAACATTAGAATTTACTTGGACACAGTTTATAACATTTAAATCAGTAGGCTATGTCAGAATTATTATATTTTATTTTAATAAGAACCATCCAAATCAATTTAGTGGTACAATAATAACACTGGCAGAAGTTGTCAGAAATATCGTGCTTAGGAATCTAACAGCTGCAGCAGACATCCTTCTGAAGAGCAAGCACACTTGTTGTGAACAGACACAAAAGAAAGAAGTTACTGTGCGAAGTTACTGTCTTCTGTCCAAAGCCGGACTGGAAAATATGACCTTGGACTGGCACCTCAGATGTCCTTCACTGGCGGGATGTTTCTGGTTTGTTTATAGGAAAGAATCAGTCACATTCTTTTCAAGCCAGTGGCATTGCACTATTACAGCACAGGCCGATTCCAGCAACACATTTACAGAAATGGTGGCTTGTGTTAAAGCTAATTTGATTTAAACTTGGAGTTACATTGTCTAAAAATGATTCACTCATACTTTCAGGACAGCCACATACACTGACGTTGGTGTCATTTTGTGTAAAGCATACTGACAAGTAAATAAAATGCAACATATATGAATTCAGTAGTCTATCTATTCAAAGTTAGCCAAGAAATATAGACGCACCCTAGCGGCTGCAAATCTATTCTGCCGCCAGTATCGTCAAGCAACTCTCAATACACTTCTAAACTGTAAAAACCAAACTCTGGTCAAGACAATCACATCATGTAGTCAGTGGACGGGGCTTAACATAATGATGGCAGAGTTGCGCTTGCGTGCTACTTAAACACAGAAGCTGGCAAACAGCGGTCTTTCGAATCAGCTTTGACCGCGACTCTGGAAGACTTGGAGTTAAGCTTTTCTCTGAGAAAAGAACAAAGAACGGCACTGAAGTCTTTCTTAAAAAGGGAAGATGTTTTCGGAGTTTTGCCGACCGGATACGGCAAAAGTTTAATCTATCACGTAGCTCCGCTTCACCTTCGTTGCTCTGGTTGGTGTAGCTCTATCCAAATGCGTGCTGAGGGAGTTTGAAAGACAACCGTTTATCCCGCCGCTCAGATTGAGCCCTGTCAATGAGTTTCCAGACCAAACATCTTGATGTGGGTCTGGTTTGTCAGGATAATTCAAAGTTGTTTTTATGTCAGAACTGTCCAAGTCTGGCCTGTATTGTGTCCTGATTTCTGTCCCCCAGCCAATAATATCTAGCCTGACGTGGTCATACTCAATTCTAGTCAGAATATGAGTCTGAAACTGCTCCATTGGGCTGTGATTATGGGGCGTGTTTCAACCGAACCAGGAAAGACATCAATTGGATAGACCTACAACCAATCAGAGCAACGAAGAGATGCATTGTCAAATGTCAACAGAGCTCAACTGCACTGTGTTGCCAAGTCCGTGTTTTTTTCCGTGGTTGTTTTATATGTCCAAGGGTTGAAGCGATTATTATGTGATATATAGACCCATGAGTGCAAATTTTAGCAGGCAATCTTGTCAAAATAACACATTTTACCCCCCCAAACACCATTTTTCCCCCGGAGAACCCCCCGAGAAGCTATTGTTTAGGGCTAGTAGTTGGCGGGTTTTGTTGTAAGAACTTGGCGACCCTGTCTTGCACGCGCGCTGAAATAAACGATCTTAGCCAGTGTTAATAAATAAAATAAAATAATTTATTGATACACAGAGTACTTACCCAACATGATCATCATCTTTGAGAGAAATTAGGAAGGTGAATGCATATACAAACAAGCTCTCCGTTTAGGATTCGAGTAAATATAATCCAAGCCCCTTTGATGATGTGCATGATTACGTTACTGTTGATCATCTGTCGGTCATCGTCTAAAGTCCGCCCTGATGATTTCATTGGTCCAAACAATTTCTGTTCGGAGATAATTACTCCTCTAAGGAGCGATGCCAGACCGAACTGCCCGTCCTAAACATTTTGTGGGCGGGGCTAAGTTCGGCTGGCATCCAGGCTAAATAATATCCTTTTCACAAATTAAAAGACAAAAATAAATAAATAGTAATCATTTTTAAACGCCCATAAAAATAAAGTTTCTTTATTGGCATTGGTTTCATCCTTAACCCTAACCCTAATTTTACCAAATATTTTACTATAAAATAACTATAAAATCAAAGACATATGTCTAACCAAGTTGTGTTCCAAATTTGAAGTTGATATCACAAAAATTGAAGTTCCAAGAGATTTTGTTTAGGTGTAATACCAAAATTAGCCACCAATGACACATTCCATTGATTTTATTTTGTTATGCATTCTGCTGTAACAAATTAATAAATTTCTGTCCAAATATCCCTTCTATCACAAAATATGGAACCTTGAGACCTTACCGACGGTATGTATTTTGTCAAGATTAAAAAAGGTTTTGATTATAAATTATGAAACATGACGACGCCCAATAGGGGAGAAGACTGCTAAAACAATTTGGAGTACAGTTTCTATTGTAACACAAAATCCAGGTTCAAAATGGTTTTGAGTCTGACTATATTAATTTTGAGTTAGTAAGCTTTCAAATGATACCTAATTTATGATAATTACTCAAATATGTGATACAAAAAAGCTGATATATATATATATCTTTCACAACTGCCTTAATTCTACGTGGCATTGATTCAACAAGGTGCTGAAAGCATTCTTTAGAAATGTTGGCCCATATTGATAGGATAGCATCTTGCAGTTGATGGAGATTTGTGGGATGCACATCCAGGGCACGAAGTCCCCGTTCCACCACATCCCGTTCCCGTGAACTCATGATCATGTTCAAGAAACCATTTTGAAATGATTTAAGCTTTGTGGCATGGTGCATTATCCTGCTGGTAGCCATCAGAGGATGAGTACATGGTGGTCATAAAGGGATGGACATGGTCAGAAACCATGCTCAGATAGGCCATGGCATTTAAACGATGCCTAATTGGCACTAAGGGGCCTAAAGTGTGCCAAGAAAACATGCCCCACACCATTATTCCACCAGCACCAGCCTGTACAGTGGTAACAAGGCATGATGGATCCATGTTCTCATTTTGTTTACGTCAAATTCTGACTCTACCATCTGAATGTCTCAACAGAAATCGAGACCAGGCAACATTTTTCCAGTCTTCAACTGTCCAATTTTGGTGAGCTCGTACCCATCCGCCTCAAGGTTGTGCGTGTTCTAGCTTCACAAATGCTTTGCTGCATACCTCGGTTGTAACGAGTGGTTATTTCAGTCAAAGTTGCTCTTCTATCAGCTTGAATCAGTCGGCCCATTCTCCTCTGACCTCTAGCATCAACAATGCATTTTCGCCCACAGGACTGCCGCATACTGGATGTTTTTCCCTTTTCACACCATTCTTTCTAAACCCTAGAAATGGTTGTGCGTGAAAATCCCAGTAACTGAGCAGATTGTGAAATACTCAGACCGGCTCGTCTGGCACCAACAACCATGCCACGCTCAAAATTGCTTAAATCACCTTTCTTTCCCATTCTGACATTCAGTTTGGAGTTCAGGAGATTGTCTTGTCCAGGACCACACCCCTAAATGCATTGAAGCAACTGCCATGTGATTGGTTGATTAGATAATTGCATTTAACAGGTGCTCCTAATAATCCTTAAGGTGAGTGTATATATAAAATACTATTCAGAGGATAATGTTATTTTATACATTTGTATGGAAAAATAAAATATGTTTTATTATGAACCTTTAGCATGAAAACCAATGTTTCGATGATTAAAACTGTGTGCATTGACTTTAGGGAACGGTTGGAAACCCAAAATATTTCCTTTATGGCATTGCTGTGATAACACACTTTTGGAACATTTCTTTTAAGAGTGTATTGAGGATTTATTTTGGACTATCAGACCATATATACACATATCTGCCGCATGGCTGAAGTTAGCATCAACAAAGCAGAGAAAACTTCCTGAAATCCTAACAAACACTAGTTTAGTCCAATCATACACCGTCAGTTTGCTTAGACCTCCGCTGGGTGGATAGGGGTCTGCCACACATACACTGTCTGCTCCATTAACCTCATGTTTAGAAAAAACATCTCTCTAGATGTGGCTGTGGGGCACAAACCAGACCCTGTCAGCTATACTTCACATCTTCACTGGCCATTAGCACATGCTGCGGCCAAAACTGTTGGCAGGGACCACACACGCGCACTCACACTGACAGAGCGGGGACAAAGAGGCAGGAAAGCAGCGAGAAGCGTGGACCGCCACACAAAATGAGAAGAGATGTGTCTCTGTGGTCTTCCGAACCGGTCAGGCCAGCTGGAGCCTTCAACAAAAGCAAACAAGGTCATAAAGTGGGGGCAGAAAAGAACAGGCCTGGAGAAGAGCCACTGTGATGTGAGGAAATGTGTAGTACACATGGGTCTGACTGAACAGTTCCTGCACTGTAGGGGAGTGAGAATACAGCAAACTTTGAGATAAAGTGCTGCTTTATGAACCACAGTGAATAACAACTAAAATGGTCGAAGGGTCATGATTATGAAACATTCACCTTATTTGAAAAGAAAGTATCAGTAAGACCAGTGCCAGGCTTTTCAAAATGCTAATTATTTCATGACTTGCTACGTTTTCTGCATACACATAAATGTAATATAAATAAATTAAATAAATTCAACTGATCTGAATCAACTGATTGATTGATTGATTACATTGATCAAACGTGAGTTACGTGACAGTGAAGACTTTAACATCGTTACAAAAATGTAGCTATTAGTGCTGTGAATTGCTAAAAATTAATCGCACATTTAATCGCGATTAGAAACATCTGCGTTTTTAATATTTAATATTTATAATTTCACAGTTAGGCTACTCTCCAAACTAACTTAAATACAGTATAGCCTATATTCACCTGTCTAAGAGGACATATACAGAATTTGAATAGTTGAAATTGAAGTTATCAAACTGTCTCCACTGCATACATTTTACATTAATTATAGAGTAACTACTTATTAAAGCCTTATTAAACGTTCTCTGTTACCTTTGTTCTTTGATTAACATGACTGGCCGCAAAATCGCTGCTGTCCCTTAAAGATCATGCCGCTGCCGAACATGACGCGGATCTGGTCACGCACTATCTCATTTTCCAAACAAATTGGCATTTTGGCATAATTTAATGTTTTTGTTTGTTCAAGTGCGAAGAGAACTTGATTCTGGCAGGAAACGGCCACATTCATTATGTGTATGATATACTGAATCATGACCTAGGAAACTAGGAGCTGATTGAGACGCACCTAGGACATTTACTGTCAGTGTTTCTCTATTGTCTCGTCGCGTTGGAATGGTTTTAAAGCATTTGCATGAATAAGTGCGTGATCATATAATAATGTAGGCTAATGCTAGACAAGGGATGATAGAAACAAAATGGATGCTGCGTTTAAAAAAATAAAATAAAATAATAATAAAAAAAAAAATAATTATATATATATATATATATATATATATATATATATATATATATATATATATATATATATATATATATATATATATATATATATATATATATATATATATTACGTGAAACTGAAAAAAATTAATCGAGTGTGTTAATGCCCTAATTTTGACAGAACTAAAATGTATATTAAATAAAAATTGAATCAAAAATTCTCCACATTGAGTTTTTCCACAAATCTATTAAGCAGCATAACTGTTTTCAACATTGAAAATAAGAAGAAATTAAGCAGCAAATCAGCATGTTAGAAAAGGATCATGTGACAGTAATGATGCTAAAAATTCATCTGACATCACAGGAATAAATTATAATTTAACCTAACCTAACCTAACCTAACCCTAAAACATTAAAATAGAAAGCAGTTCTTTTAACTTCTAATATTATTTCACAATATTACTGTTGTACTCTATTTGTAATTAAATAAATGCAGCTTTGGTGGGCATAAGAGACTTCTTTCAAAGGCCTTTAAAATGTTACCCACCCCTACATTTTTATATGTTAGTTTAATTGCAGTTTTATTGTGGTTATGGTAGCCTATATTTTTGAGATGGAGCATTTTTGAGATGATACTACAGTAATAGCTGTCTGATTTTGTTTTAGTGTTGTCATTTGTTGATCTTTGCTTATAAAAACACCCAAAAGGTCAAGTCATTGGCTCATGTCATATCCAGATCATAAAGTGTATATGGAAGAAAAGAAAAATAATAATAATAATTTTCATGCCACCTGGTATTATATGGGTAATAATTGATATGTTCATGTCCCTGTTTATACAAGCCACCATTTAGTTAATGCTTTTTGACTAATTTACAGTGACAGTTCTCTCAGAGTGACCGAACATTTGTTTTTCTACCACAATGCAGAATTTCCATTGACTTCTATTATTTTTTACACTGATCTAATGATATTTTCTATGTACTACCCCTAAACCTAACTCTCAAACAATCCAGTTGAGTATTTTTTATAATGACATCATTTAGCTATTCCCAACCTATGAATTATAAAGGAGAAATGTTAAATATGCATTCTAAACAAAACAATGTTAAGTACCATTTGTAATCCATAAATGAATCAACTGCTCTTCTTTACAGTAACATCTTTGCAAAATCCCTACACCCATTTCCAACCACATTTCTAGCTATGATAATTGTTTCAGAAATGAACATTACATTACCGTTCAACCGCCCTCTCTTGTGAGGTCAGAGCCCAGTGGAAAGCATCTCAGCTTCATTCTTGATAACACGCGAGCTCTCCCCATGGGTACAGTTAGAGGTTTATTTTGTGCTTGACTTATCGACAGCATACTTCATGCTGACGATTCACTCCAGAGGCCCCTGACACAGTGATTGGACAAGATCAACAGAGACGTGACCCACTGATCTATTCAACTCATCCAGCTGACAACACAAATTCCTCTGGCACAGATGCATCATGCAAAGCTTACACCAGCAGCATAAGATTTCCCGTCAAAACCTTGTCTCACCTTGCTTTTTTCCCCTTTAAACATTGCTAGAGCTAAAACCAGCTTTGGTGGTAGCTGTTTTTTCAAAACAGTACCTGGGTGGTGTGTGTGATTTACCAGCTGGTGGAGAAGAAGGTAGGCATCAAATGGATAGGCTAAACCAGTTTGCTAAACCAGCTTGCTGTCATTTTTGCTCATTCACACGTGTTTTGGAGATGCAATGCAATGGTTAGCATTGCTCAGTAAACCCCTGCTGGTATATATTGTAACTACACCATCTGACAGCAAAAGCTGCTCACTACAGAGCCAATTGGAGCTGGACATCTAGCTCCCCCTCTCTGGATGTAATGGGCGGAGCTTGAAGGTCTAGCCACACATTAGTCCTACCCATAACCCTATCCCTAACCTAATTAGGTGAAGCTCCACCCATTAGCTCCCATTAGTGGTGGGTAGCAAAATACCTGTTTATCCAACGATGGAAAAATATTATATATCATAATAATAAATTGCAAAAATTTCCCTATATTACAGTAGATTTTTAAATGAAATGTTTATGATGTATTGCTTGTATACCTGTTTATTTCAGAATAGAGAACATACATATACAGCATCTATAATAATGTTATTTTAGCATTTTAGTTGCTAAAATAACTTTCTATTAAATAAATTTCTATTAAATTAACATGCAAATAAGAAATACAACATGCACAACCTAAAAACATATAGATATTTAACGTATAATATTTAAGTATTAGTATTTGTAATTTATTTTTTTGTAAGCTTTATTTTAATTAAAGAAAACTATATTTAATTTTAGCTTTAGTTAACAATAAAAACAAACCAGCATGTTCCAAAACATAGCAACCAATCTAAGCTGATTTAAGTTGGATTTTCAGCAGTGAGAGCAGCCATAGTAAAGTTATTTGTAATTCAAAATTCATATCAACATCAGAGTCAGACAGTTAGAACAGCATTTCCACAGCAGGTCTGGATCAAAAGTTCAACAATCCTAAGTAGGGCAAAGCAAAAATTCTTTCTTCAGACACATTTCTGTAGAGAACGCACGGAGCCGGTCAGACATGTGTGCAAAGCTGGAGAATATGCGAGGATTGCACCAGAGGGAGCCATTAAATCAAGGTCATGTGACGCTCTCCATCAGTCCAAAAAACTCTTGGCACTGTCATGTTCTGAAATTCACTCATTCCAACCACATGATTCTGGATCTTTGAATACAACCCCAGAAGGAACCATGGAGCTCAAGAGCATTGCATCCGAAATAAAGCATTGCTTACAAACATGCCATATGGAGAAAGTCTCCTCTCTAAAAAAAAATGTCCCACAGAGGAGTTCATGAGTTTAGATCAGCCTCTCGAGTCAATGAAATCATTGGCAAATGCAAATCAAGCAGTCCCTCCGCTTTCTCGATGACACTTACAGCAAAACACTTTAAGGAGTCTGGAGGGGGGCTGTGGTTTCGGCCTCTGTCCAGAATGAAGCTGTGGTTGACGGTTTGTCAGAGGTAGGCGTCAGTGTAATCTTTGTGGTCTGGAAGTCATTCTCTTCATGTCCAAATGAGCTTGTTTATTTTTATCTATTGTGAAGTAAAGTTGCTTTATTGTGGTCCAGTTGAGTAACTGGTTCAGTGTCTCCCTGCATGAACCTTGTCAAATAGCTGAGCGACAAAGCCACAATGGCCTGTTTTAATGACTCAATACTCTGTATTTTTATTGTTTTGCCGGTTTTACCGCATTGCTTATAAAAAGTTCTCATTTCAGCGTGACCATGCAAAGCAAAGCATATTCAATCGTTTCTTGTAATTTTGTAAACAATAGTCTTCCTATAGTACATTTCCCAAAATGTGCATTATACATTGTACAGTGCTTGCATGCAAAGTCACTTTGGATAAAAGAATCTGCAAAATGGCCTTTACTGCATGGCATCTAACAAAACAATACACTCAGCTCAGACCAATTCTATTATATTTTTTTAACATCTCCTGCCAGACTATTTAATTGGACTGCCAAGTTTTTTCCATGTTTTTTAAAGAACAGTGGGCACTATACTGCACAATATGCAATAACCAGTATTTAAAAAAAAAAAAAAAATTCAGTAATAAAGGTACAAGTGATTTATGACAAGTGACTATTATTTACAACATCTGCATTTTCAAAATGCTTTTGTCATAATAGAATAAGAAGAATAAAAATACATTTGAAAAACACTCTTTTCCTGATAGAAATAAAAACTATATTTTTAAAATTTAAATGGATAGTTCACCCAAAAATGAAAATGTGATGTTTATCTGCTTACCCCCAGGGCATCTGAGATGTAGGTGTGTTTGTTTCTTCAGTAGAACACAAATGAACTCCGTTGCTCGTATAATGCATGTCATAATGTCATAATACATGCATTAAACGAGCAACGGTTGGAGTTAAATCTTTTCATTTGTGTTCTACTGAAGAAACAAACATATCTTGGATGCCCTGGGGTCATTTTTGGGTGAACTATCCCTTTAATAAATTTGCAACAGCTGAGTGTAACATTTTTGACTAGATAAACATGTCCTTCTCTGAGTAACATTATTTAAGCCACAAAATAAACTTTATTTCCGTAAAATGTTGGTTTTGGCGGACATTTTTCAAATTACGCATTCTGATTCTGACGTTTCTGGATTTATTATTTTCTTTTTTTCATAAATCGGTGATCTTGAGATGAGTCCATGTAGTTGTCAAATTAGACTATATTTTAATTATAAACTTGACAGGTGATTTTTATAAAATGTAGTTGGATCATTTAAAAGATTAGGGCAGTTATCAAAGTTTGATAAAATGCTGTTTCATTTTCAATAAAAGATACATTTTTACATGATTTGTTAACATGAATGACCCCTTAGCAGATTTTGACTCCTATTGTTAATTATGTATGTTAGATGAGAACCAAATAATTTAACCCAATTTGCAGAAATTAAATTAAAGGTGCCATAGAATGAAAAATTGAATTAACCTTGCCATAGTGAAATAATAAGAGTTCAGTACATGGACATCACATACTGTGAGTCTCAAACACCATTGCCTCCTACTTCGTAAATCTCGTGGATGAAAAACACCATGGAAAATAAGTGCTTCTCCACATAAACCCAAACGTGACGCAAGCGTTAGGGATCATTTATATGTACGCCCCCAACATTTGCATCTGTCCAAACATGTTTATTGTCAGGCGGAACTAACGGAGCCGAATCATCGGGACTGCAGATAAAAAAGACACTTGAGGATAGCGAAAACGGCAGCTCTCATGACACACGTTATGTTCAGGCTGTGCAGGGGACGTGAGGACTTTTCATATGTCAACAGTCATGGTTGAGGTTTATTATAATCGGATACCACAACAATTTATTTCAAAATCGTTTGTTTGTTCGGCCCATTTTAAGCAAGCTTCGCTCAGCGTCTTAAACTGAAGAAAGGGGCAACTATATTCCTGCAAGCAGTAAGTAGTGATTTATCCACAAGCTGTTTAAACAATTTCTGATTAAATTAAAAGTTTCTTAGAGAGACAGCATTGTCTAGATAACACAAGATGCTAGTACAGTAACAATAGGAAACTCCAAGTACCAAACTAAATAGTGTGTCTAATGACAAAGGGTAATATTATTTTGTATTACAAAATACAACCGTAGATACAGATCATTCACTCGATCCTTCTAGCAAACGTCACCTTTTCCACCATAAGCTAAAAGGACAATCATTTGAAAAGGCTATTCATTTTGTAAAAAAATAAGTTATATATTTATATTTTTGAGAACTGAAGTATGATGTTTTTGTATGCTTGTATTTCAGAGTACATCACAGTCACTGCGTAGCCTACATTGTGACAGATTGGACATGTTATATAAAACACTGGATAGTATACAGGTTTTTTTCACAGAAAAGCTGTGTTTGGGGGATTTAATTACTGAAATCTGGCAACCGCAAACACGCAAGCTCTCTCTCGCGCTCGGATGATCTGAAAACACCAAATAAACAAGTAGACTGCATTTTATCAATCTCCATTTGAGATGTTCTGCTTAAAGTGTCATTCAGCTTCACTGAACTGTGCTGTGAGCTGCTGAAATAAGCCAATCAGAGCAGAGCTCGACATTAATATTCATGACCATTCCAAATAAGGCAAAAACAGAGCATTACATCGGGGACAATTTATAGGATTGTAAATGGACCTGTAAAACTGTATCTGGACAATTTTTGCCCTTAAATAATCCACATACCCTCTATTTAGATATCAGAGAACAATTTAACATAATGTTTCAACTCATTCTAGGGCACCTTTAAATAAATCACAAATATAGCATGTTTAGTTAGATTACATTATACAGATACACATTTTTACTATGACTCTCTGTAATACTCTTTTCTGATTGTCTGATCAGCAGACAAATATTTTAGGTATAATGACTGCTAAATAATTTATTTGTCTAATGTTCTTGTGCTTGTGCACATTGTGCTAGGTAATGTTTCTGGCAGAACTCAGTGGGTTCTTTTTTCTGAACATGATCAATATTAACTCCAAACAATTCATTTATTTAGTTATAAAAATTTATATTTATAAATATTTTTAAATATGCATTTGTATTTATTTGAGTACAAGCCATAAACTAACCAGGATCAGAATAACTGACATAACAATTATTACCTTGCACTCCATTCCAGACCAGCTTGGAGGTAAGCAATTACATTTACAAACAAAGCCTACATGTGATGTAACATAAATATCATGCAGAACAGTCACACATGGCATGCCTACAGCTGTCACTACATCTAATTACCATATATGTAAACAATGTTACACATGAGACAGCATGGAGACAGTGGAGGCGTTTATATAAATGAGTATATAAGCAGTCACAGCCTCCTCGAGACGTCCTCCAAGCACAATTAGAGAAAATGGCAACATGGCGTGGGACGAAGAGGAGGGTCTTGGCTTTTATGCTGAGTTGTTCATCTGCGGTTGCCTATGAGGAGCCCTCGGGGAGGAACAGGACTTGACTGGCAAGTATAGCTAACAGGGTCCAGATGGCGTCCCTGCGTTTGGGAAGGGGGTCAGGGGCTGTTACTACAGCTGTGGGTTCCTCGGCACCAAGGCGGGGCAGTGGAAAATCATATTACAATCACTGTATGAGGTGAACACCCAATGAGGTGGACGCACCCAAAACCTTTCAAAAACCATATGGAGAGGTAAAGAAAGGGGTTTGTACGTATGCAAGGTGCCACAGCCAAAGGATGCCAGAGCGGACATTGCCTTTATTTTACGGTCGCCACTCGCATTGTTGTTGTGGCATGTTAACGAAGCATGTAAAAGGGAAACAGCTGGGGTTTATTGTCCTGCGTGCAGTGCCATTTCAGATCAAAATCTGATTGGCAGAACAACAGCTTAATGTATAAAATGACACATTTGTGGAGTTCTTGCATACTGTCATTGAAAGCACAAGGAGGACAAACCAAACACTAAGACATTCATGTTCATTTTGCAATTCAAAAAGCTGATTATAAAATAAAACTTATACTGATTATATAATCCGCAATTAAAAAATCTGCAAATAACTGTATTATACTGGAAATGACATTGCATTTAGACAAAGTCTTCTGGACTGAATGGCTGGAAGACGAACATCTCTTGGCTCTCTTTATGATTGCACTTCACAAATGATTTCAAACGAAACAACTCTGACTTTCCAAGGCTTGACTGATGAAAACAACACATGGATAAGTGTAAAATGTCTTAGCAGAGGCAGTGGGCTCTCAGGGATTTTATTCAAAAATGTTAAATGTTCCGCCTGTCAAAATTCCACTAAATCAGATATTTTGCGGAAAGTTTTTCATCTAAAAAGAATGCAAATCTTCCCGATGTCCTTATCAAATGTACATTTTTTTCCCCAATTTGACATGTTTTGGTATTTGTTATTTTCCAAGCATAGTTTAAATACACACATGCCAAGAAAATGAGTTTGAGAACAAACAACAGAGCGCCATGTGACCCCAAACCACGTCAGAAAATAATGGACTCTTTAAGACCACCTGTAAGGAGGAAACCATTTCACAGCAAAGCTCAAGCCATTTACTTGGTGTGTAGACACAGATCTTTTGTATTTATATTTAAGTACTTTTACAAACAGAAATCTGGAATGACTTCTTTCTTATTGGGTTAAAGCATTTTGTCTGCACTTTAACTGAACTCAGGTTTGACTCAACTGCCATTGCCAGATTTTTTATATTTTTTTGATGAAAACCTAACCCACCCTTGTTTACTGTTACTGACATTCCAGAGTCGTTTCTTTTCTTTCTTTCTTTACAATAAAGCATCACACCGTTCCCTCTGCCAAAAGTTCCAAACTGATGGCGTTTGTTTTGAGAGAAGCATTTCCTCCTCCATGTGGTTTTAATAAGGAGTCTCTGTGTCTGTATAATGAAATCCACATAAATATGCTATGTTCATGTCTTATTTGGTTTGATTCCAAACTATTTCTGCAGCTTCAAATCCATTATTTGGATAATTTAATTAAAGAAACAAACAAACTAAAAAAAAGACTGCATCTCTAATCGGTGGCGTGTGGCGGACTTCTGACTTTTACTGTTGACTGTTGTAAATTCCTGTTCATGTTTTATTTGATGTAAATGAAAGGCATTAAAACATGAAATGGGGGGGGGGGGTTACAGAGCCCCTGCCCCTTTGAAAGTGAAAGTGCCCTTAATTCGATCGCACCCCCCGAGCGCGATTTTCCCCTCTAAATCTTGTATAACACTTCCTTTTGGCATTTACTGACCATTTTGGTTGTCATGGCAAATCGGAAATAGAAATCCCAGCCCAGTTTTGATTAAATTTAAGTTAGTCTAAATTAAAAGAAAAGTTCATAAAACCCAAAGCAATGAAACAATTCAGATTACTTAAAATGTGTCAGTTTTATGAAATCAAACGAAAAAGAAAGTATTGAATACTCATAACAGTTCATTTGTTTGAACTAATTTGTTTAATTTGAGTTGGCCCTACTCAAAACAAATCATTATTTTGAGCATTGGGGTTAGTGTTGATTTTATTCATTTTGAGGAATACTGAATACATTTTTTTGTGTACGTGAGATTAGTCAATGCATGCTCACATTTATTAAAAAAAACGACAATAACTATCATGTTCATACAGCGCCACAACACCTTGCTCATGATTTTTTTCAAAATGGAAGCCGGAGCTAATTTGCGGACTGGATGACAAGATAAAATGCCAATCAAGTAACTTTTCACCTGTATTTTGTCGTTATCTCCCCTCATATTCATGCTATGTTTTTATACCTCTATGGGAATGCAACAACAACAAAAAAAGTATCTGCATTATTATATGATTTTTAAGCCCACCATGTAGATGCTAAACAGGTCTGTTCAGAAGTTCTGGTTTTGTTCAGGTTGTCACTTTTCCAAAAGGAGCTTTCATTGAGACTATTAATTGTTAGCTTGCTGTCTGGGTTTATAGTCTGTTAAGGTTTATGTGTAATTTACAGTTCCCTGAGCACTGCCTAAAAACCAAAGTTATGCTGTACAGGATGTCTACGATGTCTGGCCGGGTTGTTAGAGCGTATATCATGACCTTACAGGTGGCTTCATGAGGTGTGCAGTTTGCCCCTTTTGACGCAATAAAAAAAGACCATTTGCAAAGTGAAAATGAAACAGTACTGCGAGAACGCTAGTTTTCAGCAGCTGTGCAAAGAAATGACTCTATAAATGTCCTACATCCAAAATAATATACCAAACCAGCTCTCAGTCAAGAATCATGTCTAACAGACCATGTCCTACAACTGTGAAGCTAATAATTTGCTTCTTAACTTGCCTTCCTTACATTCCTAAAAGTGCAATGTCATGATATCTGTAGCTGAAGAAATCATTGGAAGGAGTACAAACCACTAACTTATATTGTGAAAATGTCAAGCAAGAACGGCGTTATTATTTACAAGGACATATATCCAATAAAATATCCGCAGATCAGTGCTGATGACAATTTAGAGCTCTGCTGCTTTTGATTAATATCAGGACAATGTGTGTAGAAGTTTGAGGAAAAAAAGAAATTGAGATCTTTTTTTCCAGGCAATGATTCTAGAATGCCACATTAGTAACATTTTCCCTATCTACTGCAAAACACTGATAAATGTTCAATAGTTTGGGGTGAGTACGATTTTTAAATGTTTTTGAAACAAATATTTTATATACACTAAGGCTGCATTCACTTAAGGACCTGTATATTGTATACTAGCCTAGAAATCTAGACGCACCCTAGTGGCAGCAAATTTAATCTGCCCGCAAGCGTCTAGGAACTCTCAATACTCTTCTGAGCTGTATTCCTCACAATCTGGACGGGCCAATCACGTCGTGTATAGAGTCGGCGGGCGGGGCCATAATGACGACGGCCGAGTTGCGTTTGCGTGCTTCTAGTAAACACAGAAACTGGCGAACGGCGGTGGTCTTTCGAATCAGCTTTGACCGCGACTCTGGAAGACTTGGAGTTAAGCTTTTCTCTGAGAAAAGAACAAAGAACGGCACTGAAGTCATTCTTAAAAAGGGAAGATGTGTTCGGAGTTTAGCCGACCGGATACGGTGAATGTTTAATCTATCAACAAGCTCTGTTTCACTTTCGTTGCTCTGACTGGTTGTAGCGCTATCCTATCGCGTGCAGAGGGAGTTTGAAAGACAACCGTTTATCCGCCCCTCGGATTGAGCCCTGTCTATGGTGAGATTCCAGACCAAACATCTTGATGTGGGTCTGGCTTATCAGGCTAATTGTATACTGTATATTGAGAAAAGGATTGGGACACCCCTCCAAATAATTTAATTCAGGTGTTTCGATTGCTTCCATGGCCACAGGTGTATTAAATAAAGCACCAGGCATGCAGACGCTTCTACAAACAATTGTGAAAGAATGGGTCGCTCTCAGGAGCTCAGTGAATTCAAAAGTGGTACTGTGATAGGTTGCCACATGCAATAATTTCATTTGTGAAATTTCCTCACTGCTTAATATTCCACGGGCAACTGTGGATGTATGCAAAGACATTTTGGACAATTTCATGCTCCCAACTTTGTGGTAACAGTTTTGGGATGGCCCCTTCCTGTTCTATGACTGTGCACCAGTGCCCACAGGTCCATAAAGACATGGATGAGTGAGTTTGGTGTGGAGGAACTTGACTGGCCTGCACAGAGTCCTGACTTCAACCCAATAGAACACCTTTGGGATGAATTAGAGTGGAGACTGTGAGCCAGGCCTTCTCGTCCAACATCTTTGCCTGACCTCACAAATTCACTTCTAGAAGAATGGTCAAAAAAATCCCATAAACGCACTCTTAAACCATGGGGAAAGCCTTCCCAGAAGAGCTGAAGCTCCAAAAGTTGAAGGCCAACTCCATATTTATTAAACCCTATGGATTAAGAATGGGGATGTCATTAACGTTCATGTGCACGTAAATTCAGGCGTCCCCTCCAAAAATACTGTTTTCTTATATATATATATATATATATATATATATATATATATATATATATATTAGGGGTGTAACGGTTCACAAAATTCACGGTTCGGTTCGATACGATACACTGGTGTCACGGTTCGGTTCGGTACGGTTCGGTATGTTTTAGATACAGCAAAAAGAAAAAATTGGCAGAAATTACCTTTTATTATTATTATTTTATTAAAACTAACAAAGTATGATTTTTTGTTGTTGTATGATTTTACCCATCTTCTAGTTACAGGAATAAGACATTAGCTCTTTACATTAGCGGTGTGTGTTGCGTTGCAGGAGCCCCACACCCTGTAGTGCTTTACATATGCTGCGTTTGCACTCCGCAACTGATCCGCTGTTGCATACCACAAACACAGCATTTATTCATTATTTTTTATTTAAAATCCAAAAGTTTTTACTGAACATGCCTCGTCAGAATTCCAATTCTCTTTGTTTACTCTTTAATAGAAGTCAGGTTACGTAGCCTACTACATTTAAACAACATTTTATTAAATTCATTTATTCATATTTATATACTTTAGATTTAGCTCACACAAGTGGCAAAACATTTAAACATAGTTTATAGCCTTAAATCACAAACATTTTAAATTAGAAACTTACAATAGGCTATTCAAAAACAGCCGACTCTAGTCTTTACTTTCGTTTTTACACCCTTTTAAAAGAAATCCTGCAGGTCAAAAAGAACTTTGCTTTTCACCTCCAAGAAAGTGCGAGTGCTATCCATTATGGCACATTTTTTTAACCTAAATGCCAGGTAAGGTGTCGTTTTGTTGCTTTACTTGAGAAAAAAAAGCCATGTGTTGACTTTGAAACAAGAGTATATTTTAAATGAGATGCATCTGTGGTGAAATTACTAGATTTTCGCGTCAGTACATGTTAATTTTAATGCGAACAATGTTCTACCAACGCAGCGCAGCAAAAAATAGACTCGGTACGAAAACGATCCGTGCACTGCTGCAGACGCAACGCTCCTGGAACGGACTGACGGACAGCACCCGCGTGCAGTTTGAAAGCTGTCATCCGTTAACATGGGTACGGAAAAAAATACACACCGCACACGCACTGCAGACGGAGTATGTGTGAAACGGGCGTCAGGTCTCATATCCGCGGCTATAAATGGACCACTCGCCGCGGTGATGTCTTTTGCCATTTGAATAAGTTGGAAATGTCTGTCTAAATGCTGCGGGGATAGTTTGTGGGATAGTTTGTGGCTGTTTCTCCTTTTTATCGTCTTGTTGTCGGCGTAAAGACAACAAGATCGTCTTGTTGTCGGCTTTGATTGACATGACATGAATTATTCCCGCTGCTGTCAGCAAATGCGACATACCGTTGTTTTTTAATCCATCATAGCTTACCAAGAATCCAAAGTTCACCCAAACACCAGACCTGTTGGTTATTGGAGGATCTTCTATTTCTGGTTTGTTAAACGCAATAGCCATTTTGCCACGAGCATTCAGCGCGTAGCCTACTGAGAAAGCGAGCACCTGACTGAGCAGCCTAAAACATATTTGGTGTTTTTTTTTTTTCTTTCACTTCGGCGGTGTCAGGGGCATTGCCTGTTACGTCGTTTTGGTTATTGGGCTACCTTGTTGAACGCATATTATTATATTTCACACTTTTTTATTTTCCAAATCTAATTAGTCCAAGAACCGTTCGGTACATAATGCGTACCGCGTACCGAACCGAAAGCCTCGTACCGAACGGTTCAATACGAATACGCGTATCGTTACACCCCTAATATATATATATATATACAGGGCCGGCGCTCCGCACACGCACATCACGCACTGCGCGTAGGGCACCAAGTGCTTGGGGGGGCACCAAAAAATCTGGGTCGTGAAAAAATCATGACAATAGGCTACTAGTATAAATGACAAATAAAATATTTCTAAAAGCATGTTAATATACAAAAGCAATACAAAAGTAATATAGGCCTAGACCAAATTAGTCGAGAAAAAGGTGAATCTCTGTGCCAGTCTCCCTCTGGTGCCCCCCCTTCCCCCCCTTCCCCACCTCCCAGTGGTCTGTTCGATTATGCCTCAATCAATGTCAAATTTGGCAGACACCGGCCTCAGACATGGCCTCGAAAAGGCACCAAGAGTCGGGGGCGGAAAAAAGAAGAGACAGCGGGATGATGCTCGCGGGTCGCTTGCAGGTAAGACAATAGCCACGTTTACATGCACGTTTTTGAAGTAAAAAGTGCTGGGACAAACGCTGTTAATATGAGAGGGTGTTGCCAAGCTGTCTGTGGCATTATGCCAACATTATCTTAATAACTTCTAACGAAATAAAAAGTTTACCCCTCAGAAAAATTAACTTTCCTCTCAACATTATAACCTGGTGTGAGCGCGCCGCGGCGCGCACTCTTCAGTGGTGAAGGCGCGCACTGTGTATCGCGTCATATAAGGACGCACACTCAAAAGTAATCGGGTCAGGTCGTTTACATGGTGAAACTTTTCGTTTGATCAGTTCATGAAAAGGTTTATCCCACCCCTCTCAAACCGATTACAATTTCATTCGGTTTGGGCATTTTTATTCCGATTGAGGTGTTTATATGGAGCATTTAAGTGGTCTGGCTGTCATCAGCATCAATGGGGACGTGGCTCAGAAACTGTCATATGATGACCTGATAGCTGATTTTGCAGCTAGGAAATGTAGGCGTGTGCCTCTGTAGGGCCTCTGACAACTGATGGTAGTGAAAATGTTTAATATAGTTCTATAGAATAGCAGAATGGTCTCTTTATAGAGATGTAGTCCCTCTGTTGAGTAATTTCTACTGTGCAGTTATGCATGGTTATTTGCAGTTTAAAATGTGCACTTTAAAATTCATACTTCATAAAATTCATACACTTATACTGTTATTTGCACTAAACTTTTTTTGCACTTTTAACTTTGTGTTTACATTGTTCAGTTCCAATTATTCATTTGCAGCAGTTATTTTGGAAGTAAAGAGAACCTAACTAAGAAATTCTGAATGGTAGTTATTTCTTTGGTTGGTTGGTTGGTTGGTTGGGGGGTGGGGTGGGGTGGGGGGGGGGGGGGCACCGCCAAGCATTTGTGCTTAGGGCACCCAAATGGCTAGCGCCGGCCCTGTATATATATATATATATATATATATATATATATATATATATATATATATATATATATATATATATATATATATATATATTTTTTTTTTTTTTTAACAACAATTTTTTTTTTACTATTTTACTGCTTACTATTTTAGTGGAAACCATGATACTTTTTTCAGGATTCTTTGATAAATAAAAAGCATATTTGAAATTGAAATCTTTTTGTAACATTATAAATGTCTTTACTGCCACCTTTTGATCAGTTCAATGTGTCCTAAAACCATTAATTTCTTAAAAAAAAAAAAAGTCTTACTGGCTTGTTAGTGCATATTGATTAAAACAAAAGCAAAAGTTTAGGAGCTGGAATATTTTGCACAATAATTCCCTAAAAAACGATTCAGATTTTCCATCACAACAACAGCATTTAACTTTGAAGTAATGGTTTAAAATTAGCGCTGACTTCAACACACTCGGGCGGCTGTCTAGACGTTTTTGACATAATCTGTTTGTAGAGCTTTTAGAATTTCTTTGCGTAGTGAAGTTTTGCTTGTTTAATTTGTAATCTAACCATGTCTTAATGGCATACTATTAAAAATATCAAAGACAAGTTCAGTCCCCAAATCAATTTACATGTAATAATAGTGTCATAAGTCATATAACATTCAGGGGAGTTTTCATAGGGTCAGTTATTTAACCCTACAAACATGTGATTTTTATAGCTATTATCTTTAATGTACTTCTCCCTTTGACTATACCTTTGCTGCTGCAGACAATTTATGAAACATCTAAGTGAGAAAATGCTTGCGTGAAATGAATTCCGTATGGAAGAAAATGAAACTGGCCACAGCCCTTAGCTTAACATCTGGCGCAGTTTACTCTGGCAAGTCATACGTTATTCAGGACAGGGAAAACATGACACCCCCTAGCTTTTTTATTTTTTTTATTTCAAACTTAAAGCATAAGAAATATGTATCTACTGTACATTGTTTTCATATTTATCACCAGGGAGCAGCGCTCTTTATGACAGAAGACGGAATGACAGATTTTTCTCACGGACCATGACGTCCTGAGGGAATTCTATTATTGTCGATCCAGTTTTCTTTGCTGTATAGCAGCTCTCACAAAGGAGGTCAGAGTTTGACACTGGGACATCTGCAAACACATTAATGTGAGTTATTAAAGATGCACTGGGATAAAACTGATTTGGTCTGAGGTCTTTTTCTGAGGTCTTTTTCTTAAGTGTTGAATAGCATTTGAGTGTGTTTTGGTGATGAATATAAACTTTGAACATTATTACTTCGCCTGGCTTATTAAGTTTGGCAGCTTTGATGGATGGTGTAGGGACACGTCTTGGAAAGTTAGAATATTGAGCTGTTATCCATTGAATAATTATGTAACGCTTGGTTTAATGAGAATCTCTGACCTGTTCTTGAGGTCATCATGTTTTCTTTGGCAAGAGGAAACTTCCTTGAAATGTCACATACTATTATAGAGGATGGGGCCTAAACTTCCAGGCCAGCTGCAGAGACTCTGGGTCACAGCACCCAAGAGAGCTTAAGCTCATGAATGGGCAGCACATGCTGCACGCTGTTTCCTAATGTACTGGGTGGTCATACTACTCTTTGTGTTTCATTAATTTCAATTCACAACCCAGGCAAATTTGAAAAATGTACCTGTGGCGACATTGCAAAATGATATTACGTTGTGTACATGTTTCGAGACAATTTCAAAGTGAATTGTCTAGTGAGCGGCACTAAAACTGTGTTCAGTTTTATCTTTAAAGGGGTGGTTGCATGCAATTTTACTTTTTAAACTTTAGTGTGTGATGTTGCTGTTTGAGCCTAAACAGTCTCTGCAAAGTTCAATGCAAAAGGATATATTGTCTTTTAAAGTTATGGCAGTCTATTGCCTACAAAAATGGCCAGTTTGGACTACAACGAGCTTCTTCCCGGGTTGGTGACATCATAAACCCTTACTATTAACATAAAAACTGCCCCATATGTGACTTCTCCCCGTAATGTGGTGTTTCCGGACAACCTGTGCTTGGCACTTCAGCCAATAAAAATACATGAAACTACATTTGGCCATCTAACCAATCTAAGGCCATTGCGTTTTTCGGAGGGATGGGATTCATAGAAGCAGGAAGCAAACGAGCTTTTCAAAGGACAGTAAGACAGTGGTGTGGAATAAAAGTCCAATATAAGTAAAATATGGTGTTTTTAAAAAAAAGAACTTCTTTCAAGTAATAAAGTATTCTCGTAAGTTTATAACATGCCATTGAAAATACATACGGGTGAGGAGTTTGAATGCTTGTCGCCATGTTGCCCCTCCATCTTGAAAGTACATTAGCCAAAGAGGGACATACCCGTAAATTCAAGCTTTGCCTTTCCCATTTTAACACTCGATGGCACCGTGTCGAATGTGAAGAGGGGGATTGCCATGTTAATCTTGGACTAAATCGGCCACCGTAGGAGTTAAAACGAAATCGGAATTGAGAGGAACGTAAACTATTATTCACTGAATGGTCATATACCTTTTCACCACTAGATGGGGGAAAATATCACACAGTGTAGCTTTAAGACATGTTATAATTCGCCCCATAAACACACCCAAGCCTAGAAAAAAAACACGGAACCACCCCTTTAACAGATGAACCGACATGAATCTGGCAGTGTTTTATGACGTTGGTTGTTGTCCGTATCACCTCAGTTTTGAATTGAAATATCTGGTGTGTGGCACTGTTTTTTAACAAAATTATGTGTGAGATAAAAACGCAATTGCTTAAGAAATCATGCCATTTTAGCTTGCTTCTACAAGTCTTTAAGCTCTTTTGTCCACCAACCCTCCGATTGTGGGTATCTACAGGTTGGATTAATGCAAAAAAACAAATTGTTCAGTTTGTTTCATTCAATTGTGCAAACTTGTTGCCTTAATTTAATTAAGTAAGCATTACTTTATTCCATTAAGTTGTTCTTACTTAAACCGTTTAAGTTTTTAATTCTATCTGTGATCTATCCCAGAGTGCATAGCGGCATGCATAAATTAATTGCTTAATTTGACTATTTTTGGCTTTATTTTACCATTTGTCCTTTACCATTTTGTCAGTATAACCCCAATAACTACAACCAATACAATTGCAAATGTCTTATTAATAATAATTAAAAAAAAATTAAATACAATCCTTGTTACCATTGTTTAATTTTGCATGCTGAATGTTGAAGTCGGTGTGTGACTCCCGAATGGTCAACTGCTATTGTCACAGATATAGTGGGATTATATCAATTCAGTTAAAAGATTATGCCACAAACATTATTTGACATGAAATATAGTTGTATTATATATTATATATATATATATAATTGATATATAATTACTTCCCTTCCTTTGAAATCAGATAACTATGAATTTTTGTTGCATTACTGCATTAATAGGAAGAAAATTACAATAATAAAGTTCCAAGTGCCCAACCAAAGGCAACACTAATCACATTTATGGTGCGATGAAATGGAGGAAATGAGTCAAAAGTCTATTAAAAAATTGCCCCGCCAAAAACCAGTCAAGTAATGTTTACTTGGGTTTTCTAAGTAACAAATGCATAGCATGAAAAGATTCAGATTACTAAATTGTTTTAAGTAAGTTCAACAAATTATGGGACATTAAGTAAAGTTTCCTAAAAAGTCTTAGTAAGAATAACTGGATTTTACCGTGACGAAAGGTCTTTATCATTGGTCGTGAAAGCTGTCTGTCTTTCACCACACCTCTTTTGCCACGCCCATTTAGCTACCAAGAGTTTTTTATGTCAGAAAATCCAAACATATGTAGCTGGTTATGTGATGCAAAGTCCTAAATGTATTAATTTACAAATCATGCACCATGGTAAAAAAGTGTTTTGAGGTCATAATATAATATAATGCAAGGAGTCAAATAAATCTGCCGCACATGTCATGTGAAAATACGTCTTTATGAATCCATAATCTGCCATAATCCATAATTTTGCTAAAATATTGCCACAGGAAGGCAACGTTTTTCTAATGAGTACAGTATGCAAATATGGGAGAACGGGTCGGGAAGGCAGATATGCTGTTTTATTTTGCGCTGCATACAAACAATTTCAAGTTGAACTCTGAGCTGCAAATGTAATTATCAAAAAAAAAAAAAAAGGATCTGAAGATCACAGATTGACCTCTTGGCTGAAGACAAGGAACTGCATTAAACAGCATGACCTGCACTGTTGTGGGAAAATGGAGTTCAAGGCACATTTTACATGTTTGATTTATAAATGAACAGAACAGCTTAGTAACTGCATAGCAATGACTAAACCACAACCCAGAAAACCCTAACAACAGCGTAGCAATGGCCAAGCAACCATTCAATAAAACCATATCCACTGCACTGCAACATATTAACAATCATTCAGAAAATCTTAGAAATCACATAGCAATGGCCAAGCAACAGCTTGAAAACCATCAAGCAACTGCATAGCCATAAGCTATAATACCTTTGCAACCACATAACAATGTAAACTATTCCGCAAATCACCATAGCATTATGAAAGTAAGTCTTGCTCACAAAAGAAAAAAGTCTAGTTGTTTTATCATTATTTGTCATTGATAATTCATAATATCTTCAATTCAAATATCCCAGGGTATGACATCATATCCACTCGCCTACAATCATTGCAGGGTTCTATAGTGTTGTGGGTAAACATCTTGCTTGAATATTTATTTGGCTCCCTCTACTTATTACATGCCAAAGTCACATAACACACAGGCAACCAAAATCCAATTCCACTGGAACTCATTAGAATATCTGAAGTTTGGCTGTTGCCATCGAGGTTTAAGGATTCAGCTGGTTCTCACACAGTAACTAGTATGTTGTCATTCCCTCAAGGAATCAATTTCCTTTGAAAATCTGTTTGGTACCCAAGTTTTCTGGATCAAAACTGTGGATTATATCATAAACAGCAAGCTGCAGATTAAGGCTGAAGATCAGTTTACAGAGTAATAAACCTGAGAAAAAAAATAATAGGATTGAGGAATAAACCGATTTCATAAAGAAACAAAAGGGACTGGATCTCACATCACATTCAAATGTCAATCATCTAATGCTAATTGTGTTTTCTTATTAAAACTAAGCCATTATACAAAAGAAGGAAAAAAAAAAAACGAATTGCATTACTGTACATCAAGAGATAAAACACAAAGGAAATATTTTGTCAATGCTAATCAGACTTTGCTTTCTAACATAGACAGACTTTTGATCACGTAGATCTTATTTTAGCTTTGCACTTGCTTTTGATATGCTCTCTTTGCCGAAATGAGCCATATAATGATCCATCAAATGGAGCTGACCTTTTCACTGTGTGATTTATTGTCACATGTGGAAACAGTTTAAGCTTGCTAGTAGTCAGATATCACAGGCTTCCCATCACCATGTGCAACTCTTTGATGAAAGAAAAGCTTATTTGCCCATGCAAGCCGGCACAAGTTGTTTTAAAGAGGTACTTCAGCACTGGGAAGGTGAATGTGTATTTAAACTGGGTAATTTATGTAGTAGAAATGTAAAATAGTTTTTGAATTTGGTGCCTTGACTGACAAAAGCCAGAAAATGTATTTTTGACTCATGGGGTGAAAGACAACAACTCCTAGAATGTACTTGCTTCGCTGCCCTACGAGGCCACTCTGGATCGCTTGCCCACCGTGGCACCGCCCCTAGTGTCATGTTCATTTTCATAAAATCATTCGAATATACTACCGGATTTCTACTGATACAAAGTCTATGCTAAATCGCTGAAGTAACCCTTTAACACCTAAAAAAAACAGCCCATAAATACTGCAGTTTGGTATATTGTTTTTGAAATAAAAACACATTATATTGACGCTTTACATTTACTTGAAGCGAAAACTCCCAGTATTCTATGTTTCTGAAATTATTTATTTTGGTTGTATAAAACAAAGTTTCAGTCTAGAACTGGTCACTTCTGGCAATTCAATTTTGAACTATAGGTGGAGTTTTTGGAACAGTTTTAAAATGTAACATTATGAAATGTTAAAAACGTTTTGTACTTGCTGGTTTTATAGCTAATCACTAAAATGGGTTTCCCTTTATCAAGGGAACTCACACTGCAGCGTCGAGTGATGACACTCTGGGGGAACGGCCACAGCGTTCTGAAGCATGAATGAAATCTGTCCATACCTAATTGGCGATAAGTGATGGCGTGATGGCTTACCCTGAAGCTACAAAGGGATGCCGGCACAAAGCATACACAGCTTTTTCACTCTTCAGCTGAAGTGCTCTGTGTGAAACATTGTCTGTCTATTTATTGTTTGTTTGTCCAAAAAAAGTTAGCAAGGCATGGTTAGCGAGCAGTTTAGGAGGTGTGTGCGCTGTGCCCATGTTTTATTACAGGCAAGACACACACCGACTGTGTGTCGAGTGTTTGGGCATGCAGCATGCTGCAGTGGCTCTCGAGGGAGCAGTGCAGTGATTGCCAAGCGCTGCCGCTCAGAGAGTTGCACTCGCGGCTGGCCATTTTTGATGAGGCCAGTCAAGCTCGCAAGCCCCGGGGTGCTGGACCCGCTTCTGCTGAGGCAGCATGGTATCGCAGATCCTGGGGCTCACAGCTAGATCTCGCCGCGGGACTAGGGACTGCCGAGGCATCTTCCCAGTCCTCGTCGGACAATCTAGAGGCTCTCCCGTCCCGCGGGGAAGCCCGCGAAGTGGCTTTTTCCTGCCGGGCGGATGCACTGATGCTGGAGCTATCAGACTCTGAGGGGTCTGATGGGCTGGGCAGAGGCGGGTGAGACGCAGGCGGTTTCGACTCTTCATCCTCCTGCTATCGATGAGCTAGTGGAAGTTTTGACCCGCGCTGTGGCTAAACTTAATTTAGATTGGCCACAGGAAAGGCAGGAAGTCCGGCCGCCTTCTAGGCTAGATAAACATTTTAAGTGCTGGCTCAAACTCCACGATTGGGCCTTCCGTTTTTACCCGGCACAATGAGTTGTGCAGGTCATGGGAAAAACCCTTTTCAGCCCGTCTTTCCAAACCTCCAGTATTGGATTTCGCCAACATACTGGGGGCTGCTGAGAAGGGATATGGGGCTATTCCTTGGGTGGAGGAGGATCTCGCAAGCTCTCTCTTGCCTGAGTCCACTGCATCCCTGAAGGCCCCGGCCTTGCCCACAAAGCCATTTCGGGATACGTCCTCGTTGGTGGGCAAGGCTTACATGGTGGTAGGTCTGGTTGGTGGGTGTCTGCACACGATTGCTCTGGCTCACCAGGCCAACCTCCTGAAACAGCTGGATGAGGGAGAAGGACCTTCACTGGAGGACATCACCGATCTGTGGAAGGCCACCGACTTGTTGCTCCGCATCACCAAAGAGACATCACCATCCGTGCCAACGGCCGCTCTATGGCAGATTTGGTGTGTGTGGAGTGGCATTTGTGGCCCAATTCATCGGGGATGAAAGACAAGGAGAAATCTGGATATCTCCTCATGGTCTTTTCTTCTACATTTCAGGTGGGTTTCAGGAGATCAGGAAGCAGTCAGCGGCTTCCCGGTAGTTTCTCCCTCATCGGCCTTCAGGCAAGGCTAGCTCTGAGGAGCAGCCTCAGCCGTCATTCAGCGCCACACACAGGCAGGAGCAAAAAGAGAGCGTCGCTTCCCGCGCCTCTCCTGAGGGAGTCTGGCAGAGGAGGAGGCGTTCTCGTCAGCGGGCTTCTGAGAAGGGCGAAAAAGAAAGCTGGCAAGCGGGCCTAGCTTCGGCAGGTCTGTGGAGAGCTGCTGTCCCCCTCGTAATGGAAAGGTCAAGGCCATCATCGTCACGAAGCTCTCCGAAGCATTTCTGCCATTGCCCTGCGCGCCTCGGGCCGCGCCGACTTCCAGTGCACGCACGTTGCTGCAGCCGCCCCAAGAAACATCTGCGCTGGGCAGTGAATGCGCACGCACACCGAAAAATGTCTCAGTCATCTGAGGTTGACATTCGAGGCCAGCCTCAAGAGGAGGAGTTGCCCCTGGCAGGGTCAAGGCCTTCTTACACCCTAGGCCAGGCTACATGCCCAAGGTGCCATCTAATGTGGCCAGGTCAGTGGTTCTGCAGGCCTTTCATCCTCCCCCTCACACGACGGCAGAAGCGAGCAGGCTTCACCTGCTCTGTCTGGTAAGAGCATTGAGCATTTATTTGGAGAAGTCTGCTCAGTGGAGAAAGTCAGACCAGTTGTAGGTGTGCTTTGGCCCACCCAAGAAAGGGCTGCTTGCTGCAAAGCAGACAATCAGTAACTGGATTGTCCAGGCTATAGCCATGGCTTATCAGGTGCATGGTTTGCCTACACCCATGGCCGTGACGGCGCATTCTAGCAGGGGCATGGCCTCCTCGGTGGCTCTCCTTTCGGGGGCCTCGCTAAAGGAGATCTGCAAGGCAGTGGAGTGGGCCACCCCGCACACCTTCATTAGATTCTACAGTCTGCATTTCCCTGAGACGCCTGGGGCTAGGGTGCTAATGCCTTGAATGTGCCTGGACTCCAGCTCACACCTGGGCATTGGTCACTCAGCGCAGCATAGTGGGTATTCGTTCCCCAGTCTGTTGTCACTTGGCGACGCAATGCGAGTTCCCTCGATAAAGGGAACGTCGGGTTATTACTATAACCCTTGTTCCCTGAGAGGGAACAAGACACTGCGTCTTGTCGTCATGCCTCGTCTTTCCAGAGCGCCAGCTTCATCGCGAATGAGCTGTGTGTGCTTTGTGTCAGCGGCCCTTTGTAGCTTCCGGGTAAGCCTTCATGTGCTACGTCATCACGTACCGCCAATCAGGTATGGACAGATTTCATTCATGCAGATGTGTCACGCTGTGGGCATTGACGACGCAGTGTCTCATTCCCTCTCAGGGAACAAGGGTTATAATCATAACCTGAGACATTTTATTATTTGTTTTATGATGTTAGTATGGAATGACAAAAATGGTAATGAAAATGGTAAACACTTGCTTAGTGAACTTGAAAGTGCTAAACATACTATTTTTTTTACATTCTAATAACCCTTTATTGTTGTACAAAGAAAATAAACTATATGCTAACACAACATGAAATCCTCCTCATGATCCATATTTACAAATTGGAAAATCAAACCAATATGAACATTAAAACTTAAAGTTGCCGTGTTCATAGCCAATGAATACAACTTGTGTCTGTACAGTTCACAATGTTCATTGCCTTGGTTTTCGCAGGTTCATGCAATGCCAGCAAATGTAAAATGATGTATTCGCTTGTACTATTCGGGCAGTGTCTCATTAAAGGGATAGTTTACCCAAAAATTAAAGTTCTACATTAATTAATCACCCTCATGATCTTACAAACCCCTAAGACTTCGTTCAACTTTGGAACAAAAATAAACCTTTTTGATTAAATCTGAGAGTTTTCTACCACTTTGACGCTTAAAAAAGTCCAAAAAGAGATTGTAATCCATCTGATTTGTGGTTTAATTGTTCACATTTTCTGAAGAGATGCAATTGATACGTTGAATAGATTAAATTTAGGCTTTTATAATAAACATTCATCAACTCACACATCAGTTGCGGTAAATGGAAGCTGAAGCATGTTCGCTTGACGTGCCAGAACCAATGAGGTTAATTTTACGTGTTACACAGCTTAAATGAGTTTCTGCAAGAGGTTTGTTCTCGCGAATCAAGCAGGTTCAGTTCGCTGGTCAATGTTTAAATGTGAATAAAAACCAATTAAAAAACGTTTTGACGCGTCAAAGTTGTAGTTGTAGTTGTAGTTGTAGTATCTACAATGGAGTGACAAAAAACTCTTAGATTCCATCAAAAACATCTTAATTTATATTTCAAAGATGAATGTAAGTCTTATGGGTTTGGAATAACATTTATTGACAGAATTATGATTAAGTACAATTATTTTTTGGGGTGAACTATCTCTTTATATTTGTACCTACCTTTGATGAGTGAAAATATTTGGTTTACTTGAACTCATAATAAAAATCATGTTTCAGAGTACCTGCTCTGAATTTTCTGGGATTATGATGCAAATACAAAATGGAAAATGTTGCTGTACTACTAAATACACTCAGTAAAAAACAAATGTCTGATTTGTCACACATGTATCTGTCTTCAAATACTGATGCTGGCTGATAACTGATTCTAATGGATAGTGCCTAGTACATTTAATGGTTTCATAGCAGCCTGGCTTTGTAACCATTGGTAAAGCAAGATTGTTGCGAAATGTCTTATAGACAGTCTTGCATCGTGCTTGAGCTCTTTTCTAAGTGTGTTGAAAGCCTATACATAGTGTATTGTTGTTCAGAGCAAGCTCTATGTTTGGGGAATGTGCATGTGGGCCTCTAAGACTCCAAAGAGTTCCCACCAATGTCTTGTTAAGAGAGAGATCTCCAAGTTGACGTCTACCACCATCTACTGCGAGTGTATCAGTGTATCACCATTTGGGTTACTTTTAAGTTGTTTCTGTTAATGACTTCTGGGCAGGCTCTCCTGGTGGTCCAGGTGGCCCCGGTGGTCCTACAGGGCCCCGTATTCCTACCGGTCCAGAAGGTCCATGTACCCCTGGGAGTCCAGTTTGTCCTCGGATTCCTGCCGGTCCTTTGGCACCTGGAATGCCATCCTTCCCAGGAGTCCCCATATCACCCTTCAGTCCTTTTTCACCACGAGGCCCTGGTGGCCCTAAAGACCCCTTTTCTCCTTTAAGTCCAGGCCCACCTTTCATCCCAGAAGCTCCTTGAACACCTTGATCCCCCTTAATTCCCAGAGCGCCCTTTAATCCTTGAGGTCCACGATTTCCTGCAAGTCCCCTGTCTCCTTTCAGTCCAGATACACCTAGAGGTCCTTTGGCTCCCTGTTCGCCTCTGCTTCCCTTTGGACCTGGTGGACCAGGCATACCTATTAAGAATCCAGAAAAAAAACATTAGATTCTTCAAGAACATGCAAGTGAAGAAGCTATTTTATAGACATTACAGCAGGACTCTTCAAATCTGGCCCTAGAGGATCACTGTCCACCAGAGTTTAGCCCCTAATCCAAACCAAATTCACCTGAACAAGCTAATCAAGCCATTCAGGTTTTTATCAGGATTGGTGTATTAAACTCTGCAGGACAGTGGCTATTCAGGGAACTACATGTAGACAACAACCTTTCAGGATAGTGAAGTTCTGGATCAGCTTTGCATGACTGGTGTCTACTAGCTTCATCTCCTCCATCACCAATGATAAGTTCCTCACATCGGCTTCGAGGCGTACATTCAGCATCATGTACTGCAATCTCAGAGTGTCGGCTAGGTGAAGAAGCAGCAAGACTGTGTTGTTCAAGTTCTGCAAATCTTCTGCGTGACTGCCCATTCTGGATTGGCAAGAGGAACTCTCTATGTTGATATATTTGTACATGCTCTGAACATGGCTGACGGTTGCATTGATGCTGGAAGAAATTGTGTCAATCTCCATTTCAATGGAGTCCATTCTTGCATCCAATGTCACAAATCGTTCCCCGGTCCGGTTTTCGTAGTACTTTGTGTGGTACTGGTGGTCATGCATGTTCTCCTCGTGTTCATCAATGTAAGATGAGACATTGTCCAGTTGCACCTGAAGGTTCATGACTTGCAGAGTGAGGTCATGCACCATCTCTGAACTCATGCTGATACGCTGGTGAGTGGCAGAAACACCACTTTGAACAGCCCTCACAGTCTGCATGGTTATGCTGGCATTGGATTTCAGGGCACTCAAAACTCTGCTGTAATTCTGCCAGTCCGCTGTAATTTTTTGGAGTACCAGTGTCTCCTCTTCAGCCTTCCTCTGAAGAGCACCTATCCACAATGCACTAAGAGCAACGGTGGTGTTGACTTGTTGCATTGTGGTCTTCAAATCGTTCTGATCCCCAACAAGGTTTTTCATTCCTTGATCAGTTTCATTAATGACAACCTGCCAGCCAGTTACCTGATCCAGGTATTGGCCCAGAGACTGGTTTATACGCTTAATAACGATTCCATAGGCCTGGAGCTCTCTCGTCATTCGGTTGCTGGATTGCGTAAGACTTTGCTGAGATTGGGTTGCCTGTTCCAACTGCTGCTTTTGACTGAGTACCATCTTCTGGGTCTCTTCAAACTCCTTCTTCAGTCTGGCAATCTCCTCTTGGAATTGTGTAACATCTAAGCAGTTGGAATAGTTGTTTGAAGTGCTGATATCTACAATAGAACGACCAAACCATGAATCTCTTGTAACAAAATACGCAGCATAAAAACTCTGTGTGCACAGCTGTTTCTTAGGTCATTATTTCAGTTATAAATGATTTCTCATGAGGTTTTGCCCTCTGAGGGGCTCACCGAGCACAGGAAGTGAACCAAGAGATTAGATAAACGAATTAGATAAATTTAGCAGGCCTTACTTAAACATAAGCAACTGTGTGAAAACATGGTTTTCCTTTTGCAGTTTCACTTTCCTGTTGTTGATCAGTTTAACTATTAAAATTGTTTTTGGTAATTGATTTGACATTAAAAAAAATACCAAAATATTAGATTAAAAACTAAATGTTGCCTTGGCAAGTTTAAACTGAAGTACTAAAATGACTAAACTGAATTAAAAATAAATTAAAGCTTTATAGTAATATAAAAAATATATATATATATATAGCAAACATAGCAGAATTATTCAAATGAAAAGTAATATACTACACTAGTATATAATTAATATAAAAACGGAACTGCAAGGCTTAACAGTTCCCAAAAATGAGAGAATTCTTACCTTTTATACTCTCCTGGACTTTGGAAATGTGTTTGTGATAAAATGATTCCTCTTCGGATAAGTTGTCAACTCTTCTGAAGACTGACATGAAAAATGTATTTAAAACTGTGATTTAAGAGAATTAGGTGATGTGTAACAACCAAACAAACATACATACAAGCAAGCAAAACAAACAAACAAAAATGTCTAATTCTAATCAAAATTGTGAAATTGCATAATATTGGAATGTTGGATCAGTTTAAATAATCTCTGTTCCCTTAGAGAATACACAGGTTTGGAATTCTTTTCTGAAGCTTTCGTCACACACCAATAATTAATCTTAGACTATGGGGACTGGCAAAGTGTAATGGACCCTTGCTTGTGGTTGTAATTTATTTTCCAGCTGTATGTCTGCATGTCACCTGCTGTATTTTAAAGGTGCTAAAAGGAAATTGCTTACTTTTTGTCAATAAACAGAATGCTTGTGTTACTTGATTTGACTTGTATCGTGCAAACAGATTCTCTTCCTACATAAAATTCCTTAGCACAATAACATGCATATTACACACAATCTGCTTTCAACAACATTTTTGAGGAGTTGAAGCAATATGAAACAGATGTGTGTGTGTGGCATGAATCTGAAATATCTTGTAGTTAGGCCTGTTTTTCCATCAAATGAACCATCATCTTGTCATAAAACATTGTTCATCAAACCAAACAACATTCTCCTTGATTTATTTTGCCACAGTTTAGCTATGTTGTGACATGATGTGGTAGCATTACATCCTGTCAGTGTGACATGCTCACAAATTTCTTGTTGGAGCCCCACTGCGTTTGAACATGGATTTGCTGTTGTATGATATAATTATGAGGAGAGACTTGTGTAAATGTCTTGCAGGCAAGGTCTTAGATATTGGGCGGGACCAAAGGTTTTTTTTTTTTTGGTTTTTTTTTCCATGGGTGGTTGTTGGTCTTATTGGTTTATTTAAAGAAATTACATTATTAAATGATTAAAAGGGATTGAAGGAAATAAAGAAAAAGAAATAAGAATGGTAAAGGCTCCAGTTATATTGTAGTTATGAAGTAAACCATTTGCAAATAATATATCTTTTTTTTTTTAAATATGCACATTCACTCTTATTTTAATCTACCTTATATGTACAATGTTTCTTGTCACGCCCAATTCAGTTACTTATATAAATAATGTCATATTTTCAATTGCATCACTCGATATTACTGTTGGTCGCTGAACAGAACTTAAATATTAAATGTTTAGCTACTTACATCTTACGACCAACTCTTTCACTGCTATAACTAAAGTGTTGCGTTGGAATTCATAGTAAGTCTATAGTTCTATGGTGGTTACATGCATCCCAGCCTGAAGGTATATTATTCACAGTTATGTTATGCTTTCATGCACGAAAGTGGGGTAAAAGATTAAGATTTGGCATATATAATCACACAACGTCAAATTTTGTGTGTGGCTCCACACAGGGTAAGCATTTGGCCTGCTCCTATAAAATCCGAAGATTGTTGACTTTATGAGCATTACGCTAAATCAAAACCCACACTGCATGCTGTAACCATGTATTAGAAGGATAAAATCAATTCATTCCTTTTCTCTGGCCCATAACGGTATCAATTCCAGCAGTGTGTCTTCTTGTGTGGAAATCCTCAAATTAACTTTATACGTTGCTGATTCAAGAAGAAGTATTTATATCTACCTTTAAAATTGTGATTGTTCACTGAGAAAATGATTGTGCTGAAAACGTGAAGATTATTATTAGTGATAGTGTTGCAGTGTCATGAAATCTTACCAAGGGATGCTAAGACGGCCACTGCAATGATGAGCAAAGCTAAAAAGCCATAGAGCATTTTGACAGCTAGCTGAAGAGAATGTGTTTGCTGACATTTCATACATCCTCCTCTTGCCCTTCCTGTGGACACAAAAAGAAAAAAAACTCTAATAAAGAAACCTATTCCTGCCAGATTTCAATTAGATCATAAATTAACCATTATATCCTAAACCTGAAACCAGATTGATTATTAACATCTAAATACACAGCTGTGCCTGGAAAAAAACAAACAGTAACGAGGCTAATAATTCAACCAAGCTTGCAAATTCTTTAAATGAAGCTTTTCAAAGCCTAAACGCTGTCAAGAACTGAACATTTAAAACAGATGTACGATAATCAATCATGAACAAAACAGTGGGGGTTAATGTCGACACATACACATACACATACACATACAAAGCTATTATATAAGTCAGGCCATTGCTAAATATTTCATATTTTGGAGATCCCAGACATTCAGACAGACATTTCACAAAAACAAAACAAAATCACTACTGTTTAACTCTCTTTTACGAACTCCATCTTTTGTACTCTGTGATGCCTCATTAATAAGGAGAGCAATACGCTTTAAGGAAGATGATTTTTCTAACCTCTCAAGGGAGGAATTTCCTCTTCTTCTCCAGTTAAGTCCTCCTCTACAAAGAGAAATTGCACAAAACACGAATAAGTCACGGCTTTGCAATTTATAACATCATACTTAAATGTAATCATAATCCTATTAAATCATCCTTCATCGTATTGGCTAATCAAACACAGTTCCTATTGAGACTCATCATTTACCTCCTGCACAGTACAAAAACATAGTACCATCATATTTTCATCATGTCAGGTCTCTGACTTTAATTGTAGGAGATTATAAGAGGACAACTAGATCCACTGCAGGGATTAAGCACATATTTGGTCTTATAACTCTATATCAGGAGGATCCAAATAAAACTGAAAGAAGAGAAAGTCTCCACATACCATTAAAAAGCTGGTTTTCGTAGCCACAATAGCTATCTGCAAAAGAGAGGAAAAAGCAGCAGAGTTGATGTATGTGTTCACAAAATTAAAGTCAATAGAATGACAATGCATGAAGAAGCACATTCACTAGAAACAATAAATCAAAAACTAAGAGCATAAAAACTTTAAGGCCTCCTTGCTAGTACTCCCTTCAAAAACAAACCAGTGAACCTGGACCGATTAATACTAGATGAGAGATGAGGTCACTGTTGGAAAGAACCTTATTAGCACAATTACACAAAATTGGTGAGGGAAGTGTTTTTACTCAATTTAATGGGATCTTTTGGAGGATTTATTCCCCCTGGAAGGAATAAAATTGCCTGGGATTTTATATATATATATATAATTAATACAAATAAAATAAAATAAAATAAAAATGTTGGCTGTAAGAGCAAGAGATGGTTGGCCAGGAGCTGCAGGCTTTGTGTAGGAAAAACCACAGCTGTTCTGGTCAAATGCCACAAAAATAAAGGTGTGGTGCAGGACATAGCTATGAATAGAATAAAGGATGAATGCTATTGCATAAAATAGCACAACATCTGGAAAAGCATTGTCAGCAAAGGGTTATCTAGGTTTATTTCAGCCACCCATGACGGTTATTAACCAAAATAGCTGATGACTACCTGGAAAAGTAGAACCAAGACATTGTATGAGGTACTTAAAGTGAGGAAAAAAAGTACTATATGCCATCAGAATATCCAAGAAGCTTTATCAACAAGGGACAAAGATCAAATGGAGTCTCCAAACTGAATCATGAGGGAATACCTTGCCTGTTCTGTTTTCTATCCGAGATACTTGAGCACAAACATGAAGCAGTGTTATGGTCATCTATGTTCCAGAGAGCTTACTATCCCATGGGAGGAAGGAATAAGCTACACAACAAAAAGCATGAAAATGTTAAGGTGCCTCTAAAGGTTGCAATTTTTGTTCTGCAAAGTCAAGCCGAGAGATTGTGAGATTGGGCCGGTGGCGTGAGTGATAATGAGCGGCATCTGCACGCTGCATTGGTCTAGTGTCTCACGGATGAGCTCAGACTCATAAAAGGACCAGCAACGACAGTGAAAAGGTTTTATCATGTGTGTGTACATTTTTGTCCGTGCGGAGCTCGCCATTTTTACTTGAATTTTGGTGTTTATTTTTTGATTAAGGTGTTCATAACATTGATGCCGAAACCCTGGAAAAAGGAGGGACATGGTGTCGGAGAGACCTCACTGCTGAGGGGAATCACAATGCTGAGGAGATTGGATGTGCAGAAGAGTGAAGACTGCGAGTGGCTGCCCAAGGTGGTGGTGGTGGAGCGATTGAAGAACAGGAGGGATGGAGTGTTCTTCAATCAGAGTATCCAACCTGATCTCATGGCAATTCGTACATATTTTACGAGGTGGCTAATTCCTACGAATTTGTACCACCTCATTCGTTCAAATTCATATGTATGTTTTAAGCTTAATCGTATATATTTGACAAGTTGCCAAATTAGTATGAATTCGTACGAATTACCTACCTCAAACCCTGCCCCTACACCTACCCATTACTGGGGTTTAGACAAAACGTATAAATTCGTACGAATTAGCCACCTCGTAAAATACGTACAAATTGGTTGTGAGATAGCGTTGGAAGTACCCCCAGGTTACACGGGCTGGGGCAGCATGAGAACGGAGTGAGGCCGGTGCCGTGAGTGATAATGAGCGCCAGCTGCGTGCCACACTGGTCACGTGTCTCACGGAGGAGCATAAGAGGAGGAGCGATGACAGTGAAGGAGAGAGGACCAGGCCTGGACTTCACATTGTGTTTTGTGTGTGTGGCAGTCGTCTGTGAGAAGGCTGCTGTTTTTACTTTTATTCTGGTGTTTATTTCTTGATTTAAGTGTTGAATGTTTGCCGGTTCCCGCCTCCCTACCATAATAACGAACTTCAATGCACGTTTCATTGGCGACAAACCAGGGTTTGCTTTAAAAAAAATTGAGCATCAACTGTTTGCCTCACTTTGTGAAAAAACTCTGATAAAAGTATAAAGCAAACTACAAAATGAATGGTGACTCAGCGTCTCTATACCTTGCAGCTGTAGAGCACTGGGTTGTTACTTAAGCACTGAGTACAGAGTTGTTACTGGAGGTATGCCAGTCATCACTGCCAATGCCGTTAAATATCAAACTGCTTTCTCTTTATTGGACACTATTGTTGAGCAAGTACTTTTAAAATAACATCCCCCAACACGACAGTCTCAGGGAGTTTGCACCTGCTTCGCTTTCTATTTGTTTAAAATCTTGGGTATGTATTTTTTAAACCTCAGGCACATCTCAGAGCCATGCTTTGCATGCCAAACCTGCTAAGCTCATAGTGAGATTGTTTATACCTACTACTCAAGCCGCTGAGGTCAGGCCTACCAGAGCCAGAGTGCTTAGAAGGGGCAAAAGCTTGATGAGGGAGAAAATATCCCCACCAGTCCTGGCTACACAGGTGGCTCGGAGCAGGCGCAACCTTGGGTCTTGTGGTAGTTTGAGTGTTGCCAACAGTACAGAGGAAAAGGAGGGGACCCTCTAGTCTGGTTTGGATGTCTGAATTCCCCTTGAAAACATTGCTTACATGGAAAAAACCGTCAAAAAGCACTATGGCAGGGTCAAGTACTTGAAGTATGAAAAGAGGCAGGATATTTAATTAACTTGACGGGTTATTCAAGGATCTGGTGGAAATGGAAACTTTCTAGATTTCGTCAGAAGTCTGAGAGCATAAGGTGAATATGCCAGTGTTTATAAAGGGTGGGCAGTCAAAATTCAAAATACAGTTATATGATGTAAACAAATTTTAAACAAGGGGGCCGTCTTCAGTTTGCATGTCATGCAACAATATAATAGGGTAAATGTAACTCAAAAAGTCAAAATTTGGCCACATCTGCTGTTTTCTCTCTAAATCAACAGCATTTGTTGAGCTTAGAACATAGAAATATTTTCACTTGTCTGATGTGGTGAGCTGTAAAAGTATGATCCATATCACATTAGCATGGACACAATTTAGGTAGCATTTGAAGGATCCGATCCTAAAACAGTTATCAGTTATCTCAGGTGTATACACAAGAAATACAGTCCACTTGGGCAGATGTTTTACAGTACGTTAACAACCAGCTATGAAAACAACATCTGTGCCCTGACCAAACATCACAGGCTGAAATTTCATTCTGGGTCATCGAAACACTGTGAGAATAACTAAAACCACATGAATTACAATGGTGGCATGTAAATACAGAGCTGAGAAAATAATATATTATCAGTACCCGTTCTAAAGACTTGGTCACCAAGAAGCACCAAGATGCACTTACTCCATCAAAACATGTTTAGTCTATTCTTCACAATATATTCAGCTTTTCCCTGTTCCACAAATACAGAAAGGGCATCGGATGTTTATATAACTCAAGAGTTGAGAACTCTTTGGATAACAAGGCTTAAGAGCCAATTTCACAATGTCAAGTTTGAGGTTGACCTCTTCATAACCTTTAACAGTGGCCAAAGATGTCTGAAGATTCTCTTAATTTTTTCAAATCTTTCAATGGAGAGGTACTTGATGAAGTGTTCTCAAGGCTAACTTCTAGGGCTTTGATGTCAAAAGAAAGAACTGGCGTAGTATGATCTCAAAACTGTGGGTTCAAGAGTTTGCCTAGTGTTCCCATGCCTTTAAACTGATACACTTGACTGAAAAGCACCAGAACGCATACAGTAATAGTGGTATTATGTTACCAGATGAATTCAGTGGGTATAAAACATCTGACAAGATGCCTGCAACTAGAGATGGGAAGCAGAGGCAGAGGGCAGGGTCTTTCCAAACCACAGAAACTCAACCACAACTAATAAAGACAAGTGTCTCTACAGATCTACTTGATGTACAAGTGCTTTACACGCATTATAAAAAGTATGAGCAGATCTACTAAAGAGTTCAATGAGAATAACTGAAAACATTCTTACTGTATTTTGTAGTTAATGAAAATAAAGGAGTTAAAAATGGAGTCACACGTGAATTACAAGTTCTGGGATGTTTAACAGCTTTTTAAAGACAACCTCGTTAGGCTTCAAACACTATTTTAATTTTTTAAAGGGGTCCCACAATGTCTTTAATGCAGAACCTGGTTTCACAACATGTTGTGAAACAAGTACAACCTGTTCCTGAACCAATATCTTTATCAGATTTGAGAGACTAGTTTACAGTTTATGTAAACTTTAGGCTTACAACCAGGGTTAGCTGCTTCTACATTAGTGTTATTTACATATCATTTTCCTCTGATTTTACGGATAACTTGTTGGCAGGGTTAGGTTTAGGAGTGGGAATATGGTTAGGAATACATTTTCAGACAGGAATGTTGTTCCACGATCAACAAAATTTGTTGACCCAGGAACGTGTCTAACTCTGCAAAATCAGTGCTGTGTTTAATTATAAACAAATATGTACAGCAAGAGCATTTAATTAGATCTGAAACACTACAATTAGATGTAACCAAGAATAAGAGACGGTTTGCCCTGTTCTGTCTATTACAAATAGATTCATTGTCGGATCTTGGGAAAATGACTGAAGGGAATGTATGCATGTGCGGTTAACACTGGCTCCTCACCTGCTGCCCAAACTTGAAAAATGAAGAACTTCCCGCACATCTCTCACAGCATGAGGAATGCATTAGGAGTCATGCTCTTTCATGAGTCTCTGGTTTATGCATTAAACAAGAGAAACGTTTATCTTCATTTTGGATATGTTTCCTATAAATTCAAGATCCTACCAAAGGATGCAGACCTTGATGTTCCACTTGCCTTCAAAAAGAACTCACTTGTCTTCTGAAAACCAATGGTCTTATATTAGTCTGTGTTAAATAAAACCAGCATCTAAAATGCTGCCCCATTGGTTTGGTTTAACTGAAAATTCAATAGCAAATAGTGTCAAGCAGAGAGCGTTTAAGGTATGATGTATTTTGCTGTCAAACGAACAGAACCACAAACTTGCATCCAACATCAACACCTCCCTGCTGTCTCTACAGCCTCAGAGTTTCAGTTCTGAATGTGTGCTGTCAGCACGCTCATGTTTGCCAGTCTTTACATGCATTTCCCACATGAATAAAAAAGCATTAGTCAAAGTAGAAATCAATAAAAAGAAACATTGCTTACCTTTCATGTTGATTCTGTAAAACACCCCAGGTCAATTTGGTAAAGATGAGTGAGGAGACTTGAGACCAAATATATTTCACCTGTCTGAATGTTGAAACTTGGGATGTATTTCAAAGACTCAGAATCCAGTGTATCAATCAAGAAGAATACTGGTTTGCTTACAAAAAATAAGTCACTAAATCTCAGACAAATCCAATGTTGAGGACACTTGTGGGCACAGCATCCAACAGCTGCTGTGTCAAGAAGAACCCTCTATAACATGCTGCCTTTTTGCTATAGAGCCAGTGGAGAGTAACACCTTGGACAGTAACCATGTGCAGCTTTGGGAAACATGCCGGAGAGAGGGAGTGATTGTTTCTGTGTGGGAAAGGGAGGGAGCCTATAAGGAGGAGAAAAGGAGGTGGGACATGGTGCATGTGCTTCAGTGAGTCAGTCTTGAGCTCTGGCCTAATTGCTAACAAATGTCTGGTATTGGAGCAACAGGCACCTTTATCTTCTGTGGCCTCTTGTTGTTGAAGATTTACAAATTATGTCTGCTGTATGGAACGAAAAGTGACATGCTGTTCTCAAAGCGATCTTGTTGAGAAGAGAGATCAGTATTATTGTGCTATTAATGCTTGTGAACGTGAAGTGCAACTTCATACTTTTTCACACTATCTCAACTACACACAGTGCTTAAAATGGCATTTTTGTTCTATTGAGCAATATTAGCATTCAGTTTGAAATCCCTTCAAGTCATTAGTCATGTATCAGTGGAAATGAGAATTTGTGTCACCAAAAATGTTTGGAGAATCTACAATACAAATTCATAGTAAGTCCCATAAACTGGGAATATTGATATATTAAAGGAACTGTATGTAAGAAATGTATATCAATTAATCATAAAATTACCCTGATATGTCACTAAAAATTAAGAAATCATGTTAATTTCAAATACTTATATCACTGACAGCAGTAGTCCGGCCAGGATATTGTCATTTAAAAGTTGTTGTTGCAGCCCTCAGCTGATGTTGATGTTGACATGTTGTGTTTTGGCCCGAAGCTCCACCCTCCACCTATCGACCAATCACGAAGTCAGTAGTGTTTCGGCATCTGGGTTGCCAGATCTGCTCTAGTTACCACAGCTACAAAGGTTCCTGCTGGATTCTGCAGCCTATCTGGCAACCTTGAGTCAGGGGGAGGGGGAGAGGGGATACACCTGCAGTACCAGTTTTGGCCACAATCTTACATACGCTTCCATTATTTAATTAACCATGATTCCTTTTGTTTTAATGAATATATTTCTATTCACAATAAAAAACAATAGTTATTGAGGGGGAAGAAATATGATTTCAATTTATCTTGATTTTATGCCTGTTTTTTCCATTATAAATTAGAGTTAGATTTTTTTAAATATAATAACGAGATATTAATTTAAATACTTTAATGTGAACCTGCAACCTGTTAAAAGTTTGAGGCCACCTTGTTAAAACCCACCATGTTAAAGGTAATTCTGCTATTTTCTCACCATCATGACATTTCAAATTCTATTGTTCCACATTAAAGATGTTTTACCATGAAAATATAATATAGTTCCATAATATTATCACAAAAATCATCCAAATGCCATAGTTTTAGCATGAAGCCAGGTTTGATATCAATGATGCTAAACGCCACTGATTTTCATGACGATCATAAAATGTCAGGTTTCAATATATATATATATATATATATATATATATATATATATATATATATATGGATGCTTGAATGTGATTTGACAGATTTTAGTTTTTCAGTATAATTAACAACTTAAATGTTCCTTACACAATGTATTGTATGGCTTTAGAAAATTTGGAATAAAGATTTGGAATAAAAGTCATATGGGCCACTTTTATTGAACTTTTGTGAATAATGATAACAATGAATTCCTATATGAAAGAGCAGCATGAACACGTTTCACAAGTTTTGCAACAAATAAGGGTGAACTATTATTTTTGAACTTTGAGTTATTGCTTTAAGACCTTATGTTTGTAATTTGTCATTATTTTATTATGCATTCATTGCGTAGGCTGTGATGAATTTTTACCTCTTTCTGTGAACTGTCATTCTCCTTGCATGAGACATTATTTTTTGGTGGCTTCTGTTTCTGATTAAGCATGTGGGATTCATGGTTCCTGTTAGTATTTAAAAAATAAATAAAACCATCTAAAATCATTAATCATGTAATAGCCAAGGGTCAATAAATGTCAATATAATGCAATGGCATCAAATAATTATACAGTTACCATGTTATCACTTGAGAAAAGTCAAATTAGGACAGGAGATTCCAGGACTTCTGTGTCCCATATGGATGTTTTGCAATCACAGATTCCATTCATGGAGTTTAGATTTGGGGAAAAGAGGATGATGATATAAGGTTTCTGTTCATCCTCATATGTATTCATAACAAAAACAAGCTCTCTTTTGCTCCACCTCAAGATGTGCTCTCCCATTTGTCTGTTACCTAAAAGAGAAAAAGAGAAAGAAAAACCTGATAAACATGGATAAAAGTGCTGTCTGACAAGAGTAACATTCATGTGACATGTAAAACAAAAAATCATGGTAATATCATGGAACTGTACCTGAAAAACACTGCTAATACCTTGTTTTATAATGTTCCTTTCAGCCATTACACTCACTTACAGTCTGTGTTTTGCACTTCCTAATCCATTATTCTCTCAAAAACAGCTCTATAAATAAAAAACTAGGCTGAAATTAATTAATCAAGAGTTTGATATTTCTCATTCAAATTGTGTGCAAGCTCTCGCTTGGATGGTGTTCATAGTTCACAATATAGCTTCATTGTTAATATTTGTGCAGACGTGGAAGCAAATGTGCTTTTAATAAACAAACTGATTGAGATGGATTACGTGTTAACTGAGGAAAGAACAATGACATGCTGACAGCCAGTATGAAATGGCATCTATGTTGTGCAGTTGTAGGCCTAATAGTTATGGTTTATCAAATTTCAACAATGTCAAATAATTTTTTTTTTCGAGCTGTTGGATTTAAAAACAAATAAAAGACAACTTATCTTTAAGTGAAGGAGTGGTTTAGCACATGATCTGCTGTTAATTGCACCAGCGTAGACCTACCTCCATATGCGGTGAAGAAGTGTTAGCATGCATCAAATTACTCCAAAACCACCATCTTTGATCTGCTTGCCAAAACTGTAAATAATGCCAGAGCAAATAGAGCAGTGTTTAATAGACTAGCACAAAACCATCTGGCACTTAATATGCTTTCAAACGGATTCAGATAACTTCAGAATATGTAAACAACATTTTGCAGAGCTGTTCTATTCTGGGGAAGAATACGAAATATAGAATGTTTTTCTTTTCTTTCTGCAATGTCTCTCTTCAACTATTTTGCATTTTTATGAAGATACTATTGTCATTTATTTTAAGGGAGCAGACCCCAGCTGTGCTTTCATTCCAAGCCTCTCTACCTTTCATATGAGTTACTGCCACCCAGAGGACAAAACTAATGTTTCTTAAAGAAATAGTTCACCCCAAAATACAAATTGTCATTATTTAAATGATATAAAAAGCTACACTGTCCTCGCTGTCGTATCAGGCAATGTTGACTTGTAAGGTAGCGTTTAAGCCCGAAGGCACCTCAAAAAACTGATTTTGGACAAAGTTCTGAGGCAGCATGACAGTTTAATGATCTACAGCAAAATAGCGTGAGTTTTGGGCATTAACTAAGCAACTATTTAATTACTACAGTAATTGCTTAAGGAGGCAGGAAGTTAAGCTAACATTGGAATCGGACTTGACGGAGTCAGTGATAGAGAACATTAACATTAATGTTATTCTTGTATTTAGCCCTCACAGGTATTCCTTACTAATTGGTCACACTCATACTCATTGATGACAAGTGTGACCATACACTGTAACTATTTTTTTCAATTAAATAAATGTTGTATATTTTAGTTCAATAATATTTATTGGATATTTTGAGGAGATCTTTTGGTACTAAATACTAATTGTGCAATAATTATTGTCAATTAATGACCACTTAAAATATTTTTCTTTTAATATTTTTATTATTTAAATTAGAATTAGTGTAGTAATTACGGTTAAATACGGGTAAATTAAGGTTTAAATAGAGAATTCAAAGAGACAAATTAGAGTCATTGTGTGGCTAAAAATTATACTATTATATGTGTGGCTAAAACTTATACTAAATAAAATAATAGTTGCTCAAAAAAATATTGCAGTCTTGCATTTTAATAAATATTTAGATACGATTAAACACTAGATTTCTTTAAATGTGAAATTTGAAAACCTTAATAAATTGCATCCTAATATTTTTAATGAATTGTGATACTTAAGCACACACAAGTGAATATTAATGAATGCGAGCACATATAATTTGATCCAAGAAACATTTAAAAAAGTGCTAAGACACATCCCCCCCCCTTATTATATGTAGGCTATATACTAGGCTACATATGAATTGATACTGAATTGTGACCTCTCACAATAGAAAATGCTTTGCGATGAACTCCATTAGAGAGCTACGGCAAATTATCTATTCAATAAAATACCTTAGGCTACTTGTGTAATATAAACCCCATCTCCATGCCGCTTTTTACATTTCAAATCCCTTATTTCTGACCATCTCCAAAAAGCCACGCTAATGTTGATTCTTGTTTTATTACGAGCTCTGACATGTCTTGTTCTCTTTGCCAGCAGACTCCCTTTAGCGTTTTTTTTTTCCTTTTCGTTCGTCCACACTAAAGAGGTCCACATTGGCATATGTGCGTGCTGTATTGAGAACGATATTTTGAACTATATCTTTATCATTATCATCCTTGGAGTGAACAGTTTTTTTAAGCTGCACCTTTCGTGCTCTTTGTGACAACATCTAACAATACCACTCTCATGCCACACTGCGTCAAAGAAGCCGGAGCAACTTTTCTCTCTCTCTGTAGTCTGGCTAAATCTGAAATCGCCTCCTAAATCCTCAATAACTATTCCCTACTTTAGTCTACTAATACAGTTCACTTGAAGTAGTGAAGGAAAATAAGTGAGCGAATTCGGACAACTGCTGTGTGTACATCGGCTGTACACTCGATATTGAGGTGCAATGTGGGATAGAATTAGTGCACTCAATAATGTCCACTATGGTTTCGGACACCACTACAAATGGCTGTCCCCTCAACTAATGCCCTAGTTAAGAGTATAGGGGGCTATTTCAGGTTCAGTCCTTTCCTCTTTCTCTCTTTTTATTTTGTTTTGTTGATATGACGAGACAACCAAGAGCGAGTGACGCAAGTATGCAGTTTCCTGCGAAACCCATCCTGACAGGTCTAAAATACAAACACTTACAATATGCTTACAATAGTGAATCAGGGTAAAACAGTAACACGTTTTGGGAGAAGGATTGTTGACATTTACTCATCATCATTTACAATTTAATTTAGACAAAAAAGATTTACATTGTGTACCTTTAAAAACCTAATATTTAAAAAATAGGAATAAAAATAGAAAAAGAAATTTCTGGAAACAATGGCAGGATAAACAAAATCTTCTGGCAAATGCAAAGTGACAGTAGATATGAAACCCCTGATCGCATTTAAAATGCCAAGAAAAAGGGTGGAACGTTTAATACTTTACAGCGTGCTGTGAGTGATATTGACAGAGGAGGACCACTCACTGGTATTGTTTATGAGCTGAGATCTCCATTTGAGAGGACAGGGGTCAAAGAAGGCTATCACGTCATATTTGCTGGATGTAAATGAAATATGCATGTTCTGTTTCAACTAAGAAAATGGAGCCAAATAATAAAAAACGCAAGGTTATGCAAGTCAATGTACAAGACCAATGGCATTTAAGGTATTTTCCTCAAATACTTTGTCATTAATTTGATTTTTGCAAATTCTGAAAAATGTGAGTGGAACTTATCAGAGCTAAACTCTCTAGTTGTCAGGGCGTTTCTATGCAGTTAATAGGCCATCGTTCCCTGTTCCAAGACAAAACAACCCACTCTAATTCTGGTCCTTCTTAAGTGTTAGTGTCTGCTAACTTTGATTGTTTGGAAAAGTATAAACACCCTTCTTCAACAAGCCACATTTTGTGCAGGGTGACTTAAAGGGATAGTTTACCCAAAATGAAGTGAATTCTGTCATTATTTACTCACCCTCAAGTTGCTACAATTTCTTTCTTTTGCTGATCACAAAATAAAATATTTTAAAGAATATGGGTAACCAATGTTGATGGGCCCTTATTGACCTTCATGATATGGGAGAAACAAAAAAAAAAATACTATGGAGGTCAAGGTGGCCCATCAACGGTTTGATGGGTAAGTAAATAATGACAGATTTTTAATTTGGGGTGAACTACCCCTTTAAGCACTGAAGGTTAATAATATGCATGCTTGTCTTAGCAAACCTCTTTAATTAGATAAAGGAATTTTGACTGTAGGAGTAAAACAGGCAGTGTACTGTATATAAATTTAATTTGGAATGCCCTGACAACATTTTACAGATGCATGGCATCATAAAGAGGGAGTGTTTGTCTGGCTGTTATGACCGTTCGTGCAGATGTCCTGTGGCCATGGGGGAAATTATGAGTTTAAACATGCTCCTACAAAGTGCTTAACCTTTTACCTTTGCTTAAATTTCAGGACATTATGAGCTGTGCTTTCCTAATACCTAAGTTCTTCTGGCTTTGACACAAAAAGCCAAATGAACTTTAAGACTATAGGACGAAAGCTACATGAAAAGCCATGACGTGATGTGGCCTGAAACACCACTTTCCATCCATTGCAGGAGAGATTTACTGTGGTTGTGGCTCGATTTTAATGTGTAATATGCAATAAGTAATGACATGTTTTGGTCCAAACACACGTAACAATTTCTTACAAAATAACATGTTTATGTCTGTTATGACTGTGAGCATTACGTCTCAGTGTAAGTCTTTCCAGAAGGTCTTGCAGGTTTCACTGACATTTTTGACTTTTATTACAGTTTTTTCACATATTAGGCTACAGAGTAACCGTGGAAGTGGCACACAAAAGTAGCATAGAACTAGTTCTACTTCAACATGATTCACTCGATTATTCTCTGCACTGCTTGAGAGAGACAATGTTTTTCGCGTCACATTAAGGTGATTCACCACTAAAAGTTGGAACCACGTGACTAATGAATTATCCACACACTGTCTTTGCCGGTAAATTCTAGAAGGATTTTTCCCGTAAATCCCATTTTCAGTCTTTGCTTCTACAAGCACAATGCGATTAACAAAACAGTACAATATTGCCCACTTCTGGTCAAGGAGAGCTGCTGCTGTTAGAAATAATAGTTTCTGGAACAGTCCAAAGCCACAGCCATTCTCATCCTGTGAATCACGTAGTCAACATCACCCAGCCTCCCAGTATATAAACAAATCAGAGGAGGCACAATCCATCTGCAAAGAAGAAAAAGCATCACAGCAGGGTGAGTACAGAGGGCACATTCAAATGTTGTCGACAATCTTGTTAACATAATTATTAAAGATATTATATAAAAGATATGCATATATGCAAGCCATTATTTAGAGTCAGATTACAGTGATACATTTATAGTGTTTAATGTACTATAAAATTGTGTTGTCATTAATACTACATTGATGCATATTACCAAACAACTGAACAATAACTCACTGCTGCAAAGATGTAAACAAGATTCTAGTTATACATAACATTATATAATTTATGATGTTTATGAATTACAATCCACCCTTCTGTAGTTAATGCCATCCAAAAAAGTCAATCCGGGCTGTTTGGCTGGATCGAGTTTGTGCTTTCCCTAGGCGAAATTGAATTGATTTCTTTTTATTGCAGAGAGGAATTTGTCTCGCAGCCCAAAGCTTATGCAGGAACTAATCTAAGGTCAAGTGCATTCAGAATGCATACTGTGCACTAGCAAGACAACATTAAACAAAGCAAATCTCCTCACACAGATCAAGCCATCTGTGTGATGCACTTTGTTTCTTAAAAACACCACATGCCAGAGATGTATAATCTCATTCCAAAAAAAACATCACAAGATTAAGCACAAGGACTAGATTAATTCAATGGAAACAAGAAGATACAATGAAAACAACATTTGTAGGAATCTCAAGGCTGTTTGGAGATGTTATGGAGAATGCAAAAAGCATTACAGAACAGCACATTTCCATTTGACTTAAGATTTGTTTGCATTCATTGGCTCTTCCTGTTAACATCTGTGCATGTTTCTTATGTAACTAGGTTTCTGGCTTTAACTTGGCTGCGTTGGGGTTTCTATGTACTCCTACCCAGAGTAAAACAAGGAAACGTATCCCCTTGACTGAGTCAAAGCTTTTATGATGTTTGCTTAGACTCTGGTGCGAATTACACATTCAGCAGCAGCTGTCGAGGACAATCGGCCTTGCGGTTTAGAAATGTCCAGCAAAATTAAAAGTGCAGCGTTTTGAAAAGGGTAACTTGCACGGAATCACACACATTTCTGGGATTAAGTTGTTAGAACAACCATTTTGAAAGCTTTAGTGAAGGGGATTTGCTTTCAAATCCTTGTAATCATGGAAAGAAACATATAAATGCTCAAAGGTCTGCATGTTTGCTACACTTTCAAAAATTGGTGTGTCCTTCCAGTCCTTTTGGTTTGATACTGGTTAAAGGGATCATACACCCAAACATGAGTCATCATTTAAGTTCATTTCACAGGAGTGTTGCGTAATATTTTTTTTTCCTTTTGAGTGGGATTATTACAGCAGCATACAGTACACTACATTTAACCGAAAATATAATCCCTGACTTACTTTCAGGATGCAAAAGAAGACATTTTGAAGAATAGTTCTGATTTTGTGCATACATTGAAAGACATTTCATTAGACACCCTTTTACTGTCACTGTACAGACAAAACACTGATAATAGTTTCCGAAATATCTTCATTTCCGTTCCACAGAATGACATGTGTGGAATGACGTGTGGAATGACATGAGTGTTAGTAAATTATTGTAGAATGTGTTTATTTTTGGGTTAACTATCCTTTTCAAATGTTGATCTAGTATCTTAAGGAAGCATTTTTGACTATGACGTTATATAGCTAATACAGACTATAAAATAGTTTCAAAAAGGACTAAGATGGCACAGTAAATCTGTTTGGCCCTCTGCTCAGAAACATCAAGGTTGCAGAACAACAAAGTCACTGACACGATTAGTTTTAGACCTAGACCTATAAATAGATACACTGATCAAATGGATTCATCGCCCACACAGTCTGTAGGAAAGTGTCTCCCACAAAATGCATTATTTTGCAACTGTTCATGGTCATAAACTTGCTGAGTCACTTCCACCACAATGTAATTAAAAAAAAGGTTCACTATTGAGTGACCCACTATTTCCTCTGTTCACAGCTTCTGAAATCAGGACAAAAGCCGAAAGATGAAGGTCTCCTGGTCTCTGCTGGGCCTTTCTCTGCTCTACCTATCCACAGAGTGTCTGATACCCCCAACCAAAGAGGAGCTTAATCGTAAGTGTGTGTTTTAGATTAAAAAAAACATGTGCAGACACGCTGTGAACAACCGCATAACAGTAATATTTTTCTATTTTTCATCTTTACTTTTTCTTTTTTAAATGTTTTAACATTATTGTGTTTTTATTATTCTCTCATGTTTCAAAAAATAAATAAAATATCCATTATTGCTTTTTGGCAGAGATTTCACTGCTTGGTGAAAAGTACCTGGATAAGCAGATTGAAAATGCCATCACTGGGGTGAAGGAGATGAAGACAGTGATGGAGCGTTCAGGAGAGGATCACAAAAGGTTCCTGTCTGACCTGGAGAAAACCAAGCAACAGAAAGAGGTGAGAGCGCTGAACTCAACCCATATACTCATTTATAAAATATTGAATGTTCTGAACAAGCACAAACAATGCTATAAAATATAAAATAAAAAAGTAAAAACTAAATATACGGCATTTATTAATCTTGGTTAAATTAAAAATACATTTCTAACATTCCAAGTTGTATAAACTAACAATTATTAGTAACAAAGAACAATAGTAGTAAAATACAATGACATAATCTACATATTAATGCATTTTAACTACTGTTCATTTACACAACTTGAAATATTAATTTATTATGAATTAACAATGAACAATAGTATATTCATAAATTACTGTTAACCTATATCAATATAAAACTGAGACAAATTATGTAGATTAGTTACATAATTTACATATAGTAATACATTAATATTTCAAGTTGTATAATTAACATTATGATACATTAACAATTTATACTTAACATTAACAGAGTAATAAATGCTGAGAAAAAAATATGTAGATTAATTAAATAATCTACATATATTAATACTATTAAGATTTTAACTTGTACAAATTATCAATTAAGTCATTTGTAATTAAAAACGAACACTAATATATTTGTAAATTAATAGTAACCTAGATTAAGACACTGAGAAAAATAATATATTAAAATGCATAACCATTATATACATTAATGCATTGCCAACATGTCAAATTGTATAAATTACCATTAGCTAATTTATGAGTTAACAAATGAACAGATATACAGATATATCAGATATATCAAAAAATATTAAGCAGCAGAACTGTTTCCAACTTTGAAAATGAATCATCATAGAATGATTTCTGAAGGATCGTGATCACTAAAGACTGGAGTAACGATCCTGAAAATTCGACTTTGCATCACAGAAATAAATAATAATTTAAAGTATAATAAATTGAAAACCAAGCATTTTAAATTGTAATAATATATCACAATATTAAAAATGTTTCTGTATTTTTGATCAAATAAATGCAAGCTTGATGAGCAGAAGAAACTTCTTTCAAAAACATTACAAATAGTAATGTGCCCAAACATTTGACCTGTACTGCATATATATATATATATATATATATATATATATATATATATATATATATATATATATATATATATATATTCAACATTAAATTAAATAAGTAGTTCACTTCCGAATTTAAATTCCCTTATAATTTAATCACCCCCAAGTCATCCAAGATCAGTCAAAAAGAAATGAAGGCTTTTAAGGAAAACATTTCAGGACTTTTTACAAAGTACAACAGTTTGAACGTCCAATTCACTGTTTCAGTGCAGCTTCAAATGCCTCGACATGATCCCAGATGATCCCCGTTATCTAGCAAAATGATCTGTCATTTTCTAAAAAAATATAAAAATGTATACTTTTTAACCACAAATGCTTTTCTTGCTCCGATATGTGATGCACCACATTACTGATCGTTTGGCTAGATAAGACACTTATTCCTCAATTGGGATTGTGTAGAGTCCTTTGAAGCTGCATTGAAACAGCTATTTGGACCTTCAAACCATTGTACCCCACTGAAGTCCACTATATAGAGAAAAATCAAACCGCATTGTAAAGTGTATATGACCATGTACATTTATAATGTAATGACATTCATACATTTTTTTAAGTATGACTTAAGTGTCCAAATATTTTCAGGGGGCCCTACAGTTAGTCAATCTTTAAAATACATATATCTTTTATTTTATTTTTGTCTTGTGCCATTTCATCAAAAAGACTGCTCTGAAGATGGCTAAGGAGATGGAGGAGAAACTAAGTGATGAACAGAGCGTGTGTAATGAAACCATGCAGGCTCTGTGGGAGGAGTGCAAGCCCTGCTTAAGAAAAACCTGTGTTAAGTATTACTCACGCACCTGCAGCAGTGGAGCCGGCCTGGTGGGACGACAGGTGATACGTCTGCACAAACATCCCTACAATAATCCTGACCTCATTCTGCTGTTAGCAACCATCCCTCTCTTTGTCTGTCTTTAGCTGGAAGAGGTTTTGAACAGGACCTCTCCCATTTCCATTTGGATAAACGGGCAGAACATCGAGACCCTGGTGGACGAGGACCAGCAGCAGACCAGGCGCTTCCAGGACCTGGAGGAACGGTACACAGAGGTTGCCGATGGAGTAGATAACATCTTCACGGACAGCATGAAGGTGTTCGACCACATGCATTCCTTCCACCAGCCCGGCTTCTTCCCCAGTCCATTCCGTATGCCCAGCATCTTCGGCAGACAGGACGCAACGGGTGGCCGAGCCGCTCGTATCTACAGGTCCCCTATGCATGACCCAGAGTTCCACAGCTTCCACAGCATGTTCCGCCCCATGATGGAGATGGCAAGAAACATGTTTGAGTCATTCGGGCCCTACGTGGGAGGTGATGTGGATTTCCCCACAGAAGGTATATTTCAGAATCAACAAGACTTGATGTAACAATATGTACAACGTTAAAAGTCACACTTAAAGGGTACTTCAGTGATTTAGCATTAAGCTTTGTATTTAAAATGGGTCATTAATATAGTAGAAATGTTAAATTATTTTTGAATTTGGTGCCTTCTAGACTGAGAAAAGACAGAAAATGTATTTTTGTCTTATAGGGATGAAAGACAACAACTCCCAGAATGCACTTGTTTCAGCTGGGGCTATTATAATAATTGTTTACATAGAGACTTCTTATCCATATGCATTTAATTTGTAAACCTGTTTTCACAGATGGGAAAGTAAATGAGGATGTTATTATAACTAAACCATTTGGAAATGATAAGATGACCTGCAGGGAAATTCGCCGCAATTCAGCTGGCTGCATTAAACTAAAGGATGAGTGTGAGAAATGCAAAGAGATCCAGCATATTGGTAAGTGGAAAATGACTTGATTTTATGTTATATTGTCCAACATGAAACTTATTAATATCCAAAACTGGGACTAATATTGTAAGAGAGGTCCCTGTTACCTAACAACTAGAGCCTTGTTCTCTTCCTCAGACTGTTCTGGAAAGAGGCCCCTGGAAGGCCCCCTGAAGGAGGAGCTGGAGAAGGCTCTCGCCAGGGCTGAGAGATTCACCCACGAGTACAACAACCTGCTAAAGCGATTCGAAGAGGAGATGTTTAACACCTCTAGTGTGCTGGACCTGTTCAACAAGCAATTTGGTTGGGTGTCCTCTCTAGCAAACCACACCAAAAATGAAGATGGCTTCTTTAAAATACAGGCAGTATGTCCTAATTTTGTGATTCAGAACAACTGTAACCTCTTTCACAAAACAAATCGCTCAGTCACCAAATTTGTATGTGCAGGTGATGTCAAAAGGCTCAGATAACGTAGAGAATCCAGCCGACACTAAAGTGTCAGCCAGACTGTTCGACGGGCCAGATATGAGCTTCACAGTGCCAGGAGACATTCCCTGGAGCGACCCAAAATTCTCTGAGGTGGTGGCACAGGAGGCTTTGGATCGTTACAAGCAGAACACTGTGTGAGTCTTTACACTACACAATTTTGGTTCATTCTAAATCTTATATAAATACATAATTCACTCTCAAAACCATCAATGCTTTCTTCTCCAGGGTGACAAACTAAACGGTTTGGAGGGCGGGTACTTCCAGCAAAGAAGATATTCTATTTTCTCTGAAAAGCACTTGAGAAGATCCTTATGAATTAGAGCTATATTGACAGATGTTGTACTCATGTAGCTGAATTTCTCTTTATCTAGCAATATTATTGCCGTCTCATCCTATTTAACTTTCAGAGACCCAACAGATATGGAGGACCAAATTAGTCAAAAGGAAATAATTAAATAAATAATGAATTCAATTAAACAACAATTAAATGTTACCAGTTCATTCTGAAATAATTAATTTATTAATTAAATAATTTATTTAATTAAATATGAGTTAAATAATTAAATAATGTATCCATTTATTTTGTAAAATTACATGAAATTGCTTAATATATTTTACAATTACCTCTTCCACACACACTATTACTATGTTTAAAAATCTATTTTTTCAAGTACGCTTTTTCAAAAAGACGTTTTTCATAATAATATGCTGCATTTACGAATGATGCCTATTTGACGAATCATGCATTTCCAAAGCACCATTTTCCCAAAGATTTTTTTGTTTTTTTCAGTGGGCGGTGCTTGGCGCTGATTGGATAATCCTTTTAGATTGATAACTTTTTTTTCTGTTTGGGTCTGGAAAGGGGGAATAGGGGAATTGATTGGAAATTAATATGGCGGTAGGAATTGATCAAGATAAAAACGCACTGCCTTAAACACAGCCACAGTTCTCATAGTTTTCAGGTTTTTATAAAATTCAAAATACATTTTCAGTCACAAATAAGAAATGAGAAACACCCTTGGTGTTCTGTGATGTCATCACACCACACAAAGATCGATCTGTCATGTCTGTCGAATCTTCAACTTCAAACCAATCAGCGCCAAGCACCGCCCACTGCCTGTTGATTGGCATTTGTGAAATGTCCTCTATTATTATTAAAAAAATCTTTGGGGTAATAACGCTTTGGAAATGCATGATTCTTCAAATAGGTGTTATTCATAAATGCAGCACATTATTATGACTTTTTACGTCTTTATTATTACGCCTTTTTGAAAAAGCACATTAAACAATGAAAACATAATGGAGTGTGGGGTAATTGTGAAATATATTAAACAATTTCTTGTAAATAGATACTTTTATTTATTTAATTATTTAATATTAAATTAATTATTTAATGAATTATTTCAGAATAAACTGGTACATTTAATTGTTGTTTCATTGAATTCATTATTTACTTATTTCATTTTGAGTAATTTGGTCCTCCATATACAGAGATTGTATAGAATAAGTGCTTATGGAAACATAATCAGCTGTAAATTGATAAATATCAATAAAACACACAAAATTCCAGATTTTCTTAATCTCTTAATGACTCCAATGGAACCTTTAAAACAAGGCAAGACACATCTCTTCTGAGAGGGCAAAATTTATTGCCTTAAATTGCACTTTTAAAAAAAATGGTAACACTACTTATGAATAATGTATTATTAAAGGTATTTATAACGTGCTATAATGCACATCTTTTCATTAACAATTTTAACCCAAGTTAAAATGGATTACAATATTTGTAGATTCTGAAATTGGTTGTTTGTCGTGTTTTAATACATTGTACTTTCTAAAGGTGTAACATAAGTATTATAATGTATAACTGGGACACAATCATGAAGTGGAACGAAATTTATTGGATATTTCAAACTTTTTTAACAAATCAAAAACTGAAAAATTGGGCGTGCAAAATTATTCGGCCCCCTTAAGTTAATACTTTGTAGCGCCACCTTTTGCTCCGATGTAAGTTGCTCGGGGTATGTCTCTATCAGTTTTGCACTTCGAGAGACTGAATTTTTTGCCTATTCCTCCTTGCAGAACAGCTCGAGCTCCGTGAGGTTGGATGGAGAGCGTTTGTGAACAGCAGTTTTCAGTTCTTTCCACAGATTCTCGATTGGATTCAGGTCTGGACTTTGACTTGGCCATTCTAACACCCGGATATGTTTATTTTTGAACCATTCCATTGTAGATTTTGCTTTAGGTTTTGGATCATTATCTTGTTGGAAGACAAATCTCCGTCCCAGTCTCAGGTCTTTTGCAGACTCCATCAGGTTTTCTTCCAGAATGGTCCTGTATTTGGCTCCATCCATCTTCCCATCAATTTGAACCATCTTCCCTGTCCCTGCTGAAGAAAAGCAGACCCAAACCATGATGCTGCGCTGCCACCACCATGTTTGACAGTGGGGATGGTGTGTTCAGGGTGATGAGCTGTGTTGCTTTTACGCCAAACCTAACGTTTTGCATTGTTGCCAAAAAGTTCACTTTTGGTTTCATCTGACCAGAGCACCTCCACATGTTTGGTGTGTCTCTCAGGTGGCTTGTGGCAAACATTAAACGACACTTTTTATGGATATCTTTAAGAAATGGCTTTCTTCTTGCCACTCTTCCATAAAGGCCAGATTTGTGCAGTATACGACTGATGTTTTGGACAGAGTCTCTCACCTCAGCTGTGGATCTCTGCAGTTCACCCAGAGTGATCATGGGCCTCTTGGCTGCATCTCTGATCAGTCTTCTCCTTGTATGAGCTGAAAATTTAGAGGGACAGCCAGGTCTTGGTAGATTTGCAGTGGTCTGATACTCCTTCCATTTCAATATTATCGCTTGCACAGTGCTCTTTGGGATGTTTAAAGCTTGGGAAATCTTTTTGTATTCAAATCGGGCTTTAAACTTCTCCACAACAGTATCTCGGACCTGCCTAGTGTGTTCCTTGTTCTTCATGATGCTCTCTGCGCTTTAAACGGACCTCTGAGACTATCACAGTGCAGGTGCATTTATACGGAGACTTGATTACACACAGGTGGATTCTATTCATCATCATTAGTCATTCAGGTCAACATTGGATCATTCAGAGATCCTCACTGAACTTCTGGAGAGAGTTTGCTGCACTGAAAGTAAAGGGGTCGAATAATTTTGCACGCCCAATTTATCAGTTTTTGATTTGTTAAAAAGTTTGAAATATCCAATAAATTTCGTTCCACTTCATGATTGTGTCCCACTTGTTGCTGATTCTTCACAAAAAATTACAGTTTCATATCTTTATGTTTGAAGCCTGAAATGTGGTAAAAGGTCACAAAGTTCAAGGGGGCCGAATACTTTCACAAGGCACTGTATTTATGCACTGTCCTGAGAATAAATAGGAATAATGGATATGTTTGTGGATAATATCTGGATGATAAATAAATGAATATGTTAATATAAAGAATAATATGCTCAACTTAATTAACATCACTGATATATAATTTCAATAATCCAAATCAGTTGAAAAAGACTGCTATTCTATAGATTTGTATCCTAAAACATTTAGGTTTAAAATGGATATTAATGTGGTTTCAGACCCTCTTGTCAAATAAAACCAGAAGACTGGAATCAGGTAATTTGAGTGACATATATTACTTTAGGGACTTACATAGTTACTTACATTTTATAACACAATATTGTCAGTTACTAAGCTTTGCTCCACCCAAAAAAGAAGAAAAAAAAAACTGGGTTTCCGAGCAACAGGAACAGTAGCATTTGATTGATCAATGATTCAATGACTCGTTCACAGGCCGCATTCGAAATCACATACTTTCCTTCTATATAGTAGGTGAAAAACAGTGTGACAAAAGAAGTATGTCTGAAATCACAGTAAAAAGTACCTGGACAACCATTCCTTCCAGCATACAGTGTGCATACAGTGGACATTTTACCATCCTATGAGGCCATGGGAGGGAATTTATGAATGGAGGTGACACGACGCAACTGATGCTGGTAGGTCACATCATAAGGACAATGTGATACATGCAGAACATCCAGATTACATTCATATACACACACTCATACTATATAGAATCATTCAAAATAAGTACCTGCTCAAAAAAGAGATTATGTGATTTCGTTTGGAGCTACAGTCACCCGTTTCATTCTTAAATGACCTAGGGGTTTTGAACGAATCGACGGAGCAAATTAATTAATGGCCCACTCATGAAGACAGTCAATTGCTAAGTTCCTGAAATCATCAGTGTTTTACAATGAATGATCTGATGACACGTGATGCAACCTGAGTCCTAAATAATAATCCTCACCACTGAAGCACAGCTTTTCGGTCTTTTTTGTAGAAAAAAAAGTGCACAACACAGTGAAATGCCCCAGTGACATTGGACTACTTGAAAACAGTGTGAGTGCTTGACAAAAAAGGAAATTATTAAAATATTGTGCCATTTTTATTTTGTGTAAAAATCACACAGCTGCTAGTTCATTCTGCAGAGACACATCCATGCAGTTAAACATTTATGATCCCACAGCCATTATATAAGCAATTAAATAGAATATTTGCTGTTAGTCAGCAATTAATGCAAATTTACATATGAGATCAAAAGGTGTGTATCATACAATATACAACATACCCCTGATACAGTAAATCAGCCTGAACAGCAGGGAGAAAAGGCTCACCTTGATTTAACATGGGGGGGATACATTACTGTGAAAACCTGCACACCAGGAAGTAAGGCTTTAAGGATGAGTAAAAGAAAAGACGAACATCAGTCAAAACGAATTAATGAATGAGAGACATGGCGCAAGTCTATGTAACAACACAAACGTCACACTAGTTCAGACGTTACAGATACAAATCAAGTGGTTCATCGTTAAGAGCCGTTTTATACAAAATGAGATCTTGAACGACATGCAAAAACAGTGACAGGGGAAAAAAAGACAAATGAAAGCCGAAGGGGAGAAAGTGCAGTCATTGTTTCAGGTCTCACAATTACGTACTAATGATGTCACAGAGTTTATGATGCAGATGATGTACCGTATGAGGTACAGCCAACATTTGCGACTGAGAGAGGAACATCTGCCATCCCGGGGCGAAAGACTGTACAAGGTCAGACGTTACACCACAACAGAGTGTGTAAAGAAAAGGAAATAAATGTCTTTGAAGCCATTCATTTGTAACTGTTGTCCTCAAACTCTCTCTCATGCACTTGAAACAAACACGCACAATGTGCAGTCCACTGGTATGGCAAGAAAGAAATATTAAAGGGTCAGTTCATCCATAAATAATTCTGTCATTTGCTTAAAATCATTCAAACCCACACAGGTTTCTTTAATCCGTCAATCAAAAAAGCATCATTAAAGCATCAGCATATTTCACTTGTGGATTATATTTCAAATTTATTGAAGCCATAAAATAGAATTTGTTTTAGGAACAGACTAAAAAGCAAGTTATTCGCAATTCACTTTGCGGTTTTGTCTGATTCATTTGATTTTGTTTAAATCTTTTTAATGATTTAGTCGAGACAAAATTAATGAATTGTTCACAAATTTGGCTGATCCAATTCATTAGTTCAGCTCAATGATTTAGTCACTCCAGTTAACTGGAGCAGAAAATAAGCTTCTGTTCCTTGCAAAAAGAAATCATATAACTACAAAACATTTGAAATACAGCACACAAGTAACTTGCATCACTTTTTGGGTGTTTCTTTTTTATTTGTTGAGCTAGACAGCCCAAGATCTTCTGGAAAAAGACCAGCCAGGACATTCTTCATTAAAAAAGCCATACAGGGTTGTAATGACACATATTTATGGATGAACTGTCCCTTTAATAAGTGCCTGTCAGAATCAGTTTACCGAAGCATACATCTGAAATAATATGAGCTCCCAAAAAATCAGTTCTCCCATCTTTAAGACCAGTGCATGGCCTCACATGATTGTCTGAGCACACACGGGTGCCCTAACATGGAAGAACATGACAAGCTGCCTCGAGACTCTGGAGAACAGGAGGGGAAGAGGCTCCTTCATGTTAACCAGAATTACAGCCTCTTGCCGGCCATGACGTCAGGCTCTTGCCTCACACACTAAACATATTCTGCAATGTCTGGGGGTATTACATATACAACCACTCAGACTTTCTGTTTCATCAAAGTGCCATAACGGATAATAATTCTGGACCCCATTCCTCTGAATGGCTGTGTGAGACAGAACAATCTGGAGGAAGCAGCGATTTTGTCTTTTCCCACACAGTCAGCAGAGAAGTGGAGGCGGGGGAAATGGACATCCTGCCAGAGGATCCAATAGACCACTAAAAAAAAAAAAAAAAAAAAAAAAAAGGGGGTAATCACTCTTTCATACACACATTCAAACTCAAGCACACGCACACTCCGGTTACAAATGCGAAAAAGGTCTAAGCTGTTCCAGTTGCACTTCAAGAGATATTCTTTCTTCTAGCAGGTCCTAAGAAGACAAAAATTGGGAAAGACAAAACGTCACACTTTTGAACAGCTTGTCTTATAAAACTGATGGTCACATTCAACAGATGCCTCACAATACCTTCAACTGTTGCTGTAATTCACTGTTGAGTCTGGCTAAAACTGTATTTGTTTCTTTGTTTCTTCTAATGGAAGCCTGGATGGCCTTTTTATCCTTACCGATAGACCTGTTTTCAAACAGACCGTGCAGAGGAAGCACACATTAGGATGCAAGGGAAACATTGTACCCAGAATTTGGGTACAAAAATTTTGCAAAAATTAATACAAAATTAAAATAAAATATTCAGTTTTACCGTGGAATTGAGGGCTGGGTTGCAAGAACAGTGGCTATGACATTAGACTTTTGCGGAAGGTCCTCCACATCTGGTCTGAGCTCATCTTCTGACTTCAGTCTTCGACGGACAGGTTTGGGAGGTGGGGCCAATGGAGTGGATACTTTGGCCTATGGATAACATAAATTGAGGTATTATAATGCTGAAGTAATATGCAATATAAAGACAGGTTGGTAGAGACTGGCTTACAGAGTTGACAGTGGTTGCATTTCGTTCTTCTGCCTGAACATCGTTCTTTGCTGTTCTCATCGTCCCGGCAGCTTCTGCAGATCTTTCTGCCTGTATTTACACGAATACATGATCATATACTAAGGTTCAAAATTCAATTGAAACAAATGGTGTTTTTTTTTACTTTCTATTCCTCAAAAAAACCTGAAAAAGATATAATTTTCCACAAAAAGAAAAGACAAGATAGAATAACATATATTAGAAAACACAACTGTTTTCAAAATTGACAATAATAAGAAATGTTTCACCAGCAGCATATTAGAATGATTTCTGAAGGATCATTTGACACTGAAGACTCAGCTTTGCCATCACAGGAATTAATTATATTTTAAAGGTCCCATGGCATGATATTTTAAGTTTTTCAATATTAATATGAGTCCCCCTAGCCTGAATATTGTCCATACGTGGCTAGAAATTTCGATCGGTGTAAACAGAGTTCTGGCCGTCTTTCTCTGTCTTTGAGAAAATGAGAGCCCAGACGAGCCGATCTTGAATTCTCCTGTTATGACATAATAACAGGAAAGGTTTCCTCCCCTTCCTCTGCTTTGCCCACCCAGAGAATTAGTACAGAATGGATTCAGTTTATCAGCACAGACTTTACCATATGGATTCGACAGCACCGACACAAACAGTGAGTAACAGTGTTCATTAATGCCTGATCTCTGGGATCAGTGATTTCTGATGTGTAGCTAATGTAGACTTTCTTTCTACCGCTGGCCGTCTTGATGCATCAGCGAATCAAGCCAGTGACTAAGAATACACTTAATTTCTGTCCTGTTTTCTGAGCATGAAACAAATCTGTTATTTAAATGATTAAACTACAGAGAGCAATCAAAGAACACTCTTTATAATTTTATCTGGATCTGTCAATCACATGTATATCTGCAGTGCACACTTGTCCAAACTGCCGTTATAATGAATGACCCTGTTATGCTCAACAGAAGCTCTTTATGTATTCATGTCGATGTCTATCCTGGGAAAACACAGACAACTTCCGGCAAATTTAGATTTCCTCTACAAGTAGTCTGGCAAAGACCCCATTCAAACCCATTTCCAATCCATCGAAATCGCGGCACCAATCAGAAACATTGGGGCGGGCTTTACACGATGACGACAGCGTAATAACGGTCAACTTGAAGGGTGAAGCAGGACGCCGCTGTGGAATATCACTTGTTCAAATCAGCTATCGCGTCTGTTTTAAGCGGTTTAAACTTTTCTTAAAAAATAAAAAAAATAAATAAAAAAAAAAGAGCAAAGAACACCCCAGATGTGGATTATACCGGCTCCTTTGATGAGGAGGATGGGGAGTGTGATCGATCATGTGCTAACACCACACAGCAGTTCTGGATCTGGCCTTTCTGTGCTTATTTCCTCACACTAGATCTGGTAATCATGTAAAAATTGTAAACAAATAACTGGCGTAACTATGCTCAAGTCTGAAAATGTTCCAACATATCTGAAATGATAGCCTAGAAATCTAGACGCACCCTAGCGGCAGCAAATTTAATTTGCCCGCAAGTGTCGTCTAGGAACTCTCAATACACGTCTGAGCTGTATTCCTCAGAATCTGGACGGCCCAATCACATCGTGTATAGAGTCAGCGGGCCGGGCCATAATGACGACAGCCGAGTTGCGTTTGCGTGCTTCTAGTAAACACAGAAACTGGCGAACGGTGGCGGTCTTTCGAATCAGCTTTGACCGCGATCCTGGAAGACTTGGAGTTAAGCTTTTCTCTGAGAAAAGAACAAAGAGCGGCACTGAAGTCATTCTTAAAAAGGGAAGATGTGTTCGGAGTTTAGCCGATTGGATACGGCGAATGTTTAATCTATCAACAAGCTCTGTTTCACCTTCGTTGCTCTGGTTGGTGTAGCGCTATCCTATCGCGTGCAGAGGGAGTTTGAAAGACAACCGTTTATCCCCCCCTCGGATTGATCCCTGTCTATGGTGAGTTTCCAGACCAAACATCTTGATGTGGGTCTGGCTTGTCAGGCTACTGAAATGACTGAATTTGAATAAAGTTTGTGAGACACAATTTTCCAAAGACTCCTCAATATAATTTTATTTTCAAAATATTGCAAATCGCATTCTAATCGCAATACAAATGCCTTACAACGGTGGAAATGCAATCAGAGCTTGATGTTTTCTGTTCGACCGTCAATCCGAGATGTTTCAGTCGGTCTGAAATGCTATTAGGTTTTCCACATTTTGCAAAAATGTTGATTGAGTGGCGTTCAGCTTCACCAGCTGAAGCTATTATCATATTTCTTTTACACCAACGGCAAAAGTCATGGGAAGCCATTGCAACATCTTCCTCAAAATCACAAACAGAATTGAGCTGTCTCAGATGTTTCTCTGTCGCTCTCATAGGTCGCTCTGCATACGTCCTAATCCGTTGGTGATGCCCCTTTGGAAATGATTTGTCAATGAAGCTTTGCCTGGCCATAACTCAGTTACTACTGAGAATGGTCAGGTTTTAACCAGGCTAGTCAATCCCGTGTTTGCTGTTAGTTGTTGTGAAAGCATTTAGTGAGAAGTTCACTCGTGTTCATACAGAGCTCTCAAATACAAACAAAATAAACTTGCGCTCTCAACAACTTGGTACAATAACACTTTCTCAGCAATCTTTTCCCAGCTCCGTCTCTATCTCTCTCGACTGGCAGTGAGTTCTACTGCTGCTGCTTGCGCCTCACTAAACCACACCCCCTCCACCACATCATCTCATTTCAAATGCAAAGATGTCAGCCAATCCCAACAGTGGGTGTTTTCAATGAAGTCTCACAGCAGACACACCCCTTGAAACAGAGCATTCAAGCCAGAGGGGTAATATCAGTATAGAAAAATACCTTTCATTTCTAAATTATGACATTTTTGATGTAAAAACCATACTAACAATATAAGTACACCTCAGGAAACATTATAAAATATTTTTTTTTTAAATCCATGCCACGGGACCTTCTAAAAATATATTCCAAAAAAGTTATATTTAGCAATATTACTGTTTTAACTGTATTTGTGATCAAATTAATGCAGCCTTAGTGAGAATAAGAGAATAAATAATAAAAAAAACAATCCTACAGACCTCAAGCTTTTGAAAGGTTGTGTATATGTTTCTTTACAAGAAATGTAACATCTAGTTGTTTAATACATGTTCATGTTTTTTGCAAACAATTTATTTCTGCATACTTTTACACAGAAATAGTTATCTTTATAATTATCTTTACATTAACATAATGGTTCCATTTGTACCTGTCCACTATCAGAGAGTTTCTCTCCATCATCGGCCGGCTGGTCCGCGGCAAAAACCTGGAACTGGCTGAAGTCAGCAAAGTTGGGCTGCTCTGGCATCTGCTGGGGTGATGTGCTGGTATGTGCTGGAAGACCATCTCCCTCTACCGAACGGTGACCATGTGGAACTGATGTCTGGGATTGGAGAATTGTTTTAAGAAAGCGTAATAGATATATAATTGTCTAAAAGCAGTTTTTACAGCATCGCTAACCACTGGGTTGTTGTACCTGTGTGGGCAGTGGTCTGGGAGGCACTGCGGGGGGAAAGGCCACTACACCTGGCTGCTGCGAACCTGCTGGAGAAGTAATTATAAAAGACAACTTCAGCTTTTACTAACGGTGCACCAAAAAAACAGGAAGCTATGAGTTACTTTGTAACAGTTTGTGTGCATGCATACCTGCAGGGACAGCAGCAAAGTTTCTGTTCATGTCTAGAGAGGAGGACCGTGAGTGAGTGGTCTGGGGGCGGGGAGGAGGTGGGGGCGGAGCCACAACCTTCAGTCCTTCCGGAGAGGTGCCAGAGTGAGACCTGTAATGGTATGAGCTGTTAGTACTTTTTTTCCTGGCAATGAAACTGAATTTGGTTCAACAGCAAAAAGAAAAATACCTTTGTCTGTTCACACCACTGGAAATGGGCTCTTGATCAGATGTAAATGAATCTGAGCTGCTATAGCCATCTCCTGTAAGATGTAAGGGTAATGGCTTTAAATATATTACAGGAAAAGATCTGTGAGCCAATTACTTGCTTGAATAGATGTACTTACCAACAGTGGTACCAGGAAACTTAATAGTTGCTGCTAGTTTGGTTTCGTCAGAAAGTTCTGGTGGTTTCGCCATTATAGGACTAGTTGGATGTGTGTGATCTGTAAAAATAAGAATAAATAATTCAATTTGTTTAAAAACTAAATTATTATTATTTTTTAAAGCAATTAACTTTATTCAGGAAGGATAGAAAAGTGATGTATAGACTTGGTATTGCGGTCAGGACTTTTCACAACACTATTGTACAGAAACAAACAGACAGCTGCAGCTACTTACTTGCAGTGCAATTTGTAAATTTAAAAAAAAAGAAGAAAAACCCTGCTGACAACACTGGTGGTTTTATTTATGAAAAGTTAAACTTTTATTCATAACTTGAATAAAAAAAATGTTTCATAAAGTCCTGTTTCGCTTTCAATTTTTCTTTTTGCCTTTAATCACCTATAGAAAAATTTAATTATGTATTCCTTTAATTACATAGAACATTTCTAGTGCTGTTTTTTAAACATATAAATCAAGCAATTGTAGACTGTTTTATTTTTAAATCAGGAAGTAAAAACGAGTTAAAAAAAAAAAAAAAAAAAAAGAAAAATCTCCCAATGCTATTTAATGGAACTGCCAACACTGGAAACTCTGAAAGCATGACTTTTCACAGAAGAGCTGCAGAGATCATATACAAATGGTATTTTTGTCTGTTTAACATTTATTAGACTCCAGGTCGAAATAAAAGGACAGCAACTTAATGTTATTTTTAAAATGAGCGAAATCGCTGCTTATTCTGAATTTTTACAGAACAAAATGAATAGCCTAAAAACAATTAACGTGCCATCTTAACCTACACTGCCAAAAGCAAATATTAAACATGCTTAAATAAAATCCATTGTGAGGATGACTATGGAGGACCAAATTAGTCAAAAGGAAATAATTAAATAAATAATGAATTCAATGAAACAACAATTAAATGTACCAGTTTATTCTGAAATAATGTATTAATTAAATAATTAATTTAATTAAATATGAGTTAAATAATTAAATAGTGTTTCCATTTATTTTGTAAAATTACATTAAATTGCTTAATATATTTTACAATTACCTCTTCCACACACACTATTACTATGTTTAAAAATCTATTTTGTAATTATTTAATGTGCTTTTTCAAAAAGACGTTTTTCATAATATGCTGCATTTACGAATGATGCCTATTTGACAAATCATGCATTTCCAAAGCACCATTTTCCCAAAGATTTTTTTTGTTTTTTCAGTGGGCGGTGCTTGGCGCTGAGTGGATAATCCTTTTAGATTGATAACTTTTTTTTCTGTTTGGGTCTGGAAAGGGGGAATAGGGGAATTGATTGGAAATTAATATGGCGGTAGGAATTGATCAAGATAAAAACACAGCCTTAAACACAGCCACAGTTCTCATAGTTTTCAGGTTTTTTTAAAATTCAAAATACATTTTCAGTCACAAATAAGAAATGAGAAACACCCTTGGTGTTCTGTGATGTCATCACACCACACAAAGATCGATCTGTCATGTCTGTCGAATCTTCAACTTCAAACCAATCAGCGCCAAGCACCGCCCACTGCCTGTTGATTGGCATTTGTGAAATGTCCTCTATTATTATTAAAAAAATCTTTGGGGAAATAATGCTTTGGAAATGCATGATTCTTCAAATAGGTGTTATTCATAAACACAGCACATTATTACGACTTTTTACGTTTATTACGCCTTTTTGAAAAAGCACATTAAACAATGAAAAAAAATTGATTTTTAAACATAATAGTGTGTGGGGTAATTGTGAAATATATTAAACAATTTCTTGTAATTTTACAAAATAAATAGATACTTTTATTTATTAAATTATTTAATATTAAATTAAATTAATTATTTAATGAATTATTTCAGAATAAACTGGTACATTTAATTGTTGTTTCATTGAATTCATTATTTACTTATTTCATTTTGAGTAATTTGGTCCTCCATAGATGACTGGAAACAGCTGGTTCTTAAATTCTAAGACTAGAGTCTTTAAACATCACACACAACATGACTTTAAACACTGACTGTAAACACATAATGAATGCAACTGGAACAAACTCAGTCCTTTTGAGCATGATCAGTCGCTATGGATGGTTGCCAGAGCGTTGCCATGCGTTTGCTTGTTCAGGTAAAAAAAAAAATCTAAGCCTCTGGGATATGGAAAATATGGCTTTTAGTTCTTTCTATAATGCAGGCCAATGAGATTTTTAGTCCGCTAGGTGAAAATTCATTCTAAACCTCTAACTCAAAGAATAAGCAATAGCACTAGTGAAATGTATACAAGCACATTAATGGACGCACCACTTCCAGTTCTCTTGAGCTCCATCTCTTGCATGTGGATCTTGCTGGGTGTCATACGAATGGGCACAGGGTGGACTATTGCTGTATCCTAAAAAGAAATAAGCACATCTGCTGCTGTCGTAAAACTACAATTGTGTTCCACTGAACTTAATGAAGTTTTATCATCCCAGTTGTAAAAGAGAACAACGAAAAGTTAAGAACCTGGCACTGAGTAACTAAACAATCATTGATTCACATCAAAAGACTTCAAGAACAACACCCTCAAAGAACAGCCAGCCAAAGTAATCACTTGGATTACATGATACAGTATGAAAGAAAGAGCATGAAAGAATTATCTGTAAGCTCAGCAAGCAAAAGAAAAACAAACAAAAACGAATCATTTGATGATGGCACAGTGGCTGTGAATTTATACTGAGGACATGCGCTCTCAGAGAGAATTTACAGAGTACTGGGTTAATGAATATCATTAATCATGAAAGAGCACTGAGTGATTGACTTACAGGGTCAGCTGGTGCAATGTTAGAATCAAATTGGGTCAGAGTTTGTGAGCTTGAGGAGCGTTCGCTAAAAGTCTCCCACTGCTGGAGAGACAGAGCAGAGACATGTCAGAAAGGTGGAGCCACTCAACTCCTCACACAAGCAAACAGAGACCATAATACAACAACAGTGTGTGCCCTCTCCACCCTCTGACTGTTAGGAGAAACCCGTGACTTGTCCTTCAATGTACGGTGGCATACTCTCATGTCGACAGAGGAACAATTGTTTTCTTAATGGCCTTATAGGCTGGTAGGAATAATGTATTGTATTACATATTTCCTTATTACAATTATTAGAAAAAGAAAGCCGTCATCAAAAGACACCACCCAATAATTATATCCAGAAGATCAAAACATTACTGACCCGTTTAGAGGTGAAGTGTGTAATTTCTACATCACTTGCATTGTCAAATGGAATTTGAAAACAAATTAGTATTCAAACAGGCTTTCTGAACACTCCTCCCGTCTAGTACTGGTCAGCCAAACAGACCAGTCAGGATGCTCAAAAAAAATCAAAGCCCCACAGAGCCACAGTACTACACTTTCTTTTAGAAATCAACCTATAAATGTCTTCCAGTTACTTAGCACCTATTAAGCTGGGATAGGAGAAAGAATGTAACATTCCAACAAAATTACACACTTCACCTTACTTCTTTTTTTTTTTTACCAGTTCATTAAAAGGATAGTTCACCCAAATATGTATAATTTACTTACCCTCAAGTTGTTAAAAAGCTGGGAAAAAATACTATGGAAGTTAATGGGGTTCATCAACTGTTTGATTACTGACATTCTTCAAAAAATAAATTCATACAGGTGTGGAACAACTTGAGGGTGAGTAAATGATGACAATTTATTTTTGGGTGAATTATCCCTTTAAATGTCCCCAGTTCTATTATGCAATAATTAACAGTTATTCTATTACTATTACAGTTATTCTAATACTTCTTATATTTATGAATGTTTATGTATATATTTACATTTATTATATATTGTTCATATTTAATATATATAGCATTACATTTTCCTGATAATTTACTCATCCCCATGTCATCCAAGATGAAAATAAATTGAGATTTTTGAGGAAAACATTCCAGGATTTTTCTCCTTCAATGGGGTACAACGGTTTGAAGGTCCAAATTCCAGTTTGAATGCATCCTCAAAGGGCTTGACATTGACCCCAGATGAGGAATAAGGGTCTTTATATATATATATATATATATATATATATATATATATATATAGCGTTTTATTGCACATTTTTCACCCGTACAGTGTGAGCATACAAGTCGCGCTCGACAGTCGGACCACACAGTGAGAGCATATCGTGAGCTTTGGCTTTGCATCGCATGCGATCTACTCGTACAGTGTGAGCAGATAACCTTGCTGAAATCGCATAGAAATCACACAGTGTATGCCCAGCTTTACAGGTCTTTGGGGGTCAGAATTATAGCTGATAGACAGGTGTTCAAATACTTATATTTGCAGCTGTATAATACAAATAAATAGTAAAAAATCATATATTGTGATTTCTGGATTTTTTTTTTTTTTAGATTATGTCTCTCACAGTGGACATGTACCTACGATGACAATTTCAGACCCATCCATGATTTCCAAGTGGGAGAACTTGCAAAATAGCAGGGCGTTTAAATACTTATTTTCTCACTGTATATAAATAAATAAATGATATACTTTTTAACCAAAATGTTTGTCTTGCGTATTATGTAATCATGTTGAAAATGCAGAAGAACCACATTATGGTGAAAAACTCCCATTTTCTCCTCTAACTTCAAAATTGTCCAACATTGTTTTACCTTTTTTTGTGAAGGCCGTTTGACATCATGTCACGGTTACTTTTTTAACACTTGATCGGTACATTTTTGGTTAAAACGTATATAATCTTTTAGAAAGTTACTAGATAAGACCCTTAATTCCTTGGCTGGGATCATTTTGAGCCTTTTGAAGATGCATTGAAACTGGAATTTGGACCTTCAACCCATTGTAGTCCATTGAAGTCAACTATATGGTGAAAAATCCTGGAATGTTATCCTCAAAACTCCTAATTTATTTTCGACTGAAGAAAGAAAGACATCTTGGATAACGCAGGGGTGAGTAAATAGTCAGGAAATTTAAATTCTGAAGTGAACTACTCCTTTAATCTTAGACTAAACAAATTTATTTTAAAAATGTGACTTCAGGTCAGCAGTTCTGACTAAAAGGCTGACATTCACAAGATAGCAATGAAGCATTAACTGTCACATCAATTCTAAAAGAGAGTGTTACATTATGTGATGAGATGAAAGCGTGCTTCACTAGCACCTCTTTCTTTCAAGCAGAAGTGTATTAGTTTTATTTTCCCATAAAGAAAAATGCAGATAGAATACAAATATCAGTGACAGAGGTAGGGTACATTGAGTACTCCACAGTCCAAACCTCATTGCTCTGGTTGAGCTCAGGCCAGTTCTGGTTCAGGGAAGGCATGGAAGGAGACTTATTTGGAGTGACCTCCACAGGGGAAGCAGAGAAGCCAACCTCAGTAGCAGGTTCTGTAACTCCTGAAACATACAGACAAAGAAAAAATAATTTATGCAGACACCTGAAAGTCATTCAGCATTATTATACTAATTTGCATCTAAAACAGAATGAATGTCATAAAACTTCACAAGGACTCTCAGGGTCCCAAGGGTATATTCAATGTTTCATTTTAATATGCAAAACTGCTCCTAAGATACAGGGTCACTTTCTGTGAAGATGTTACTAGAAATAGAAGCAAGTTTGTTCTCTGTCCAGAGTGAAATTAAAATGCCAGGAAGTGACGAAATCACAAATAATCGCAAATTTATGGGTTTAATATCGGGATTTTGGAACAATTACACTAGTCTCTTTAAGACAATTAAACGATTTGTGAAATGTTTTTGAAAGAAGTCTCTTATGCCCACTAAAGCTGCATTTATTTATTTACAGGGAAAAAAATAATATAGTAAAAAATTATGAACTGTTTCTATTTCTATATATTTTAAAATGGATTTTATTCCTGTGATAGCAATTAACTTCAATTCACATTTTCAGCAGCCATTACTCATTACTTAGTGTCACATGATATCCCGATCTAATATGCTGATTTAGTGTTCTGTAATATTTCTTAATATTGTCAAACTTGTAAAAAGTTGTGCGGTTTAATGTTTTTATGGAAACCGGGTCGTTTTTTAAGAAAACGTTCAAAAGAACAGCATTTGTCTGAAATTTAATTTTTTTAAGTCTTTACTGTCACTTTTAATCAATTTAACATGTCTCTGCTTTAAAAAACAAAAACAAATCCACACCCAAAGGTTTTGAACAGTAGTGTATGTCTGAATAGAGAACTGAATAGAGGCACAAAAACTTATTGTAATTACGCCACAGAATAATTTCTTCATACCTCTGTGCATCTGGAAATAGCACTTTCGACATATCATATTCAGAAGAGGGTTAAAATAACACCCTGTATGCAGATCAGTGAAATATTATGAAATAGTAGGGCTCCATATTGCCCAATTTGAAGCTGTGGTTAGCGTGAGGCTTTTCTGCTTACCTGCTGAGTCATCCAAGTCAATAAGCTTTGGCATTAGGCTCTCAGGGAGCTTTTCGGGAAGGTCATAACCATTTTTCCTAGCGACTACGAGATGAAATGCAGCACAAAACTCATCCAGGGTCAGAGCACCATCTTTATCAAAATCTGAAAGCTCCCTGCAAGGTAAAGAAGTTCAGTCAACAAAAATAAGATGATTATTTTAAGGTAGAAAGAAGCAGATGACAGGGATAACTTTCTTCCTTTTTCAAAGAGAGGACATTAATTGAAAGCAAATGTCAAGGCTTATCAACATATGCAGTTTTGGAGTAGGCTACCTCCTATTGTTCCAAACCTGTATGAGTTTCTTTCTTCTGTTGAACACAAAATTAGATATTTTAAAGTATGTTGGTAACCAGACAGTTGACAGTAGCCATTAACTTCCATCATATTTTTTCCTAATATGGAAGTCAATGGTTACTGTCAACTGGTTGATTACCAACATTCTTCAAAATATCTTATTTTATGTTCAACAGAAGAAAGAAACTCAGACAGGTTTGGAACAACATGAGGGTAAGTGATTTTTGGGTGAACTATACCTTTAAAACAATCTACACCAAGGTCATTGTCCTTTATTGTAATGCTACTTACCAAATGTGAGACAGTTCTAGAATAGGCAGTTTGGACTTCGTAAAGAATTCCTTCGCGGCAGAGCCTGAATAACAGAGGATGGATGCATTTTTAGGTTGGTAAGTTGAATAGAGAAAACAGCACAGGCAGTTACTGTTCAAAATTAGGTCTTACTAACCAGGGATTAAACCAGTGAGATCAGCCTGAATGGTCTTAAACTGGTTTATGTAATACTGTCTTTGCTCATCTGTGATTTTCCAAGGGTCATCATAACCACTGGTCTGTCTTTGGATTTCATTTGTGGTCATTGAAGATGTCACAGTCCGTACTGTTGTGCTCTCCGGCTGGAGTAGAAAAAGAGGGAGGGTAATTAGATTTCCTATATATGTGCACTACAGTTGAAAGTTTGGGGTTTGTAAGATTTTTTAAAAACAGTTTAAACACCACAACTGCTCAGATACCTCCTTTTTAAACTCCTTGTATGACTTGTAATCCGCTGGACATGCATCCATTTGGGCTTTGGCAAATATTTAATATAGTCTACTTTTGTGCTGCTGTGCACACAAAATTAAACATCTGTTCTGTCACAGAAGCCTTGGTTACAGCAGGCTAGTGGTGACAGACTTCATTGTATACATAACAAATGTATACATGGAGGCCCGCACTCTATTACCTGAGCTGAGGGGGGATGCATTGGAAGTGTGCTAGAGGGGGGTGTGTCTGTAAAGCTGACCCAACTTTCTTGGACAGGAGGGGGTGAATGGGCGGACCACATCCCGTCACCTGTTACAGGTCCTTAGACAAGACACAGACAAAGAGAAAAGAAAGATAAAGAATTAACAGTTTTAAAAAAAGACAGCCCTGAATCATAAAAAAAAAAAAACATAGATCAGTTTTTTGTAAGAATTTAGTATATGGTGGGTGACCTTTAATATCAAATAGGCACCAGCATAACTAACTAATCTTTAAATTAGATTTGCCTAGGACTTGCTCAAGTACAGAGAAATAAGAGTAACACTTTATAATAACTATTATTAATAAATAATAACCACATCAATATGAAATAATATATATTTTTTAAAAATCTATAATATAATATAGTATAATATAACTACATTGCCAAAAGTTTTGAGCCTGCCATTGCATGCAAATGAATGTTAATGACATTCCATTCTTAATTCGTAGGGTTTAATATGGAGTTGGCCCACCCTGCAGCTATAACAGCTTCAGCTCTTCTGGGAAGGCTTTCCACATGGTTTAAGAGTGCGTTTATGGGATTTTTTTTTTTTTACCATTCTTCTAGAAGCACATTTGTGAGGTCAGGCACTGATGTTGGACACGAAGGCCTGGCTCACAGTCTCCTTTCTAATTTATCACAAAGGTGTTCTAGCGGGTTGAGGTCAAGACTCTATGCAGGCCAGTCAAGTTCCTCCACACCAAACTCGCTCATCCATGTCTTTATGGACCTTGTTTTGTGCACTGGTGCACAGTCATGTTGGAACAGGGAGTGGTCATCCCAAAATTTCCCCACCATGTTGGGAGCATGAAATTGTCCACAATGTCTTGGAATGCTGAAGCATTAAGAGTTCCTTTCACTGGAACTAAAGGGCTTCAAGCCCAAACCCTGAAAAACACCCCACACCATAATCCTCCTTCCACCAAAGTTTACACTTGACACAATGCAGTTAGTTAAGTACCGTTCTCCTGGCAACTGCCAAACCCAGACTCGTTCACTGGATTGCCAGCCAGAGAAGCATGATTTTTCATTACAGAGAACACGTCTCCATTGCTCTCCAGAGTCCAGTGGCGGCATGATTTACCCTACATCTGGCACTTTGCATTGCAGTTTGTAATGTAAAGCTTGAATGCAGATTCTCGGCCATGGAAACCCATTCCATGAAGCTCTCTATGCTCTGTTCTTGAGCTTATCTGAAGGTCACACAAAGTTTGGAGGTCTGTAGCTATAAAATCTGCAGAAATTTGGCGACATCTATGCACAAAGCATGCTGAGGTGCACAGTGATTTTACGTGGCCTACCACTTCGTGGCTGTTGTTCCCAATTGCTTCCACTTTGTTATAATACCACTAACAGTTGACCGTGGAATATTTTGTAGTGAGAAACTTATTGCACAGACGGCCACTTATCAAGGTACCACATTTGAATTCACTGAGCTCCTGAGAGCGACCAATTCTTTCACAAATGTTTGTAGAAGCGTCTGCATGCGTGCTTGATTTTATACACCTGTGGACATGGAAGTGATTGGAACACCTGAATTCAATGATTTGGAGGGGTGTCCCAAAACTTTTGACAATATAGAGTTTCTTTATGTTAGCAAGGAAGGTTATTCTGTTTCCTAAATAATAAAATGATGTCATTATTAAACAGAATACCTGGCTGTGCTTCTCTAAAAGGTGGCCAAACAACTCCTGGCACCGAGGGCTGTCTGTCCACGTTTCCACCACTGGCCTGGCGTTTGTGCTTCCTCCAGGCATGGGGCGAAGTGGGAGGGGATTGGTGCGGCGACACTACAGGAGATGTGGTGTCCGGCTGGAGCCAGAGATAAACCAAATTAATTAGTTATTAATTCTTTCAGCTAAACAGATGGCCTCAGAACAGCAGCTACATGGTGGAGCTAAAAAGTGGTTGTTCAACAGATCTGAGACAGGATATAGAGTACACTTAATATAGAAACTTCATGAAGCAACCTGGAGTTACTATTACTTATACTGATATTAAAATAAAATAAATAACTATTTTAAAAAATGTAAAGCCCCATTTCTGAATAAATATACATTTCAGTTTACAAATAATTATTCAAGTAAAGAACAGCAATATGTTAAATCTTTTTTGTCAATATTGTTTGATTAATATTAACATGATAAGACAATGACAGATGTAGCTGACTACATTCACCCTAAAACTTTTTTCTTCTTCTTCATATTTTGACACATATTCAATGATAGTGGGATATAAGCTGTAGTACCTGAGGATCAACAGTGGGAACACATGGCTGAATCATCTCGTGCGCTGACACTTTTTTGGCTTGCACTCTGCCAGGTGGTCTAGGGAAGTAGTGCCCCTGATTCTCTGCATCTGCGAACATGACTGCGTGCCTCGTCTCCTGCTCGTTCTTGCCCATCACAAAGCGAGGGAGGGGCAGATCCCTGACTGCAAACACAACTCTACATAAGACTTCTACACATAGAGGCAGATTTAGTATTCAACTACTGTAAGCACTACTAAACTGATATTATTTTCTTATTTTTCGAGATCAAAATTTTCATTATTAACTTTAAAATCTACGGAACAGAAATCAATAGAAAGCAAGTTCATCCCAAGCATATCTAAACTCCAGGGCACTGTCAGCAATTTCCTGTTGACTGTGACTGTGTTCTTGCAGTATCTTTAAGGCTACGAGTCGGGTCTTATTTCCTGCTTATTTATGCCACTGTCAATTTCTCATTCTTTTACAAAGCCTTGTCCAACTCCCCAAAATTCATGTAGATTGTTTGCACAGGGCTTCCTGTTTGGGACTGATCTATATATAAAAGAGGTGCTTAAAGGGCTGATGAATTGAGAAATCAACTTTCCCTTGAGCTTTTGATATATAAAAGGTCATGGTAATATAAGAATATCCTGTAAGTTTCAGAGCTGAAAATGTCCTTTTTAGTCAAAGAAAAGCTTTTATAGACACGAGGCCCAGAAAACGATCATGGGCTTCATTCTTACGTCATCGTGCGACGAAACAGACCTCTAAAGAACGTGTAATTCAGTAGCCCCGCCCACCGACTCATGGAGCTGTTCGGTCGATCACTAGCCAGCAGCAATAACAATGTGAAAGAAGATAGCAAGATATTGTGGAACAACAGTCGCTGCATAAGCTTCCTTCGGATCCTAATATTAGGAATGTGTGAAACTTAATTTATTTTTAATGAAGTTCCAGCTCAAGTGGGGAAGACCGTACGTGTGCTCGCAATCGCTTCATTTCACTGTGGAATCGTTTGTAAACAAGCCTCAAGTGCTGAATTTGCAGACACAATGTAGTGCCTTCTATATTGGATCCGACAGTACTGGTGCAACAAACTTATGCGAGTAAAACATCTTTTTTATATGTAATAATAGTAGTCCGGGGGCTGTGTGTTTTTCAGACGGGCTACCAAAATGCGCGCGGTTCGCGCTTATATTGACCAATCGTGTAGGCCATGTAATACCGAAATAATACTCCAAACAATCACGGATGGATGAGAAATAAATCATTGTGTTTGCTTGATAAAGACGTTTACGAGCCCTGTGGTCAATAGAATCACTGAAGTTGCCACTTTCAAAATAATCTCTCCCTCATGTGAACTGACAGGGGCATAGATATGACAGCGGGGCTGAGGCTCATTAAATATGCAAATCTTCTCCAATCCTAGCTGTGGGCGTTTACTTCCAAGTCTCCAGTGCGGCACGTCCATCAAAACCCAGCGTTCAGAAGACAGCCTCAAAACCAGTGTAGAAAATAGCCTATTACTTATTAGTTATGATGTTTTTGAATGTAAAAACCACACAAACATCATTAGTTGATCTCAGACAACAGTATAAAAAAAATTAAAAAATCCAGTTTATGACACCTTTAAAGGCACAAACAGCTCACAGAAATATGAATGCAACAGAAAGGAAGAATTTTTTTCTCTCTCGTCTAATTCTTGTTATGTAATGGGGCTGCAACTATTACTATGGATTAATTTGCAAAAAGAGTGTTGGATGCAACAACTTCAGATTAATATAGTAGTTAGATTTGGTGCAGACCAGTGCTGCCCCCTAATAGAAAAGTAAATGTTAGACAATGAGAAGAGGCTTTGTGGAATAAGATTATATTTGGGTTAGTCGGAGAGAAAAAAATCCACTGGAAGTGGAAAAGTCTCCCATGATGAACCGATCATTATCGGCCTTGTGGCCAAACCTTTACTGGGTAACCCCAGCCTTATCTGCTGCAATTGGATTTCGCAACTCAGTCTGGAAACCTGTACATTCATTTCTACTGGAGCGCTATTGGCATAGGCAGTTGGTCACTGTGTTAATCCAGGTCTTGTGGTCTGATTGGTTAAAGATCCAATTGCCTAGAGAGTTATTCGAATAATGCCAATGTTTAATCTTAAATTGAGCTTGGTCTAGTTCTGGTAATAGCCAGACAAGGCAATTACGGTATGCCAGGCAGAATATCAATTCTCAAATATCAAGCTCAGATATATGGCTTATTATTTGAAATTGAAACATGTAGAAACTTCACATTAAATTAGATAAATGTGTGCTATTATTAGGTAAATAACTAAGTGTTTGTGAGGAGAGTGGAAGGCAAAGTATGGAAGTATAGCGCACTTTACTTCACAACATAGTGCCGGATCTGGAGATGCACCGATTGATCGGCCAGGGATCTGAATTGGCCGATTTTCTGCATGATCGGCGGTCAGCTGATCAGTCACACGTGTCACCGATTTTGAGCCGATCCCTCTACATGCGGCTGTGAGTGCGAGCGCGAAGTTGACGTCACAGCCACGCTCGCGCTCACAGCTGCATGCAAGCGTCGTTGGCATGGAAGTTTTTTTACTGTGAGCGAAGAAGACACTAATTATGCCATTTGTGAAACTTGACAAACCTAATTAGACACTTAACTCCATCACCATGTGGAACAAGAAGGTAAGTTAGTAAAGGTAAACTGCTAAAGCTAGCCAGAGCTCAGAGCCAGCCACAGGTCAGCATCTCCTATCTTTCCTTGGTATAAGCAACGAAAAGACCAAAGCATAAATGCATTTACGAAAAAAATTATGGAATTCATGGCGCTGGATGACCAGCCGAACGCATAAACCGTCACTTCAGGAGAATTTACCGTTTCATTTGAGAAAACTGTCGTCATATGAACACAGACACTCCAAGGTCTTCACGGCAACCCGTCAAAATAAAAGTTTGCTTTACTTTTTTTTTTTTAATTAACAGAATATATTAGGATAGATAACCTTAGCTACATCTCTATGTAATAATAATATGTCACTAGCCTACTAATAATAATAATTATGCCTAGATGGTTGATTATTACAATGTTTACTTTAATACAGCATACAGCCTTTAAATGTTTATGTACTATTTACTTATAAGGATTATCATCATAAATAATAAACAAAATTAAAAAAATTAAATGGTTAAATAAAAAATATATTAAAAAAAACATTTAGCTTTGGTACAGAGTACCATAAAAATGTTATGGTATTGGTACCGACTACTAACATTTTGGTACCAGGACATCCCTAGCTGGCAAAATGTATTACCCAATTACTGAACTATTATTTGGAGTATTGTACACTTCAGTTTTGTTCATTAATAGGATCATTTGACTTTTGTAAGACAAGGAAAAAAGAGAAAAAAGGTCCATTTATAATATTTTGTTTCATAAAGCAACTGATTAAACTTTCCTGGCACAGAACACGTATATTTTTAGAGTTGTTTAAGTGAGAGAAGATCCTATTGTAATGTTTAATTTATATTTAAATAATTTATTTTATAATAAAAATAAAATTTTGTTGGTATATGCTGTCAATTATAGTTCTTAGAAAGAAAATCGGAATCTGCAAAATCAGTATCGACCGATCTCACTAACAAAAAAATCGGAAATCGGAATTGGCCAAGAAAATTGTAATCGGTGCATCTCTAGCCGGATCACTTGCATTTTTTCAGCTTAAAATACCGTGTCATTTTTGGACATACAGATAAGAGTAATACATTATTCTAAACTGTAAAGGGTATACTTATATTTGTGTACACTTAAAATAACATCAAAACATTGAAAATAAAGAAAACAAACAGGATGACAACGCATCACATAAATAAACCGAAACTCAGCGTATAGCATCACAATTCTCCTTTGAATTGATTTTTTTTAAGTGTTTGCAAGGAATTGGAAGCAAGCAGAGCCAATAAGGCTGTTTCTAAAGCACGCGGTGCCATCTGCTGTTAAAAACTAAGCTCAGAACCGAGTCGAGAGAGAATTGCGATGCATTCGGAAAATCTCAGAATCATTCCAGAATCATTTCTCAAAACGCAATGCGAATAGAACCTGCACTACTATATGTTACTGCGGAAAATGACGAGTCAGCATCGTCAACTTCATCTTCGCAGCCGACATGGACTAAGAAAACGCTAGTTTATTAATAAACAAATAAAATAAATTTCTAAAGCAAGAATAGCTATAAAAGAAGGTTTGTTGCTGCTCACCACTATTCAGGCTCTCCACACGCAGGGGCATTCCAGACTGGGCCAGTGCAATGAGCTTCAGTGCAATGTAGAACTGACTCCGACCGAAATGACCGAGACGTGTGGCCCCACAAAGTTCAGTAATCTAAGAAAATGGAAACAAAACTGTCAATCGGATAAACTGACCTTAACATCTACAAAACAAAGGTGAACAAACAATACCATGGTTAGAGGTGCATATAAATGAATGAAGTAATGCACATATACAATAAAGCAAAGCACTAAAAATAACTACTTTAATATTTTAATGATTACAGTTACCCCAGTCTTCAGTGTCACATGATCCTTCAATTAATTTGGAGCTCAAGAAAAAATTATTAGGTCACATTTTTAGTTTAGGGTCCAATTCTCATTATTGACTATCACTTTTGCCTCAAACTCCTAATTAGTAGGTATTGGGCAGGATTACGGTATGTATGGTCATGCAGAATAATGCATGTGCTTTCTAAATACTAATAAACAGCCAATATCCTAGTAATATGCATGCTAATAATCTTACTAACCCCAAACTTTTGAATGGCAGTATGTAATTAAATACATTTAATATGGTGTTACACAGATGTTATATAGGCCAGGCATAAAATGCAACACTTAATTTTACACAGTGTGTAAGGGTCTCTGCTCTCGCTCTTTCTCTCCACCAAGCTTCACTAAATTAGAGAACAGGGTGACCAATCATCAATATAACAACATTATTCATAATTCAACTCACTTAAAAAGAAAACAAACACATTTAATATATACATAACTGTGCCTATTTGACTGATTATCAGTTTTCAATCTTAAATACGAATTATTGATGTAACATTAGAAATCCCATTTGTAGAACAACTACATGAAAATGTTATTCTCTCACACAAGGAAAACTTTAATGAAATGCCCTTCTGTCAATTAATAGGATTACAGATCAGCAAATCAGAGACACATCCCTTCAAGAAACATTGGCCACAGACCTAGAAGCAACTATTAGACTAAAGACCACAAGTTTTTGAAATGTCCATGGCCTTCCAACACAAGAGTGTTAATCAGCACGAGATGATGAAACAGAAACATCTCTGACACTTCAAGAACCATTAACATGTACGGGGTGTTCTAAAATAAGCCTGACAGTATGAAATTGTTTATAGCATATTATCAACAAGTTATGGACCAGTTGTAATACAGTTAATAAGTTTATGTGATGAACTAAATCCCTAAATAAAGGATCACACATTATCCATAACACCAAACCTTCTTGTTTGCTTTTAATACATTTAAAGAAGAGAAAAACACATTTCAAGAGTCATCAACCTAATGGATTCCTGTCATAAGCAGAAAAATACTGTTTATGCTTAGATTTAAGAGGAAGCAGGCACAGCTTATAAGTCTACAGACTTTCACAACAGGAAACAAAGTTTAACACTACTGATGCATCACCTTTTTATGTGTGCAACTCGTCAACAATGAGATTGATTCATCAAACCGGTCTAAATATTCCTGACATCGCCCATATGACCCCATTAGAGTCCTTGACATGTCTGAGACGATGAACTCAAGTCATCAATTCGATTTACTAACGTGTATAAGCATGACAACACATATCTGCTGACTAATACACACACATCTGAATTACATGCATACTCTACCTGAAGGACCACTTCGTTTGAGAGCTGGGCCGCCCGGAAGAGGTCCAGAACTTTGCCATTGGAAGCCACTTTCTTGGTGTTATCGACATCGCAGGAGAGGAAGAGTTCAGAGTAATATTTCTGCTCGACATCGCTCAGTGTTAAACTCTCCATCGTGGCATCAAACCCGCAGCTGGTGGCTTCACCTTATCAGGCCAGCGTCTTGACTTTCGGATTATGAGCAGGACAAAAACTAGCAAAACACAAGTAAGATCCTTTTATGAAATGGACGGACTCGAAAGAAGATGCTTTGGTGTGCTTGTTGTTTTTATGTACCGTTAGTCGCTGTCTTTGCTCTTGTCTTTTGGCCCTCGCAAAGTCAACCAAACTAATAGAGCCTGGGACGTTAGAATTCAGCGGTAACAACGTCGAGACTGGGTTCCGCCGGTGCGCTGGCTCTTTAAGATCTGTATATGGCCGTCGGTGGAGTGGTGGAGCTCGTGTAGCCGCTGAGTGATGTTAGGAATAAAGTTTCGGGCTCTTCGGGCTGCTTCCCTCTGCAGACAGCGCCGCCATTCCTGGACCCCGTGACGTCATGGCCCAGGCGCGGAGGACCCGGATGGAATGTGGCGTCACAGACGTGCCGTCAGCTATCGTATTTCAAAATTCTGCTGCTTCATGGCAAAAAGCAAAATCGGCTAATATAAACCATGTTTTAAATATTTTTATAACAGTTTTGTTTATTGCTTCATTGTTTATTTCTTAAATATATTATAATAAAGTAATGATATCCTACGAAATCGTAATGGCAAGTGATTTATCATTGTTATTTACGTTTTAAACAATATCTTAAATGCCAACAAAATGTACTATTATATGAAAAACAGTATTAAAATCTATAGGGGTGTATACATACATTACAATATATTAGATTTTTTTTGTGTTGCAGATTTTAGATGTGTCACACCACAGTTATTTAAAATCATTTTGCTTAGGCTACAGATAAAGATATATTTTAAAGATGCATTTATTTATTTATTTATTTATGCATTGTATGTGTGCGTTTATATATATATATATATATATATATATATATATATATATATATATATATATATATATATATATATATATAATAAATTATATGTGTGTGTAAGATAAATCGATAAATTTAGAGAATTTATGAACTGCTCTGTCAGCCGACACCTGTTGCACAGGTGGTAGGGCATATGAGAAAAGGGGGTGGTAAAAACAAACTGGGAGGGGTTATGTAATGGTGTGAGAAGATCAAGGGAGGGGTTAGTGTTGTAATAGGAGGGGATAATGATACATGAGCTGTGTCCCAAAGTGAAGGGTGCGCACTTCGAAGGCCATGCACTTCGAAGGCCAGACTAGGCCACGCCTTCAAAGTGCACGAAGTGCACGAAGGGCGAACCGAGGGACAGGGTTGCCAGGTCTGAATAATAAAACCCCTCAAACTGTTATTCAAAAGTATCGGAATCACAGCCAGAATGGACCAAAATATCCCAAAATGCGGGGCGCGGGCAGTAGAAATATTGCTTAAGTAAAGACAACTTAACCTGTGGACTATAGGCTACAAACACCCCAAAGCAACAGTAGCCTAAATGCAACCCCATTCCAGACTTGGCAACAATGAACCAAGCGTCCTTAATGGACTAGCAGGTTCTGACAACTGACAGCGGACGTTCGTGAGGAGATTTAAAAAGAGAAATATATATATATACTTTTTTTGAGCTTTCTATTGTGTTTTGACATGCTTCAAAGCCTGCGACGATGGGCTGGACCATAAGCATGTAAATCTGTAGCTGGTTAAATATTGTCAAATTGCAAATATTAGTTAACAGTTTATTTCTTATGTTAAATGTAACTGTTACAATATATTTTAAACATTTAGCCTATATACATCCATGTTTTTTTTTATGGCATGCCATGCAGCCGTCGACCGATTCGGCCCCGCAAAGCTGCGGACAGTGGAAATATGCACTCATCCCAGAAGATGATGTCCCGCTCAGGCCTTACCAGAGTCTCTATTGTGCATTATTCCCCATCCCGGTCCAGCTCCAGCTTCTCCCGCTCAGCGCAATGAAAGTGTAGAAAAGGGTTTTCTTCTGGTTTGGCTGATAATAAAAATTTGTTGTTTCTAATGTTAAACTTTAGTTATTTTATTGGTCTATAAATAGGCTATAGTTGTAAAAAGCCTACGTAGGCTAATAGACCAATTTATTTTCATTTACACATTTTAAATTACATGACAAGAAAATATATGTATAAACATAAATGTGTTTAATGTAGCTACAAATTATAACGTGCATTACAAAAATAAACAATAGCTAGGCTATAGAAAAACCACTTCTCTTTAATTTAGCCTACGTTTGAAGTTAACGAAAATGAACAATAGACAGCAGTTCGTTTAATTTACAAATAACCTGCATAAAAAATAATAAGCTAGCCATTTAAATTGTTCTGTGTCGGCCACGCATTCAGCCTTTGGAGGATCGATGTTTCGTTGACCGTCGTCAGTGAACATTCATTCATTCATTCATATATACAAAAACTTTATTTTAGCAGCTAAGTCAGCAGTTTTCGTTTGTTTGTATTTTTTCTTATAATTCTGAGTGACAGATGTCACATTTGATTTAGCCTATTTTTCTGTGATATTTGTTTTAGTTACGGTGTTGATCATAGGCTACAGCAGGCTGTAAGAAAAATAAATGATTGCACGGACAATTCCTATCCAGTGTTTCTCTTTCTGTAAGGGAAATTTAAAAGATAGATTCTGGAAACAAAATCTAAATTTAGCTGGATCAGTCGGGTCGGGAATAAAATAATTTATAGCGGGTGAGCACGGAGTGAATTTTGCGCGAGCGGAATGGTGCGGTGCGGAATAGCGGGAGCAGGACGAAAATACAGCGCCGCGCAGATTATATTTTGAAGGCTATTTAAAGAAATTTTGTATGGGAAAAAAAGAAACAGCGAAAAGGGTGATATTGGACTGATTCCTCTTCTATAGATAATGGTTGAGAAATAAATAGCATTTAAAAATTGGGAAATTAAAGTTTATCTTGCTCAGGGCAGGGAACTGGGAACTGTGTGAATGCACCAACGTTGAACGTTTTATTTACTTCTAGCGCTTGCGCTGTTGTGTTCAATAGTACCCAGGCTACACTTGAGTTACCGACCGCTACCGTCTTTAACTGGAATCTGATCGAGTGCCGCGGGAATGCGGACCAGTCAAATCCTGTAGTCACCAGTGTGCTATGAATTCTGGGATAGGGAAGGCTGCGAAGTTATGGGAAGGTCCCATCTGCTGTACCCTTCCTTTGCCTGAGAACCGAAGGGCGCATTTTGAAGTCGCTCATGAATTGCGGCAGCCTTCGTCGCACCGCTGTGACGCAATCGCACTTCAAATGCGGCCTTCAGAGGTGCAGCTCTCCCTTTAGGACAGCCTACGTAGTGCCGCTGTGACGTAATCGCACTTCAAATGCGGCCTTCAGAGGGTGCAGCCTTCACATTGGGACAGTCTTCGTAGTGCAGGTATGACGTAATCGCACTTCAAATGCGGCCTTCGAAGTGCGCGCACTTCACTTTGGGACACAGCTAGTGGGTTGTTTGAAGTGGGAGGGGTTTGCATGATCAACAGAGTTCGTAATGAGGGAATCCGATCTGATACGCATCATCAGTTAACAGGACTTTTTCCACATAGACTCATTATAAGCGTTCCAGTCGAGCGTCATTGAAGGTTGCGATGGAATGGATTACTTTAATTTTGTCTGTGTCTATTGTGATTATTTATTTTCATCTTATTTTTGGTAAAAGTCACCCCAATGCTCCTCCATGCATAAGAGGATGGATACCTTGGTTTGGTGCTGCTTTTGAATTTGGCAAAGCACCTTTGCATTTCATCCAGCAAGCCAGAGCCAAAGTAAGTTTGCCTATCGAGAAAATGACATGCAAGAAGAATCATAACTGTATAATTTATATCAGGCATTCTCAACCCTGGTCCTGTCCTGCAGTGTTTAGCTCCAACCCTAATCAAACACCTGAGCCAGCTAATTATGTGAGTCTGGAGCTAAACTCTTGCAAAACAGTGGCCCTCGAGAACCAGGGTTGATAATGCCTGTTCTATGTGATTTTGCATATATATAATTTTCATGTATGCAACTGACAGTGCAGTGAGGTTTCAGAAATTTGATTTCAGTGATGTACCTTTTTCCCCACAAAACGTAAAAATAAAAATAAATGAACTAAGGCTGCAAATTGTTCGTGGTATCATATCATATGGTGTCTGGCTGACAGTGGGTCCAGAAGTTCAGCTCCTCCCATGCAAAATATGATGAACCTGCTGCACTGCACAACTATTGAGCAAAAAAAAAAAAAAAAAAAAAAAAAGATCAAATGCAGTGTGGTAATTACAATTTTAACACTAACACAGATATGCTGCACATTATTAATATGATTCAATCTAAATAATCATTATTAGGACATTTACACTGAGGTGTTCTATCGAAACAAAATTATTTGCTTTACCATTCTTTATTTGTTTGTTTATTTACATAATATATGCATAAATATTAATACAATGGGATTGTAAGAAGGTTTTGTTTTTTGTAATGGCTGGCTGTTTATACTTTCATTACCAGCTGCAGAAATATAACCCAGACACTGTGCTGGAACCCTGTGGCCAATCTTGGTGTGTTTTTGAGCTGTGCCATACTAACCGAGTTTGAGAACAGCTCAGTTCAACACCATTAATTTATGCATCTAGGACAGGAGTTGCACACAGTGGCCTTTTTTGACACAATTTTTGTTCTGGGCACCACTGTGCCAGATCTGTGAGAGCATTGATGCTAATGAGAAGTTTGCTGAATAGACATCTCTAAAATTCAGTAATTGCTTCGGCCAAGGGGAAAAATAACACAAAGTGCTTTCAAGTCTTTTAGTTGGTTCACTTGGGGTCACTAAATAAAATTGCCTGTTTTGTACAGTTGTTGTTGTTTTTTAAATTTATGTAATCATTTGTATTAAGCAGAAACAATAAAAAGCAATTTTTAAGTATAACATTGTTTTCTTCCCCTAGTATGGACCAGTTTTCACTGTTGTAGCTGCTGGGAAGAGACTGACGTTTGTGACCCTAAATGAAGACTTCCGAGCTTTTTTCAATTCTAAAGATGTTGATTTTGAACAAGCAGTGCAAGAGCCTGTTCACAACACGGGTATAATGTTTGAAATAAGTGCTTTGTTTTATAATTGATTGCTCTTATAACCTTAGTACAAACTCTGAACTCAATATTCATTACAGTCCTTGACCGGTTTACTTTCAATACCGCTGATGATTGAATGTCATCAACATTGCACTCAGTGATAATGTGATCACTCATGTTAACCTTGTTTGGGTTCCTGTCTAGCTTCTATCAGCAAAGACGTTTTCTTTAAGACCCATCCGACCTGTGCCACTATAATCAAGGGCGGACTGACTCCGGGCAACACGGCAAGGCTCTCCGTTCATCTCTGTGAAGAATTTAATGACCATTTGGAAATCCTTGGAAGCGAAGGATCTGGACAGCTAAATGAGCTCATCAAGTATAGTCTTCTCACATCAATTATTTACATTGTGCTTAAGTTCCCCCTAGAGAACAGTAGACATAGCTTCCTTCCATACATTTTGCAACTTAACACGGAAATGGGAAATCGTCTAATAATGCCAAAACATTATTAGATTGTGCTTAGACTATAATATATCAATCTGATGCATTCATTTTGTAATCAGATAAGATAAATTCAAGTAATAATTTTCTTTAAAACTGTATTAGACGCTTCTTAAATTGTTTTCAGGAGTGTTATGTATCCAGCAGTGATGAGCAACTTGCTGGGCCGATGTAACTCCCCCAGTAGCGCCCTATCCAGGCAGGAGTTCCTTGAGAAGTTCACAACATATGATGATGGATTTGAGTATGGCTCCCAACTCCCAGACATGTTCCTGAAGTATGAACTGCAATTATAACACAATTAGTCTCCTGAATCATGTTTACACTAGTTACTTTATCAAGAAACGATATGCAACTGAAGGTCTTGCATATCCACATATATATATTTCTTAAATGCATTCAAAACATCTATAGCCAAGGAGGTAAGGGATGTTTTTTTTTCTGTCTTCAGAGAATGGGCAAACTCAAAGCAATGGCTCCTTTCTCTGCTAAGAAATATGGTTGCCAAAGCAGAGGAGACTCTCTACAGTGAGAGTTACGGAAAGGTAATATAGGTAATCTTTACCAAAAATTCCTCCACATGTGCTGTCAAAAACACTGTGGAATTATCTTTAAAATTTTTACTTAAGATGTTGATCTCAACAGTTTAACCCCTTAACTGTCACCATTGCGCTAGTGGGATACTTGGATTTTTTTACATTGCCCTTTTTTTTATATCACATTTTAAGAATCATCATAAATTAGGTATCATTCCAAAGCTTATGAGTTCAAAATTCATCCTATAAATCCGTTTTGAAATTAGATATTAGGTTACCATGAAAACAGTACTCTAAATACTTTTAGCAGCTCTTCCACTAGTGGGCGACGTCAGGTTTCATATAAAAAAAATGATTTGAACTACTTTATAATCAAAACCTTTTTCCAATCTTGACAAAACACATATCGTCGGAAAGGTCTGAAACTCAATGTTCCATATTTAGTGACTGTTTTGTGATATTGGGACAGACATTTATTTATTTGTTACAGGAGAATGCATAAAAAATCTATATAATGTGGATGGCTATTTGTGGTACAGTGCTAGCCTAGAAATCTAGACGCACCCTAGCGGCAGCAAATTTAATTTGCCCGCAAGTGTGTCTAGCAACTCTCAATACCTATCTGAGCTGTATTCCTCAGAATCTGGACGGCCCAATCACATCGTGTAGGCTATAGAGTCGGCGGGCGGGGCCATAATGACGACGGCCGAATTGCGTTTGCGTGCTTCTTGTAACACAGAAACTGGCGAACGGCGGCGGTCTTTCGAATCAGCTCTGCCCACGCCTCCGGAAGACTTGGAGTTAAGCTTTCCTCTGAGAAAAGAACAAAGAGCGGCACTAAAGTCATTCTTAAAAAGGGAAGATGTGTTCGGAGTTTAGCCGACCGGATACGGCGAATGTTTAATCAGTCAGCGAGCTCCCCTTCACCGTCGTTGCTCTGGTTGGTGTAGCGCTATCCTATCGCGTGCAGAGGGAGTTTGAAAGACAACCGTTTATCCCGCCCCTCGGATTGAGCCCTGTCTTTGGTGAGTTTCCAGGCCAAACATCTTGATGTGGGTCTGGCTTGTCAGGCTAGTACAGTGCCTAAAGACAACTTCAATTAAGGGGTTTAATAGAGGGAGGTTTTTTTTTATAATTATTATTATTATTATTATTTTTGTGTGGAATCTGATAGACTCATTCTGTCTGCCATACCTGGCCATTGTTTAAAAGGATAGTGTACCCAAAAATGCTGTCATCATGTACTCACCCTCATTCCATACCTGTATGAGGTTTTTAATAAACAATAGTTTTGGTGCTCATTGACTGCAATACAATGGAAATCAAAGGGAATAGAAACTGTTTGATTACCAACATTCTTCAAAATATCTTATTTTGTGTTCAGCAGAAGACGATATGAGGGTGAGTAAATTATGACAGAATTTTCATTTGTGGGTGGACTATACCTTTAATAATGCAATGAAAGCGTTCATAATCTGTCACTGTTTCTCCTTAGACTTTACTACAGCACCTGGCTACGTCAATACCTGACAAATATGTACCCAATTATGCTTTACTTTTGCTTTGGGCTTCCCTGGCAAATGCTGTACCAGTAAGTGAGAGGTTTAAGTCAGTGCTGATATTAACCCAGATTAACAGATGAACAGAATGTTACTGAGACCAAATGTTTCGCTTTATTCTAGATAACATTTTGGGCAATTGCTTTTATTGTGTCCAATCCTGGAGTGTATAAGATTGCAATGGATCAGATCAGCACTGTCCTTGGTGACCAAGGTAAAACCAGTCACTCAAAACAAATGGGTTTCCATCATTAAAGCCCATCTCATAGGCTCAGCCAACATCACACAAAAACTGATACTTTTGGTGACACTTTATTATTGCTTTCATTATAACATTACACAAAACATTTTTGTTTAGAATTGTTAGTGTCTATAAGATTTTTCAATGTTTCTGACTTTATGTACAGCCTCTTACAAAATTGTACACCTCCACAAGGCCATAAAGGGCTACAGGGAAATTGCCAAGCAGCTTGGTGAAAAAAGGTCCACTGTTGGAGCAATCATTAGAAAATGGAAGAATCTAAACATGACTGTCAATCTCCCTCGGGCTGGGGCTCCATGCAAGATCTCACCTCGTGGGGTCTCAATGATCCTATGAATGAGAAATCAGCCCAGAACTGCACGGGAGGAGCTGGTCAATGACCTAAAAAGAACTGGGACCACCGTTTCCAAGGTTACTGTTGGAAATACACTAAGACATCATGGTTTAAAATTGTGCATGGCACAGAAGGTTCCCCTGCTTAAACCAGCACATGCCCAGGCCCATCTTAAGTTTGCCAATGACCATTTGGATGATCCAGAGGAGTCATGGGAGAAAGTCATGTGGTCAAATGAGACCAAAATAGAACTTTTTGGTCATAATTCCATTAAACGTGTTTGGAGGAAGAGGAATGATGAGTACCATCCCAAGAACACCATCCCTACTGTCAAGCATTGGGGTGGTAGCATCATGCTTTGGGGGTGTATTTCTGCACATGGGAAGGGCGACTGCACTGTATTAAGGAGAGGATAAGCGGGGCCATGTATTGCAAGATTTTGGGGAACAACCTCCTTCCCGCAGTTAGAGCACTGAAGAAGGGTCGAGGCTGGGTCTTCCAACATGACAATGACCCGAAGCACACAGCCAGGATAACCAAGGAGTGTCTCTGTAAGAAGCATATCAAGGTTCTGGCGTGGCCTAGCAGATGATGGTCTCCAGACCTAAAGCCAATAAAGAATCTTTGGAGGGAGCTCAAACTCCTTGTTTTTCAGCGACAGGCCAGAAACCTGACTGATCTAGGGAAGATCTGTGTGGAGGAGTGGGCCAAAATCCCTCCTGCAGTGTGTGCAAACCTGGTGAAAAACTACAGGAAACGTTTGACCTCTGTAATTGCAAACAAAGGCCACTGTACCAAATATTAACATTGATTTTCTCAGGTGTTCAAATACTTATTTTCCCTCACTCTATATATATATATATATATATATATATATATATATATATATATATATATATATATATATATATATATATATATATATATATATATATATATATATATATATATATATATATATATATATACTCACCTGAAGGATTATTAGGAACACCTGTTGAATTTAAAAGGAACACTTTTGAATTCAACAGGTGAAAAATTCTATAAAGGAATAAATAAAGGTCTCATTAAAGGAACACTCCACTGTTTTTAGAAATAGGGCTTATTCAACTTCTCTCCTACATTTAGATATGTGGGCAAATGCATTGCATCTCTGCGCCCAAGTAGCAGTACTTTGCATGTGCTTTCCCATAATATAGTCCCAAGTCAATATCTAGGAAATCGCCTAGACTTAATCTGCATCGCTATTTGTACACGTTGTAAATACGCAGGCCACAAGAAGTAATTAGGTGGGTGGTTTTTTTGGATCACTTTTAATCGGGACATGCTAGCTGGCAACATAGGATTCCATTAATTATGCTAAGCTAAACTAGCAGCAACCCTGCCAAACTAAAACAATGCATGCACTGAGACAAAAATGCATTTGCCCACATATCTAAATGTAGGAAAAAAGTTGAATAAACCCTATTTCTAAAAGCAGGGAGAAGTGTTCCTTTAATGCAATTATCGAATCAACCAATCACATGGCAGTTGCTTCAATGCATTTAGGGGTGTGGTCCTGGTCAAGACAATCTCCTGAACTCCAAACGGAATGTCAGAATGGGAAAGAAAGGTGATTTAAGCCATTTTTTTGCGTAGCATGGTTGTTGGTGCCAGACGAGCTGGTCTGAGTATTTCACAATCTGCTCAGTTACTGGGATTTTCACACACAACCATTTCTAGGGTTTACAAAGAATGGTGTGAAAAGGGAAGTAAAAAGTAAGTAGTACTCATGAAGTAAAAAAATAAAAAACTGTAGTCTACACAATGCCTATAGATCAATAGTTAATGATTGTTCAAATATGAAATGTAATGGAATAAAAATTATATTTAATATGTGACCCTGGACCACAAAACCTATCATAAGGGTCTTTATTTTTATTTTTTTGAGATTAAATCGCCTTTAAAGTCTTAGCATTGCATACTACTAATAATAAAAAAAAGGAAATTTACAAAATATCTCCATGGAACAGAATCTTTACTTAATATCCTAAAGATTTTGGCAAAAAAAAAAAAAAACTTTTGAGGCATACAATGTATTGGCTATCGCCACAAATATACCTGTGTGATTTATGACTGGTTTTGTGGACCAGGACCAGGACCAGGACCACAAAACCAGTCATGATGGTAATTTCTTTTTCTCTGAATAAATAAGCTTTCCATTAATAATTGTTTGTTAGGAAAGAACAATATTTGTCCGAGATAAAACTATTTGAAAATCTGTAATCCGAGGGTGGCTTTAAAAGTTGTCCAAATGAAGTCCTTAGCAACGCATATTACTACTACTACTACTAATGATATATTTTTATATATATTTACGGTAGAAAAATAGATAATTTTGACCCATAAATAATGATTGCCACAAATATACTAGTGACTTATGATGACTGGTTTTGTAGTCCAGGGTCATATATAGTTACGTCTTCATACTTAATCATGAATTTCCACATAAATCCACTAGAGGACAGCAAGCTCTCATGCACTGTGTTTGACAAGCCCTACATTTAAGTGTTTTTTTTTTCTTCTGTCAAATCCATTAAATAAATAAGATGTTGTCAAATGAACCATATACATCTCCATATGCATAACGCAGAAGTACTTGACAGTTAAATAGGCTATTAATGTTTCATTGTGCTTCTGTTTAGACAGATCCAGCCAGGCTTTGTTCATTGTGACTTAGACTTTCTCTTATGCACACAACAGTACTTAAGGCTATGGATAGTCACTATATTGCTTGTGTGTTTGCTTTCCATTTAAGACAAGGAGAACACAAAGGTGACCCTGGATGACTTACAGCGAATGCCATATGTGAAGTGCTGTATCATGGAAGGCATTCGGCTGAGGGCCCCTGGAGCCATCACTCGTAAAGTAGTGCGACCGCTCAAATTACAGGTCAGCCATGACAGATTATTCAGTGTATAATGGATTTTTTTTTATCAGTGTTTCTATTGGATGTATGCAGAACAAATATAGTAGCGCACACACTACCGGTCAAAAGTTTTTGGACAGAACGTTTTTAAAAATGTTTTTAGAAGTCTCTTCTAAATGCACACCAAGGCTGCATTTATTTTATTAAAAATAAAATAAATAAACAGTTTTTATATTGTGAAAATATTGTGAAATATTATTAAAATGTTAAATATTTGAATATATTTTTGATTTTATATTTTCTGTTTTCCTTACTGTTACATGATCCTTCAGAAATCATTCTAATATTTGCCGCTCAAGAAACATTGTGTTGTTTTATTGTGAAAGGTTGTGTGAAACATTTTTTAGGATTCTTTGATGAAAAGAAAGTTCAAAAGAACAGTATTTATCTGAAATAGAAAGCTTTTGCAACATTTTACTACCGTTCAAAAGTTTTGGGTCAGTAAGAATATTTTATTTATTACATTTTTGGGAAAGAACTTAAAGAAATGAACACATTTATCCAGCAAGGATGGATTCAATTGATCAAAAGTGACAGTATAGACATCTAAAATGTTGCAAAAGCTTTATATTTCAGATAAATGCTGTTCTTTTGAACTTTTTAATCAGCATTGATAACAATCATAAATGTTCCTTGACAAATCATCATATTAGAATGATTTCTGAAGGATCATGTGACGTGTGTGTGTGTGTGTCCTTGTTTATATTATATTGTGGGGACCAAATGTCCCCATAATGATAGTACAACCTGAGATCACCTAGATTATAAGTACCATTTTGAGAAAGTAAAAATGCAGAATGTTTCCTATGGGTAGGTTTAGGGGCAGGGGCAGTGTAGGGAGATAAAATGTACAGTTTGTACAGTATAAAAACCATCATGTCTATGGAGAGTCCCCACAAGGATAGTGAACCAGACGTGTGTGTGTGTGTGTGTGTGTGTGTGTGTGTGTGTGTGTGTGTGTGTGTGTGTGTGTGTGTGTGTGTGTGTGTGTGTGTGTGTGTGTGTGTGTGTGTGTGTGTGTGTGTGTGTGTGTGTGTGTGTTTATAGAGGGAGAGACTGAGAGAGATCTGCCTCACATAGGCTGCAAAGAAAACATTAACAGGCTTTATATGCAAGTATTTAGGTATTTGTGTTTTCTGCTTTCAGAATTATATTGTCCCACCTGGAGACATGCTGATAATGTCTCCTTACTGGGCTCACCGAAACCCCAAGTATTTCCCGGACCCGGAAGATTTCAAACCTGTGAGTAACTTCACCTTTCTAAATGACCTCAGCCACAGGATGAGGTTAACACAAATTCCACTATAAACCAAAATAAAACAGACACAAAGCACATGCTCATAAAATGGGTTTTTCCAGCAAGTAAAGTGCTTTACTATTAAATGTCCATGTACTTTTTGTTTTGCTCTATGAGGTATCAAAGATAGAACCGGCATCTATTTTATTAGTATTTTCTTTCAGTAAAACTTCCTTCCATTTTTGTCTGGCAAGCTGTAGAGTGCTGGTCACAATCTGCTTGAAAACTCCAGCTGGGCTCCATTAAAACAGGAATAATAGGCCTGACAGTTATCTTCACAATTAAACTTCCGGCAAACGCCTATAGAGATCCCATTACATTTCTGTCTAGTGATGTCTTAAAAGAAATAGCACAGCTCACAGAGACATGGTCAGACATCTATATTGTTTTTAGCAATGTTTACTTTCAAATCAAAGCCACCTTCTTAGTAAAAACTCTCTGGCACTTAAATTTGCTCAAAGAGCGTGTTTAAGGGTCACTTTTTTTCTTAAATGGAATCTATTATTTTACACACTGCTGTCGTCTAAATTGACATTGTGTTCTTCTGCATTGAAAATTTTACAAATTGTTTTGAATCTTGGACCAATTCAAAAGTCGCCTTCATTTTGTCAGCTTTTGAGTTAATGCAACTCGAGCCATTATAAATTTAATTTTAATTTAATAAAGCTGCATTAGTGAACGGATGGACATTGCATTGCTAGTTATTCAGAGATTACTGTAAATATAAACCTTGGAGTGCTGGAAGACAGGCTCTATTGGTGTATTCTGGAGTGGCTCTCGCCTCAGTGGATTATTTTTAATGAAACTTTTCTTCCCACAGGAACGATGGGAAAAGTCAGATTTAGAAAAGAATGTCCTCTTGGAAGGGTTTGTGGCATTTGGAGGAGGGAAAAATCAGTGCCCAGGAAGGTTAGAAAAACTTGTGTTTATATACACAAAATAATCTTTGTGTACATTAAAAAAATGTATAACATTCAAAAAAACATTATTAAATCGAAGATAATATTCCATGTAATAAAATATATACTATAATTTAATCATGTATTTTAGATACAATTGTTTATATGAAAAAAAAATGTTTTTAATGCTACTGATAATGTAAAAGGCACCATGTTGCAACACATTGATTTTTTTTTTTTTTAAACAATATTTTCAGCCAAAATTCAGCCAAACATTCAACCACATATTTAAGAAAAAATATGCAATCACTGATTTAATCATGCCACTGCATGCTGGGAAGTAATTCCATGAAAATAAATGTTTTATATTTCAAAAATCTTGCTTATTTTAATTCATATACATATACATATTTTTATATGTTTTTTATGTATATTTTATCATAGTGCATCATCTTGCGTGTTTATCATTGTTTCTTTTTACTTTGACAGCTGGTCTTGAATTTCACTGAACTTTGCACAAATAGCACAACTGAACTTGTTGCATCATTCATGAAGTCAGTTCAGCGATGTTAGGGCTTTCATGCCATGCACATCTGGCTGCATTTTAGTTCCTTTCCAGTCAAACAATTACAGCTTCAGTTTACTTGAATGAGGAAAGTTTAAACTGAAATCTATAGAAATATTAAGATTAAGTAGGTAATACAATTTTATTTAGCAATAAAATGGTACAATGGCAACATACTAGGCAACATACTAATAAAAAGCTTCTCTTAAATCATGCAAAAAAAAAGAAGATATTCCAGTTAAAGGTACAGTAAGCGCCTGTTTGCTCTGCCTTTTGCTCCCATTACTCCGCCTCCATTATGGCAGGGCACGCAATAAAAGAGTGGATGTCTCTTTGTCAAAGCTGAACAATAACAATGCAATGCGAAAAAGAGCAAAGATGACAAGTTAACAACAAAGAACAAAAATGTACATACTCTGTACAGTACAGTATACAAGTTAGAGTTGGTTGTTAGTCACCGGCAGAAAACACCAGCTCCAGCAAAACCAGTAATACTTGTAATGTATGGAGCAGAAACAAGGAAACTTTGGCGACCATTTTCAGGCCTTCCTGCTTAGGTCTTTCTGCGCTGATCATAACCCTTCTTGTTCCAGTGATATTCCTCTAACCTTTTCTCTTTTGCAATGTCTCTCAGCCATCTCTCTTTCTACAGTCTTTCTTCAAATCCCTCTCTCCTCCCCCATCATGTGTATACACCTCCTACTGCTGATTGGCTACAAGTGCTACCCGATCCACTTTCAACAACGTTTATCAGAAATCACTTATTGCATATTTAATGCTCTTGTGTTCTAGAGTAAACAAACTGGTGATGCTTTCTATAAAAGTGATTGGCTCTTTTAACCTCTGGTGCTCTTCGTTTAGGGGTTCCATTGGTTGGCTTCCCGGTCAAGTGACCGGACACCTAAAAATTAAACTTCCTCCACCACGGTAAAACCAATGCAATTTATTTTTCTTCAATAATATTTTTTCTTTTTAATTTTGTATTTTGAGATTATTTGATGGTATTTTTTAATATTTATGCAATAATTATTGTCTATTTTTGCCATTTAATTTTTTAATTTTTATTTTATTTTTTTATTGCAGTATTTTAGGTTAAAATAGAGACAAGTCCTTCAAAAAATAAAATAAAAATTGAAGACAGATTAGTGCCCTCTTTTGGAATTATTTAATAAATTATGCAACCATGGGTGTAATCCACTAGAGGTCTCTATGGAGGGGCTTGTGAAGTTCACTTTTCAACACTTTCAATAAAAAAATTTTTTTAGCTGGATTTGAATATATAGCTAAAAAATATCAAATACTATTTTTATTTAAAAAAAAAATTTTTTTTTAGAAATGTTTTTTTCTTCTTCTTTTGTTCTGTGAATTTGTGTTTTTGCAGATTTCCCATTCATTTCCTATGGTGGTCATTTTTGACCGAAGAGGCAAGTGGGAATATATTTTTTACAACCACTTAGCATGCTTGAATCATGCCCTGATTTTGTGTGTGTGTTTACATACCTAATGTTAGAAAAGTCACCAAGTTTCATATCATTCTGACGAAGATGTGATTTTTAATAATTCAAATGTGGTTCATAGGTTCAGTTTTCATGGGTGTGTATGTGTGTATAAGTGTGCGTGTGTGTGTGAGTGGATGTGTCAACATCACACTCCTGATGTTTTAGAGTGTCATCCCTATACTGCTGTGTACTTTTTTTCAGCATTTTTTCAGATTTCCCATTCATTTCCTATGGTCCGTCATTTATGACCGAAGACAATGAACGTTACTTTTTTTTAATGACCAATTAGCATGCTCGAATCATGACCCCAATTTTTCTGTGTGTTTACATACCTAATGCTAAAAAAGTCACCAAGTTTCATATCATTCCGATGAAGCTGGGATTTTTTAAATTTTAAAACAGAAAATTTTCGGTCAGAAATGACCAAAGAGCACCAGAGGCTTAACTGTAAGCAGGACTACATTGTTCTTTTTGATCATTATGATTTTTACAGGTACCATTCATTTTCATAAGAATTTTATTGTTTTAAAACTGCTATATATATACTGTATTCTATGTGGCATTGATTCAACAAGGTGCTGAAAGCATTCTTTAGAAATGTTGGCCCATATTGATAGGATGGCATCTTGTAGTTGATGGAGATTTGTGGGATGCACATCCAGGGCATGAAGCTCCCGTTCCACCACATCCCAAAGATGCTCTATTGGGTTTGTGACATGGTGCATTATCCTGCTGGAAGTAGCCATCAGAGGATGGGTACATGGTGGTCATAAATTCAGCTGTTAACAGCATTCAGCTGTTTTCTGTTCACCATCAGCTCTGTTTCTGTTCACCATCAGCTCTGTTTCTGTTCACCATCAGCTCTGTTTCTGTTCACCATCAGCTCTGTTTCTGTTCTGTTTTCTGTGTTGGTTGATTGTTTGTAGTATTCTATATTTTTACTTGTTATTCATTTTTTGTTGTTATCCCCCCCCCCCTTTGTTGCACTTTGAGATTCTTCGGAATGAAAAGTGCATTATAAATAAAATCTATTATTATTATTATTATTATTATAAATGGATGGACATGGTCAGAAACAGTTCTCAGGTAGGCCGTGGCATTTAAATGTTGCCCAATTGGCACTAAGGGGCCTAAAGTGTGCCAAGAAAACATCCCCCACACCATTACACCACCACCACCAGCCTGCACAGTGGTAACAAAGGATGATAGATACATGTTCTCATTCTGTTTACTCCAAATTCTGACTCTACCATCTGAATGTCTCAACAGAAATCGAGATTTTTCATTCAGCTGTCCAATTTTGGTGAGCTCGTGCAAATTGTAGCCTCTTTTTCCTATTTGTAGTGGAGATGAGTGGTACCCGGTGGGGTCTTCTGCTTTTGTAGCTCATCCGCCTCAAGGTTGTGCGTGTTGTGGCTTCACAAATGCTTTGCTGCATACCTCGGTTGTAATGAGTGGTTATTTCAGTTAAAGTTGCTCTTCTATCAGCTTGAATCAGTCGGCCCATTCTCCTCTGACCTCTAGCATCAACAAGGCATTTTCACCCACAGGACTGCCGCATACTGGATGTTTTTCCCTTTCCACACCATTCTTTGTAAACCCTAGAAATGGTTGTGCGTGATCCCAGTAACTGAGCAGATTGTAAAATACACCAACAACCATGCCATGCTCAAAAATTAATCAGACCAGGAAACCTTCTTCCATTTATCCGTGGTCCAGTTCTGATGTTCACATACCCACTGTTGCCACCTTCGGCAATAGAAAAGGGTCAGCATGGGCACCCATACTGGTTTGTGGCTATACAGCCCCATACACAAAAACTGCGATGCACTGTGTATTTTGACACCTTCCTATCAGAAGCAGCAATAACTTCTTGAGCAATTTGAGCTACAGCTTGTCTGTTTGATCTGCCACACAGGCTTTGCTCCCCACGTGCATCAATGAGCCTTGGCCACCCATGACCCTTTCGCCGGTTCACCACTGTTCCATTTTTTGGACCACTTTTGATAGATACTAGCCATCACAATTTGGCCCTTGTCAAACTCGCTCAAATCCTTACTCTTGCCCATTTTTCCTGCTTCTAGCACCTGTAATAATGGTATGCCTGATCAGTGTGTATTGCAGCTTTCAAACATAATAAAAGTTGTAAGCTAGAAGGTGAGTCGGTGGCTGTTTTTGACTTCTAGCAAGGTTTAGTCAGAGTCTTTAGCCTGTAGCAGGAACACTACGGGTTGTACTTGGCCTATAGCAAATGCCACAAGCTGCACCAGCCCATCTTTTCCCCTTTGGCTCTTTTGCTGAGAATGTCAGTTCCCTTGGGTTATTTACACCAAGGCTGGCACAAAAAGTTCATAGCTGTTACCACCAAGAACTTTGCCAGGGTGTGATTTGATTTACAGGTGATGCTAGTAAATCATGGAGCTGCATTATTGATAGTGTGCACTATAGCCCCATTCCTGGTATAGTGCCATGTTGATATAAATCCATGGCACTGCTTTCATGTTGTACTAAGCATTCTTGGCCTTAATGTCACAGCCTTTGGGTCCATGCTGATGACATCATCAAGGCCATGGGGAGTGTGTGGCCAGGGTCAGTATGACGTTAATAGAGCTGTATAAAGACTGCAAGAACTTTCCCAGCTGCACAGGAAGATCAAAAGCATAGGCACAGACCAGTGACCTTTCGAGACCCCCCAGAACAGATGCATTTATAATTATTAGTCTGGGAATATGAGATGGAGAAACAAATAATAGAAAACGTAAGAGAGAGGTGGTGGAGTACTATAGAGAGAGGAAGGGAGATGGATATTGTGGGCTAATAATAAAAATAAAATAAGTAATAAATATTAAATCATAATTATACACCAAAAGTTAGATGAATAAGCCTAAAGGAAATACAAATTACAGCCTGTACAGTAGAAGGTGCAGCTCAAAAAAACCTTTTAGTTGTGCTGACATCCTATGTTGCAGAAGAATAGGTATGCAGGAGAAGAGAGTCCAACACTTTAGCTGCATCTAAAATCGCCCCCTGCACCAAATAGGGCATTATTTGAAGGGACAACCATTTGTGGTGGTGCCTGAAACCACAGTGGACGTTATTAAGAGCACTCATTCTATCCCATATTGCACCGCAATAACGGCTGTCTGAATTGGCTCACTTCTTTTTATTCACGCCTTCAAGTTGACTGTATTAGTGGACTGAAGTAGGGAATAGAAATTGAGGGTTAAGGGGGTGATATAAACAAAAAAAGTTGAACTAAAAGGAGATGATTATTTAAAGTAATTTTTGCTTATTGATTGAACTGGATCATCGAAGGTTAGCAGCAACAACAACAAAATTGGTTAATAAAGTGAGATTAAATACTTGAAGCATGTGCATATTTAATTATTGCCTTTTGCGTAATATTCTGATTTACATTTCACTGTTTTTTTGTGCCAGTGAGATGAGTTTAACTACAATAAACATCATGTTTACACAGCGCACACAACGCCTCTGCGCCTCACTCCTCATTTTTCTCAACATTGGGACAGGAAAGGTGTCAGTCAATAAATGGGAAAAAAAGTAACTTTGTTTGAAAAACTAATTTTGTTGTAAATTTAAAAGTAATGAATTATTTACTACTTGGAAAAAGTATCTAATTATGTAACTCGTGTTACATTATACCCCAACACTGCATAGCACCATTTAACATCACTATCACATTCTCTCTGGAATAATTTGAAATGCCATTGAAATGCAATCTATGCTTACCAACTTCCTGCATTCAAATGTCACATTGTCAGGCTTGTATAGATCCCTCAGCTGGACGTGGGCATAAATTAGTACACTGAGTGTGGCACACCCACGTATTTCATTTTCCTCACTCAATCTGATTTGATTTTGATCATTTTAGGCGATTGGCTGCTTGCGTCACTAACACAGTGCCCCTGAATGAGTCACGGCCCTCAAGGTTATTTGGGCTGATTATTTCAAGAATCATGACTTGCATCTCTCGGCCTCCCTTTATTGCCTACCATTATTCCTTTCTCTGTCTCACCTAGGAACTATCTTCAATTCTTATACTTCACTACATCTTATATTCCTCTCCCCCGTTCGCTAAACAAGGCAACTGTGGCTATGAATGCACTTGGAATTTGAACGCAACACAAGACATTCGTTCACATTTTGCTTTTCTACCTGCAATTTCAATCACAGTTTTCCCAGCATTCAGTAGCACTCGAGGGAGGGTGGCAGCTAGACAGCATGCAATATTCCATCAGAATACTAATACACATGCTATTCAAGCCAGCTTGGGAAGTGATGAGCACTTCAGAGCGATGAGTTTGCTTCTAGAAAATGTTTTTAATGAGAGAGCATATGAAAAAAAGTACAAAAATGAACCACTTGTTATTTGTGTCATCAGGTGGTACGCCATTATGGAACTGCATATGTTTGTTGCCCTCATCCTCCACAAGTTTGAATTCACCCTGTTGGATCCAGTGCCTAAACCGGTAAGCAGCCTGAGAAAGAGTAATGTCCAATAGAGAATGGTAAATAAGCCTTGAAAGAGATGGCTTCAAAGTAGGCATTAGGTTAATCATTTCCAGATGTGTTCCTATGGCAGTATTTACCCAACAAGGGCCCAATCTAATGCTTAAGCACCGTCCTGCTCTTTACCCTTGCAATTCTCAGGCCTGACCAAAAATAGCTTTGTAACTTTCGCCCACCAACGACTAAGTTCATTCCAGGAGCGTGGATCTTTTATGGGGTCATAATTATATACTTTTGGAGAGGAGCAAAATTTATGTTTAACAGCATCTTGAAATTTCTTTATATATATTTTTATCAAAAAACATTTCCATAAGAAATTATAAATAATACTGTAAAACATATACACTTAAATTTAAAAGTTTGCAGTCAATACGATATATTTAGCAAGAGCATTTCAAATATTTCAAATAAATGCTGTTCTTTTGAACTTTCTAAATAATAAACTGCGATAGGTTCAGGGAAAAGTCCAATGGCACAAAAAAGGCAGGTCCAAGGCACTCAGTCAGACGTAAACAAAGGAGGAGAAATTAATTAAAAAGCCTTTATTTGGTATGGCTTAATTCATCTTTAAAAAAAGAATATGTTTGGACCAACAGATGGTCTTTTTCAGGGCAAAGCAACACAAAGAATGAGAATAACTTATAATTTGTTATCAAACCCCACCCATAGACAGAAAACATTCAATTAGCCTAATGAGGCCTAATACAATCAATTAACCCAACGAGGCAATCAGGTCTACAGGGTTGGAGAAACCAACGTAATGAGAGAAAGAAAAATAACTCTCCTGAGGCTACCTGGAGAGGAAAACAAAGCAAGTATCGCGTAATATCGCTCGGATTAATATTAGAGAGGTCCATTTAAATTACACACACTTCCATGATTGATTGTTGTTTAAATTAACACTCAATAAATTGTTTAATCGTTAGCCTTGAGACTGGAATATGCGTCTGCAGCAGTGGCTTAGCCAACAGCATGACAAGTTTTGCAAATGCCGCTCAAAACGCCATGTTCCTCACTAAATTAATAAGAAGGGTTTTTAGTCTAACAAAAAGGGCTAGTAGGATTGTAAAATGAGTCATTGATTGATCATTTAATTAAATTACTCATTTAATAACCAAAATAGGCTGTATAAAGAATAATACAACGTGACACCAACACCGCCTCAGATCTTTTATTCAGTGGACGTGCTCTTCCTGGAACAACTCGCTGAAAATGCCAATTAGACCCAATTAATTCACAACGATTTATTAAAATAGTGTTTTCATTCATGTTATGTAAAATGACAGTCCCAGTCATAGTTCTGTCATGTGTCATGACAACTCTTGGAGTGTTTGGTATGGTAATGTTTATGACAATATTGATATATTTGGTCTAGGCGGAATAGATGGAGGGTTGGAGATAGAGGGAGATGAACCTGGGAAAGGTGGGAACCTGGGAACTGCTAAAGCAAATGCTGCCCGAGTATTTGAAGGTTGAGCAAGCAAGCTCATTGGCTACTGACACAGCAGGAACCAGTCAGCTGTGCACTAAAATGACCATGTGATTACGAGCAGGTAGTTAAAGGACCAATTAGCCGGAACCATCAAGAGTATCATGACAGAACTTTGTATTTATTATTAGCGCTGCATTGCTGTTTGAGCTGTGCACACTGAAGCGCTGAATGAACACTGGTACTCTTTAATACCGTGTTAATTCTTAACCAAATGCATCCTATATGAGATAATTTGGTTATATAAAGGGCTACACAAAAGAAATACAATACAACTTACAAAAAAAAAAAAAAAACTGCGATACACATGCAAACCATCATGATAAAGGTGTACATAGTTGTAAAATGGTCCCAAACATAACTCCTTCGCTCTTGCTTTATTTTTCTTGCTTAATGGCTGACCAGCATTGCATGAACCTGCCTAATTAATGATCAATTAATTGTATTATTGACAATGAATCAATTGTCCATTAATTGTTAAGATCCCTAAATGATATGGTAAAATCACTGCCATTGTTACTATCTTCCAATGTGTGCAATCACTGAGCTTTAGGGAGGGAGCAGAAGTTCAGTTATGTTAATGTGCATTTGCATCCGACACACCCTAATAAGTTTATTTAACTCAATTCATTTGAGTAAACTCGTTCCCTCAATTTAAATGAGTAATGGAGTCTCCCAAAACTTGTATGTTTAAGTTTACTTAACTTGGTGCTCACGTTCACTGTACTTAAATTATTAAGTTCACCGAACTTGGTACACCAGTTCAGTACACCATGCTGGGTACAACCAATCAAAACTTCCCCATGGGTCCCAACAAGCGACAAATTTTCTTTGATTCTTACTGTTTGCTTTTACTTTTGCTGTTTTGTTCTGATGTTTTTGTAGCTTGTTTTATGTTTAGAGTTGCACTTTTCATCAGATTTTGTTTATTTTTTTTATTTTTACCATTGTAGAGATTCATACGCGGATTGATGTGTGGGTCTAACTAATGCCGTTGATTTAAACTTTTAGTGGAAATAATAATTAAATAAATAAATTGTTCAATTACCACAACAGTGAAGGATCTCATGGCTATTACACTCTAAAAAATGCTGGGTTAAAAACAACCCAAGTTGGGTTGAAAATGCACCGACCCAACAATTGAGTTGTTTTAACCCAATGGTTGAGTGGTTTTAACCCAGTGGTTGAGTTGTTTTAACCCAGTGGTTGGGTTAAATGTTGCTTAAGACAACCCAATTGCTGGATAAGAACAACTCAACCATTGGGTTAAAACAACCCAATTGTTGGGTCGGTGCATTTTCAACCCAACTTGGGTTGTTTTTAACCCAGCATTTTTTAGAGTGTAATATTTTAAAACTATTATAAACCACTTTGACAATTAGAGCATTAGACTCTGCATGATATCAAGGATCTTGTTAATACATGATGTTATCATCATCAATGTATTAACAGCATCACTTGATGATATTTTCTCTTGACTCTTTGTTCCTTAACAAATGTGTCTCACAAACACAAAGCAGCCAGAGAACTATTAATATTACACAGTCAAGGGTCAAGAGCCCAACTAAACAAACACTGATCTCCATCATGGTGACTTTAAACGAAACTATTATTTTCATTAAAACAGAAATAAAGTCAATCTGGTTAGTTATAAGTTAGTTCACATATTATTGTTAGGTTTAGTAACTTACAAATTTTTACTTATCGAATTTAAGATAGCGTCACAATGAAAAAGTCTCCATCTTAATTTGAATCAGCAATAGACGAGGCGAAAAGGACCGCCTTGTATAAATGTTCTCCAATCAGTGAATTAGTTCTTGTTGCCAGACAGAACTCCTTGCATGGCCAATCACATCAAAGCAAGACCAGAGTGAGCTTTTTTATGATTAATTATGATTTTGAGTTCATACAACTTGAAATCTTAAGTTATGTATTTTGTAGGTTAATAAGTTAACTTATATTTTTGAGTTTTTGGATTAAACTAATAATATTTAGTCAAGATTACTTGATTTGTTTAAGTAAAGACAACATTAGGGTTTGTGTTGTAAGTGGTATAGACCAATCGTAACAAACTGGGCTGTCTGCTCAGAGTAGGCTTTTGGAAGGGAGGGACCGATTTATCTGATGAGTTGTTTGAGAATCAATTAAAAATGTGTAGATGTGCAGTGCATGTATATAATGAGAAAATGTAAGTAAAAAAAAAAAAAAAAAAAAAAAAATATATATATATATATATATATATATATATATATATATATATATATATATATATATATATATATATATATATATATATATATATATATATATATATATATATATATATATATATATATATATATATATATATATATATATATATATATATATATATTTGATTCGTGTAAACCTATTGTAGCAGACCTCCCAATTAGGAACCTTTAATTAAAGTAGCATAATATGCGATCACTTTAGAAAGTTCAATCATTTGTTTGCGAATGCAATTTTCTTTTCTACAGTAATTTTGCATATAATGCAATAAATTCATACAGTACATTGTAAGGGTGTCCAAATACTTACTGTTGTATATCATATGTATGTGGTCATTACACTTGGTAAATATATATATATATATGATTCTTGTAGAGCCCTCTGCACTTGGTGGGAACCCAACAGCCAGACGGACCCTGTACAGTAAAATACAAGCACAGATAGAGCGCTTGTGTTCAGAGGGCTGTGCTACTGCTTTAGAGCTTTGTTGACAGTCTTGACATAAGAGTTGCAGAGATCAACCGCATATCCTGGGTTGAGCTTCAGAGGTTTTGAGCATCATGCTGAATGATAAACAGTGACTTGGACACAGGCAAATATTATATCCCACTAAAGGAAACCAGAAAATCATGCAATGCTTAAGGTAATTTTGAATAGTAGCTGTTTTATATATATATTAGGGTTTTGTTGGATCAACCTCTTATAACTGATGGCATAATAGAGATGATATATATCAGAAAGCATGAGGTTGTGGAAATTCCTCTCCCAGAATGAGAGACTTTATCATTTTCAGGATGTATAAAATAAACAAAATGTGTTGCCATACACTGTTAGCAATTTCTGTAAATTTCACAGTAATTAACTGTAAAATGAACTGTATTTTACTGTAAGACAGTTATACAGTATGTTACTGTATTTTAAAGTTGCATTGTGGGAAATTTCCCACTGGCACCACTAAAATACAGTATTTTTAATTTACTGTAAATCAAAATACAGTATAAAAAAATGAGCGCGAAACCTGACCAATCACAGAACGGCTTGCTTGGCGAGAGAAAAATGAGCGCGAAACCTGACCAATCACAGAAAGGCTTTTATTTCCGCTTGGAGAAGGAAGAAAAAAGAAGACAGGCACAGATGCAAGAACATGTCAGCTGCAAAGGTTTGTGCAAATATTCTTACTTATTCTTTGTATATTTTATATTTGTAGTTTAACAAAAAAAGAAGAAAAAAACAACGCCACCTCACATAACGTTACTGTGTGGAGAGACTGTGAGAGCTCAGAGAGATTTGTGGCGCCACTCATTCCAAATATTAATATTTCTTTTTTTTATTTCCTTTTTATGGAGGTTTCACCATCAAAATATGGACATAAGCTGGTCTCTGTCTTAGGATTGACGACCACATTATATGAGCAGGTGAGTGTTCACGTGAAAAAACGAGCTTTTGTGGGTTTAACGTTAGTTTAAAAGTCAGTCATTTACCCCCGCTTAGTTACACAATCGTCTACCGATAACCTATTACGTACCCCATATAAATGTTCAGCATGCATTTATTGTTAGAATAAAACACGCAATGTTCGTATGCAAGCACTGTGGCGTCTTATTTGCCTTTATTAATTATGCCAAAGTGCACAAAAACATGGCGAACTTCAGGTTTGCGTGTGGAGTTCGTTCCTGAATCCCCGTGCACGTGCCAAAGCCTCTCCGCACTTCAGTCACACATGTAAGTTACCGCAAACACAGAAAGGCCACGGATCACATAACGAACAGATCGGAACAGCACGATCTGATTTCTAGATTCAGCGTTGAAGGCTGTACCTACACTGTACAGTGTCGACCAAATGGGCCAGTCTTTGTCCACACGAAGCCAGAGCTTTTCGTATCTGATCTTTTTTCCCCCCCTCGTTTCTTCATATCTAAGATTGTACATTCGAGATGCTCTCTCTCTCTCTCTCTCTCTCTCTCTCTCTCTCTCTCTCTCTCTCTCTCTCTCTCTCTCTCTCTCTCTCTCTCTCTCTCTCTCTCTATATATATATAAATATTAATGTCAATGTCAGATTTCTGGCTCTAAAAAGTATTTATAGTAGTTATAGTTTATCATTTTCATTAAAAGAGATTAATATACTGATGTATGTATTAACTATTAATAATAATTAAAATTAATTAAACATTTAAATGGATAGCAGCAATAATATATTTTGTCAGCACCTCTAGTAAATTTCATATTATTTATAATTGTTGTTTATAATTGTTATAATTGCATAACCATGGGAGAAATGTGAACTCTATTTGTAACAAAAAAAGTTGATTGTCAATTTATCCAGAATCATGTAGTTCTAGGATAGTTTTTTAAAAGCAAACATGTTGCTTTATTCGTAGCATGTTCATTATTCATCCATGTTTAATATTCTGCTTAACATCTCCTTAATAAGTTTTGAGTAACAATGGTAACTAAATGATGATAATCATTTTTGAATAACAAAGGTAGGCCTAAGTAAATTATGATTGTCAGTTTTGGGTAAACTATCCTTTTAAACTAATAACAAAAGCTCCATCTACATACTGTCACTGACACCAAAATAAAATGTGAAATGTTTTTCAGAAGTTAAACACTACATTTATCAATTTATTATTATTATTTTAGGGGATTCAGTTCTACACAGAAAAATGCATTGATGCTGGCAATTGAAACATCGAGTACAAAGTGGAAGCAACCAATACTTTGGAGTTTTCAGAGGTAAGTACATCTTGCAGTATGCTATAATATTAAACATCAAAGGGATAGTCCAACCAAATGCAATCCAAATGAAAATGAAAGTTCTGTCATCACTTACTACTTCAGTAAAACACAAAAGAAGATATTTTGAAGATGTTTACATATAATATTTTGAAGTGATGAAAACTTTCATATTTGGGTGGGCTATCCCTTTTAAAGTCACAATATCTATGATGTATAGAATATTCAAAAACCAGCAGAACAATGTTATGCATTTTGTAGATTTGTGTACTTACTAGTGTTGTCAAAAGTACCAACTACAAAATCAAGTTGGTATTGAAATTAAAAAAATGTGACTACTAGCATTCACTCCAATCACAGATATTCTACGAGTATGTGAACACTGGTGAATCAGAGGTGATTAAGAATCCGTTCAGAAATGCAAATATTATCAAATTTTTTGAATTTCAGTACCGACTTGGTACCTCAGTTGGTACTTTTGGCAACAGTAGTAATTGCATTCATTTTTTATTATATAAAATGTATATGAACAAACTTTTACATCTTTAATAAGTTTAAGGCTTCTTTTGTGCTGTTATAAGCTGTTTGAATAGTTATCAAGGAGCTCTAAAGACCGGTTACACTCACTACGTGAATGAATCACGTTTGTGCCGAAGACTCATGGTATATGAATGTGAATCAATGCAATGTAGGAACTCAAAAAATGAAAACAAACATTCACCTTTAATCCATGAACACATCCATAACTTATTCTGCAATCTCAGTGTTTCAGTCTGTGTTTCTTATCTTAATAGAGTTAAATGAATAGTTCATCCAAAAATGAAACTTCTGTTATTAACTCACCCTCATGTTGTTCCAAACTTTAACAAATTAAGACGTTTTTAATCTCATAATTTTTGTCCATCCACTGATGTCCACTTAACCAAAATATCCCGTTTCAAAAAGTGCATATGGATTCAAATCATATGGATTACTTTAACATTGTCTTTATGCACTTGATGCTAAAAAACTTTGGTTGACTGGATAAACAAAAATAAAGAGAGAGAGAGATTCATTTATTTTTATTCTGAAAATGAACCAGTCTAATGGGTTTGAAACAACATAAGTGTGAGTAAATGACACCAATGTTTAAAATGTTTTTACACATCAAATGATCTTACAAATTCTTTCTTTTATGTAAAGGTCCACTGTGAGGATTAACCCCGACCACAGCAAGTGCTCCTCAAAGTTCCAGGTCAGCAAAAGAAGTGGAAAGATAGTAGCCTGACAAGTCAGACCCACATCAAGATGTTTGGTCTGGGAACTCACCATTGACGGCTCAATCCGAGGGGCGGATGAACAGTTGTCTTTCAAACTCCCTCTGCACGCGATAGGATAGCGCTACACCAACCAGAGCAACGTGAAGCGGAGCTAGTTGATATATTAAACTTTCGCCGTATCCGGTCGGCTAAACTCTGAACACATCTTCCCTTTTTAAGAATGACTTCAATGCCGCTCTTTGTTCTTTTCTCAGAGAAAAGCTTAACTCAAGTCTTCCAGAGTCGCGGTCAAAGCTGATTCGAAAGACCGCCGTTCTCCAGCTTCTGTGTTTACTAGTGGCACGCAAGCGCAACTCTGCCGTCATTATGTTAAGCCCGCCCACCGACTCTATACACGATGTGATTGGTATCTTTTGTATTTTTTGCAATTACCTTTTTTATTTTTCACTCTGTGGCGGAAACAAGCTTCCATAACTAAGCAAAAACTTTTTTCTTAAATGTTGTTTCCTGTTTTTTTCTTCTTCTGTTATTATTAATCTTTGTCTTCTTGTTCTGGTTTATTATTATTTGTAGACTTTTTTTACTTTCTTTTTTTTACTGTACAGCCCTTCTTTTGAATTTGTAAGTTTTTATGACTGAATCTGTTCATGAATAGTCTTAAAAATGCTATGTTTAAAAGTTGCTGCAGGCTTTCAGAAAACAAAGTTTTACAACTGAATGATTAAAAACAAAATTTAAAAAAAATTAAGCAGTTGTCATTGCTTCTTTTTATTGTTGTTTATGAGGACCTGTTGAAATATAATAATTAGCAATTTGTACAGTTTTACAGTAAAGGAAAATTGGGAAATGATTTACAGTAAATTAATAAAATTACTGTAAGTTTCACAGTAAAAATATATATTACTGTAAAACAAATTACAGTAAGATCAACTGTACTGTAAATAGTAATACAGTATTTTTACTGTAAGTTAGTTTACAGTAAGTTACTGGCAACCAGCTGCCAGTAAGTTACTGTAATTTCTACAGGAAATTTTTTACAGTGTATGTGACTGCACTCATATATTACAGCTAAACATCTTGTGCATGTTTAGCTGTAATATATGCTTGTGATATGGACAAAGTAAAGACAAGGTTTATAGACAATATAACTAAGTGGAGGTTCTTTTTTTTTGTGAAGCAGAAATATGTAAACATGTTATTACGTGTTTAAACACTGTGCTTCTTTTCTGTAGTGGTGAAAAGGATTGTTTCTATAAACACATCTGTCTTGTAGTCTGTAAGTTCTTTACTGCATCTGTCTGTGCACTAATTTTTGGATAAAACATTACATGAGTTACATAAGCAATATATGTGCTTGGTTGCAATCGTCTTTCATTTGTAAGGCAAATAGAATGTTTACATTAATTAAATATGAAGATCACTCACTGTCTGGTATTGTATACATTTGGAAGAAGAAAACCCTTTGTGCTACTTTGTGTTTCAATAAATAACTAGTTTAACTGTGTTTTTTTGTTTTGAACATGTTTTGCTGCAGAAGTTTCCTTCTTCTTTATATTTCCATTTACTTACCAACCATGACTGTGATCATCTTTTGTTGATCCTGGAACAAAATTCCTGTCAAACAAACATAGCCTTAAAATCTGATCAAATCAGATAGGAATGTTCTTCCAGGATCAACTTGGATCCAGAAGCATAGCCTACTTTATAATAATGATAGGAGGTACATCAAATAGCCTACAACATTCCAGAGATGTTCAGCAGAAGGCCAATGTTTGGATTCTCGAAAGTGGTGTGATGTAACAAAATTAAGCATTTGATTTGACATTGTTGTTCTTTCATATAATATATCGATTAAAAACAAAAATATATATACAAAAACTCTAAACAACAACAACAACAACAACAACAACAACAACAACAACAACAACTGTATGCTACTCATCAGATGATAAAAGTTTTGTAATTCAACATCCATTACCATGATCAAAATTACATAATACAAAAATGACAGAAACTTCCCTTTTCACATCAAGGTGGTCATGATTATATATTTGATGATACTATTTCACTTAGTTTGTATAAGTAAACTGGTGACGTTACCTTGGTTAACTGAATAGAGAAAAAGTTATATAAATTTATATTTATAATAAGCATTAAATACATTTAGCCACAAGTAAATAAAAATTCTAAAGCATTGAATTATGCTAAAAAAGCTGCTGTAATTGTTATAGTTTTAAATATAATAATAATAATTATAGGGCCTTCAGCTAAAAAAATAAAATAAATAAAAATACCCAAACTAGCAAACAGACTGGGAGACCAGCGTAGAGCAGCAAACCCGTTTAAAGGGATAGTATTTAAAAAATGATCCCATAATTCACTCACTTTCAAGCCTTCCTATTTGATAGGACATTCTTCTTTCAGACAAATACAATTGGAGTTTATATATATATATATTAGGGATGCAACAATACAGTTAGTCCATGGTTCAATGCATACCTCAGTTTTTAGGTTTGGTTCGTTTTTTTGTTTTGTTATTCTATTCTTAGACGACAGGAACAGAAAAAGTTTAAGGAGAAAATGTTTTTATTGCAATACTCTTTCTTTATTGTACTTAAGACTTGAAAACCCTTACTTAAACTTAAAACTTTACTTTAAAAACCCTTGTTCACATTCCCAGTGTATTGTATAATATAAAATAAATATATATAAAGATTTACAGTGGCAGCTCAGAGATGTACAGTAGCATTTAAGTATGAAATAGAATAAATAAATGTAGGCTAAAATTAAAACTGCATAGTCTTCAATATACAACGTTGATTAAAAGCTACTGTATAAAAGGTCTTTTGTTTTGTTTTTATTAAATGTGCCCTAGAATGATTTGAAACAATATTTTAAATTGTTCTCTGATATCTACATAGAGGGTATGTGGTTTATTTAAGGGGAAAAAATTGTCCAGATACAATTTTACAGGTCCATTTACAACCCTATAAATTGTCCCTAGGATGTAATGCTCTGTTTTTGCCTTATTTGGAAGGGTCATTAATATTAATGTTGAGCTCTGCTCTGATTGGCTTATTTCAGCAGCTCACAGCTCACAGCAGTTCAGTAAAGCGGCTTGTGAGTCCTGACCATCCTGACAGAACACACACCGACTAAATGAAACTTTAAAGGGATCCCATGGTGTTGAGACTTGTATGGCTTAATATAACATAAATGATGTCTCTTACTGAATTATGTGGTAGAAAACCCATGAAAGATCTACGTTATTTAAAAAATCGATTTTATATTTGGACCATGGGCGGCGCCATTTTGTTTGCGTTCTAGGTTGATGACGTAGAGTGGTTGAACTCCTCAATCAGCTGGCGTTACCCGTAGCTATTTTTACCACAACGCAACTCGAAAATTGTTTCAGAGTTAAACAAAACCAATGAATTGCTTTGTAATTGTACTTAAAACACACTCAAACATACATGTGCACACAAACTCACCTACACAAGTCACAAACAGATCGGCGGGCGCGCACACACACACCTGACTGCTCTGTCTCAATCGCATGCATCATCACCAAAAACATCCTGCCTCTCTTCCTCGCGTTACTTTATCCCATCGTCCTACCTAGATATTTCCCTCTGCTGGTCACATTAGGCATTATAGTTAATCTACTATCGACAGTCTATCTAGGGAACAGGATGTGTTGAACAGGATATCAACACAGGGAATAGATTGAGGGTTATGTATGCGCGCGCGCGCAGTGCGTGCGTGTGTGTGTGTGTTCGCGCCGATCTGTTGGGGTGTGTATGTTTGCGCCGATCTGTTGGGGTGTGTGTGTGTGTGTGTGTGTGTGTGTGTGTGTGTGTGTGTGTGTGTTCGCGCCGATCTGTTGGGGTGTGTGTGAGAGTCTGTGTGAGAGAGAGAGTTTGTGTGCACATGTATGTTTGAGTGCGTGAAGTCGGACAGCTGTTTGTAAATCGGCTTTACTCGTTATTGCGGTGGAACGTGAGACTGAATGACTGCACTCGAACTGTCCACTATGGTGTCGGACAACACTATATGTCCGTCCCTTCAAATAATGCCCTATTTAAGGGTATAGGGTCGATTTCAGATTCAGCCCCTGTCGTGGAGACTGAGCAGCCCAACATCTCGATTGAGACAGAGCCTGTCGTGTGCGCGCCCGCCGATCTGTTTGTGACTTGTGTAGGTGAGTTTGTGTGCACATGTATGTTTGAGTGTGTTTTAAGTATAATTACAAAGGAATTCATTGGTTTTGTTTAACTCTGAAACAATTTTCGAGTTGCGTTGTGGTAAAAATAGCTACGGGTAATGCCAGCTGATTGAGGAGTTCAACCACTCTACGTCATCAACCTAGAACGCAAACAAAATGGCGCCGCCCATGGTCCAAATATAAAATCGATTTTTAAAATAACGTAGATCTTTCATGGGTTTTCTACTACATAATTCAGTAAGAGACATCATTTATGTTATATTAAGCCATACAAGTCTCAACACCAGGGGATCCCTTTAAGCAAAACATCTCAAATGGAGATTGATAAAATACAGCTTAATTGTTTATTTGGTGTTTTCAGATCATTCGCGCATAAGAAAGAGCTCGCGTTCATGCGGTTGCCAGATTTCAGGAATTAAATCCCTCAAACAGAGATTTTCTGTGAAAAGAAACCCGTATACTCTCCGGTTTTTACCTAAACATGTCCAGTCTGGCAACCATATGCACACGAGCTCTCTCTCGTGCACGGACGATATGAAAACATCAAACAAGTAAGCTGCAGTTTATCAATCTCCATTTGAGATGTTCTGCTTAAAGTGTGTCATTCAGCCTACATTTTAGACTTGTCTTTTTTCGTCAACGATATTGCATGTTTATATAACGTTAGTCACAATGTAGGCTAATGTTATAGCCTGGATGCCAGCTGAACTTAGCCCCGCCCACAAAATTTTTAGGTCGGGCAGTTCGGTCTGGCCTCGCTCCATAGAGGAGTAATTATCTCCGAACAGAAACTGTTTGGACCAATGAAATCATCAGGGCGGGCTTTAGACGATGACCGACAGATGATCATCAGTAACGTAATCATGCACGTCATCAAAGGGGCTTGGGTTATATTTGTAAAAATCTTAAACGGAGAGCTTGTTTGTATATGCATTCACCTTCACAATTTCTCTCAAAAATGATGATCATGTTGGGTAAATACTTTGTGTATCATTAAATCCTTTTTTTTTTTTTCAAAACCAGCAAAGATTGTTTATTTCAGCGTGCGGACAGGGTTGCCAAGTTTTTACAACAAACTCCGCCAACTACTAGCCCTAAACAATAGCTAAAATTCTCATGGGTCTATAGATCACATAATAGTCGCTTCAACCTGCGGACATAGAAAACAACCTGTGGAAAAAAAACGCGGACTTGGCAACACAGTGCAGTTGAGCTCTGCTGATGTCGCTTCGTCGCTCTGATTGGTTGTAGACTCAATTGTCTATCCAATTGAGGTCTTTCCTGGTTCAGTTGAAACACGCCCCAAAATCACAGTGCAACAAACGCCCCAAAATCACACGCGCCCAAAATAAAAAAAATAAAATAAAAAAAAAAAAATAAAAAAAATTATATATATATATATATATATATAAAATAATGGATGGATGGATGGATGGATGGATGGATGGATGCACTTTGTTGGTCTTCAAATTTTGGACTGCTTGGATTTAGCCACAACATTTTTTTAATATAACTTTGATTGTATTTGTCTGAAAGAAGAATGTCATATGCACCTAGGATGGCTTAAGGGTGAGTAAATCATGGGATAATTTTCATTTTTGGGTTAACTTTCCCTTTAAATAATAATCTCTCAGCAGGGTTTCTTTTTTATTATAGTATTATTAGATACCCATAAACACTACCTCACACAAGGTGTTTTATCCCATTCATATGCTTTTGTTTAAATCAACTCACCGCACAATTCAACTTGTGCTGCAAGTGTTTTCGGCACTTGCAGCAGAATTCGTTTGGAGAAACGAATCTGACAGAATTCGTTTGGAGAAATCTTTGCTTTGCCCTGCACCACATTTGCTAAAAACAACCTGCTGAACGTGTCATAGAGCCGCAACATCCAACTGCTGGCGAAACCTCTGACGTTACTCCTACAATTTGCATATTTGCTTTTGAGAGAAGGCTATTGGTCCCTGAATCTCCCCCGCGCTCGCAGCGCTGCATTTCATTAGTGGGTTGAGCAAACATCATTTGAATGCCGGGAAGCGGTCATTGGTGAATCAAGCTGTCTGCAGTAACGTCAGGAGATTAGTGAATCGCAGCTGGAATGCGAGCTTGATTCACAAAGGCAAGAGAGGGAGACAAAGCCACCGCGCAGAAGATACGCACACCGGACTGCCACATCCCGCACAGGTACCGAAAAAACCGTGTCGACTTACTCCATTAGCTCATCCTGCATCTGTAGGCTACTGTAGTGCTTTGACAGGTGTTGCTGCTTTTAGACATGCACACAGAGACAGACAGAGAGACAAAGTCAAAAGAATGTTTAAATGATGTAGTGTTCTATATTACATACTATTCTATATACTATAGTATTTACTATATTCTACAATGCTTTAATTGTGTTTGCACGTTACTTTTAAACAGCTCACTTTTACAAAAGAGTTTACGGGGACTCCGAACTTGAAAAGTCTGCATTGGTAGACAGATACGCTATAATAACTAGACTTACAAGTCTAAAACGAGTATGCAAGGCATTTAATGAAGCTATTTAATAGTAGCCTAGTTTTCGAAGTGCACTCCTTGACCTTGACAGACGCTGCCAGTAGTTTGCTGTATTGACAGTTGCTCGAACAGGTTGATGTGACATGTTCACCATGATGGTTTATTATATTAGTCATCAGACTCCGAGAGAATGACAAAAATAAACCCTTATTGCGAATAGAAGGAAAGTGAATGTCAGGTGATGACGACAGAGGCACCGCTCCTCCAGTGATGACTCAAAGGGGATGCAGCAAACAGGTTGCAGTAGACCGTGATTGACACTTACCCTTTTCATTTTTCCCTTTTATGCACTTAGAGTAAAACACAAAAATTATTATGTAATACAGAATAATTTATCTTTAAACAGCCATTTGTAGGCAAATTTGTGGCATTTAAAATATCTTAGTTGTAACTAATAAGGTCATGAAAACTGTAGGCTAATATGAACTGATAGCATTTCATTATAAATAAGCTTTAAAAGCAATAAATATAACAACTGTTTTTAAAACCTCCTGATCTGAGAGACCCCAATGCCCTTTTAATAAAAAAAAAGTTAGTTTAAAAAAAACAAAAACAATTTCCAAATAGCGTGCACACTTGCCAGTTATCTATTTATAATTGTTTTAATGCAGTTAATAGAATATGATTTTACATGACATACAAAAACAACATTAGAGACCAAATTTGCTAAAATAACATCTGTCAAATGGATTTTAAATGTGGAAATGAGATTGACAAGAGATTGTTTATTTATAATACAAATTGCTTATATAATATGGAATTAATATATAATACAAATGTTTGTGTATACTGTATATGTATGCATATCATATACACACACAAAAAATCATTGGGGTCAGAGTAAAGTCAATATTAACAAATTGACTAGTTTCCCCTATTTTTTAAAAATATATTTAAACATTTTAAACAATATTTAAGAGTAAACTTGTTGTGTGCACTGTTAATATTTTCACCTAGCTAAAATGAAGATTTGATGAATGATATTGATTATTAATTTGGTGAGTTAGGAGGAACCATATATTTCCAATATTTAGTGACCTTTGTCATGCCAACAAACAAACATATCTATAGCTTTAGTTAAACAGTATCCTTTTTGGCTGAGCTTTAAAACATTTCCCAAATGAAAGCCTCTGTAAATAAAGCTGAGCGCCTAAGCATGTCTATGCTCATGCATACTTTATACACATTCTTTCTTATCTCATAACAGGGTCATTGTGATATTGTAAAAATGAACTGGATCCCTGTCTGGAATTCTTCATGCTAATCAAGTTCCTCACAATCTCTGCATTTCATTAGTCCTCATTCTATTTTTAGCCACGTTTACACAGGGCAAGAATGAACCAGACAGCTTCAGCCTCTATCTATAGCCTTGAGTGAAAGTGAGAGCATGCGTGTGCGTTGGAGAGTGTGTATGCGTGGCTGGTGATGGGCTATTGATCCCAAAATAGCTGCGGGAGATTTAACAGTGCGTGTGACACCGGCGACAGTACTGGCTTTGGCCACAGACCAAGCTTGTCAGGGTGGATCATGGGAAGAAAGGGCATGTGGAAAAGCTCTATGGAAATGGGTGCAAGCTGTTCCCCACTTGCTGTTGTTGTTTGTGTGGGCTGACAAGAGACCGTTTCTGCTTTAAGCCCATCACCTAATCTTTTGGTGGAGCATTAGTTACTGAGGCCAGGGGTTAACATCTGCTCCATGCGGTTCTGGGAGGTAACTGTTCTAGTTCTGTGTCACCTGTCATGAGGACAGGCTTTTGCCCTGTTTCCTATGCTGCCTCGGTGTACAGAGAAAATACTCTAAATAACAGTTCATAAATATGTTGCTTTGGCCACATGTGTATAAAATCAAGCACCTAGGCATGCAGATGCTTCTACAAACATTTGTGAAAGAATGGGTCGCTCTCAGGAGCTCAGTGAACTTAAACATGGTACTAGGGCTGCACGATATTGGAAAAAATGTACATTGCGATATTTTTTTCCCCCAACGATATATATTGTGATATTGAGAGTCATCAATCCAGGCTAAAGTCAATAATTACCGTTCCATTATATTAATAATTTCTCTAATAAGCAAGCTTCTTTACAAGTGACAAAAATAAATTTTGGAAAGTATGTGTAAACATGAAACTAAACCTCCAGTAGGTGGCAGCAGGTGACTGTCTTAATGAGTGAGTCACAATTCATTCAAACACTGAATCGTTCAGTAGCACACTTGCTGCTGTGAGTAAGACGCGTTACGGGTCTGCTGTGAAGGATTTTCACTGCTGAAATAGAACAAAAACACTAAATATTGCATCCAAAATGTAAGTGACTTTAAGTGAATGTTAATTAGTTTTTTATGCACGAGCTTCAACAGCGCGACCTAATTATCGTCAATTCATTATATATTATTATCCACTGTCCATCGCCACTTACACTAATGCGCAAACATTCTTGCATTTTGGTGATTCGCTAGTTTTTTTTGTTTTTAATCAGGCTCTTGTCCGTCGGGCAAGTAAAATTCTCTTTCACTTGTCCTTACAAAAAATCCACTTGTCCTGGACAAGCGTTAATGTCGAGCCCTGCTTTGTATTCGTCGTAAAGAGTGTTGTGGTGCCGTGATCAGACGAATTGGTGGTGTTTTCTTGTTTTGTGGCCACAACTTTCTGACACTCATGCAATGTACCTCTTTTTAGCCGAAATGCTCCCAAAAAGATGACTTCTGGCACGAAACGGCAGATTTTTTGCATTGGATCCTCTTTGTCGCGCATTTTAGCAGTGAATGTTTGGCCAATGTTGATGTAGCCTATTAAAATCGTTCAGATATTGCGAGCCATTCCAATATGCAAATTGTGATATGTACATTTGCGATATTTCGATAATTTCGATATATTGCACAGCCCTACTACTAAATATTCCACGGTCAACTGTTAGTGGTATTATAACAAAATGGAAGCAATTGGGAACAACAGCAACTTAGTGAGCAACAACAGAGCAGGGTCAGTGCATACTGAGATGCACAGTGCGTAGAAGTCGACAACTTTCTGCAAAGTTAATAGCTACAGACCTCAACTTTTTATGAGCATCAGATTAGCTCAGGAACAGTGCGTAGAGACCTTGCATAGAGCTTGACTGACTGCATTGTGTTAAGTGTAAAGTTTGGTGGAGGGGGATTATGGTGTGTGGTTGTTTTTTGGGGGTTGAGCTTGGCCCTTTAGTTCCAGTGAAAGGACCTTTTAATGCTTTAGCATACCAAGACATTTTGGACAGTTTCATGCTCCCAACTTTGTGGTAACAGTTTTGGGATGGCCCCTTCCTGTTCCAACATGACTGTGCACCAGTGCACAAAGCAAGGGTTCATAAAGACATGGATGAGTGAGTTTGGTGTGGAGGAACTTGACTGGCCTCAAACCGATAGAACACTTTTGGATAGAATACAACCGATAGAATACTCAAGCTGTAAGGCCATAAAATGTGAAATAAAAGAGCTTATAAAGCAATGTTGTTAGAGCAATTGCTCACCTAAAAATGTAAATAATGTAATTTTTCACCCTATATTTGTGCTTTGGTGGATCTTTTTTGATTATAAGTAAATAATGGCTTACACTTTCATCTAAAGTTGTCTTGTGGCTTTTTAAATCATATGGACTATGTGTATGATACTTTATGATGCTTTTTTTGGTGTTTTGGGCCTTTTTAGATCTTGACAAACTATAATTGTTGTTGCTGCTAGAAATGTTGACTAACATTGTAAGTAGACTGCAAATGTATAAAATACAGCCTTTAAAAAAATGAAAAATAATAATTGTGGATTACAAATATGTAAGATTATATTTTTGTACTGTTGAGTAGTGACTGTTTTTGTTTGTTTACTGTTAATAAGCTACAAATAAAATTTGCTTAAAGATATTGACTATTCATTTGGTGAACCATATTTCCCATGTTTAGTGACCTTAGTCATTCCAAAGAGCAAGCATGTCAATGAAAAACATTGTACGTGGACTGCAAAGTGTAGAATATATCCTGAAAGCAATTGGTGCTGGTATTAGAAAACATCTCCACTTTTGATGTTGTTGTGTACCCCTTACAGCCATGAAGGGAGAGCATTTATTTGCCAACATGAGAAGTGCTCCATTCCTCCAGCGGGTTTACCTCCTAGGAGGAGAGGAGCTGGTAGTCCTGCAGTCCACTATGGGAGAGTCCTCACTGGGAGACAGTTTCCAACAAATCACCGACTTCAATGATCTCCCCATGTCCCTCTTCGCTTGCAACGTGGACCAATCAGTATTTGAAGACCATGAGGGCAAGGTAAGGTTCAATTAAATTACTCTCATATCCACCCGTACTTAAATTAAATTCACTCCCTTAAAGCTGAGATGGAAGTTCATCGCCATAGTGGCATCAAATGGAATTGGACTGATTGTTTCCAAACAGGATTCTAAAAACTTTTCAGTCTCTACTTCAGCCATTATTCCGATTGCAACCAGACATGATTGGTTGAGTGCAACACTCAAAGAGCATGAAAAGAAAGGAGAAGGACATTTTAAACTATCTAAAGGGGAAAATGTTGTTTCTTTTTAATGTATTGTAGCACAGTAAAAACCTCATGGAGACATATTAGGAACAAAGGCAATTTGATTGGTAGGTATGCTAGAATGCTCTAGTGGAAAAGCAATTCCCTAGACCTGCATTACATGATTGTGAATTAGGCCTCTCCAACCCAATTATCCATGTAGCCCACTTCAGGTGTGAAATTCGGCTTGTGGGCTCTCGTCGACACTGCTTTCTTCTCATTTGCAAACGCTCTAAGGACTGAGTTTACACCTAGAGGCAAGGGAGTATCTTTCACTTCTTGTGAAAGCCTATTTGCGGTTTTGTTGCTGGTATGATTTGCTTATGATGACCTATGCCAAAATATTGATAAAATGCAGATGAAACTCCTGAACTATTGTGTTTCTTCCCATCTTCTTTCAGTTCAGCATCTTATTTTGTTACAATATATACAGACAGAACTAAAAGCACTCCTTGTTTTTTTTAATTGAATTACTCATCTGTTGCAATGAAAATCTGTTATAGATGTTGCATTTGGCTTCCAACACCTTGGTGATAAAAACATGCTTTAAAACATTTTTGAAGTCACGATGAAACAGAAGTAGCGACAGATCTTTTCTTCTGTGATGCGTTAATTTAATAGTTACTTGAAAAAGTAATCTGATTACATAACTTAAGTTACTTGAGGTTACAACCCCAACACTGGTCACAAGAGAGAAATCTGTTGTTTCAGTTTGTTTTGACATCCTAATTTTGATTAAAAAAATTATATGCTTAAAAAAAAGATTGGATGAATCATTCACAAATAGATAATTAAGACACATTTAGAAAACACAGCAGTTACTGAATATTTGACCTCTAGCTAAATATTTAGCCCAGACTTTCTTCGAACAATTTTAAGAACACAGATCATGTGATATGCTGAGCTCTGCTAGGCCTGTCTGCCTCTCTGACCTGCACTGGACTGCATCACACACACACTTAGAAAACGAAATCTGAACACACACGCACATACACTCCTTACACTGATCCATCCTGACAGCTATTCTCAGACAGACTAGATCATCTGATTGAAGGGCTGTATAAAAGGTGGTCCATGACTCGCTCCATTGAGTCACAGGCTCCAGAAGGGCTCCTTATGAAATAGAACAAGTGCCCTGTCTTTTACTCTTGAATGACTCTACTAATACGAACACGCACACAGTATTTCTTGAAAAGTATCCCCTTGCCTCGCATTAACTTGAACCTGACTTGGCATGACTCATGTGGTCAATTTCCTTACATAACAAGAACAGTGTTGAAAGTTATTGTTTTTAAGGTGAATTCAGTGATCCATAATCAGGGACTTTGCTGTACCATGCTGTTAGTTTGGTTTGGGGCAAGGTTGTGTGGCTTCAATGCTTTTGTTAAAAGTTAGGTTACATTGTAGCCTGAATAGAGTTTCACTACAACACTGACACTGTGATCATCATGCAGCTTTTTATTTAAAGGGTGCTTATTAGGCAAATTTCACTTTTATATTGTTGGCACATTGCTATTTTGAGGCAACTGAAAATGACTGTGCCATTGACCAACAAAAACCTGGTCTAAAGTAAATGGTGCAGTATTTTTTTTATGTTATTTAAAGGGTGTGTTAGTATATGTGCCTATAGGCGGGTTCACAACGTGCGTATACTCTGCTTATTACACACACCCAGGGATGCACAGCAGCACACAAACATTTTAAAATATTAAAAATAAAAGGATTCCTCTCCGGAGAAGTGTATATTCTTTCCGCTACTAGCTTTTGAAGGGAATGAGAGATGATACTCTGATTGGTTTATTGAACGTAACGCCAAAAACACACCCATGACCCATTAAGAGACTAGGTATATCCGTTTTAGACTATGTGTTTGGTGCACAACCGTTTTTTCCATTGTTAAACTAGCAAAAGTGGAATTGCCCTAAGTGCGCCTGTGCCATGCGCTTCAGACCATACCCTCAGATCCTTAAAATAGGGCTAAGTGTTTTAAAATGAGCCATTTAGGAATGTTCTCCAATGTGAAGGCACGTTTGAACAGGCCCCACCCACGAATGATGACTGAATCTGCCCTATCAGCTCAGCTCTGCCCCTTAGTGAGCTGACATTATGGCATTGTTTATCTCCTCGCTAAAGCATTTAACAGCAACATTCAAGTAAAACATTTATTCTTAAAGCTTTAATTTATTCAATCAAGAGCAGTGAATGAGTTTCTGTTTTTTTTATTCATATTAACAGCATATTTAACAGTAAGTACAGTATATTATGCTTCTGTCACTTTAATACACAGATCTAATATATAGATGCAATCTCTATCCCTGCTGTTTATGTTCACAGACATAACCAATTGTGAGCTCCATTACCAACGTTGTGTTTTTTGACCACAATAAGAGGTAAAAGAGAACTTGTTTCATTCATGAATAAATTAATGATATAAACAAATCATCTGACTCACTTATAAAAACAGTCACATGTCGCCACCTACTGGCATATAGATGCCACCTGCAGAAAGTGCCTTGGAAAAAAACACATACTGTTGTGAATTATATTATATATATTATTTGTAGTAATAATGTATAAATAGCGTATATTTTCTAAACCTGCATAGTTTCTCTTTTTTTATTTAAAGGTGTCATGAACTGGCTTTTTTATTTTTTTATACTGTTGTCTGAGGTCAACTAATGATGTTTGTGTGGTTTTTACATTCAAAAACATCATAACTAATAAATAATAGGCCATTTTCTACACTGGTTTTGAGGCTCTCTCCAAAACGCTGGGTTTTGGTGGGCGTGAAACACTGGAGACTTGGAAGTAAATGCCCACAGCTGGGATTGGATAAGATTTGCATATTTGATGAGTTTCAGCTCCCCTGTCAGTTCACGAGTGAGAGGAGAGACTGAGGGAGACGCGGCAACCGGAATGATTCTCTCGACCACAGGGCTCATAAACGTCTTTATCAAACAAACACAATGATTTATTTCTCATTCACCTGCGATTGATTGGACTATTATTTTAATATTACACATAGCCCGCAAGATCGGACGATATAAACACGAACCGCGCCGCCCTTCAGATGTGAACGAGAGAGAGAGAGAGAGAATAGCAGAACAAGGACGGAATATAATGAGCTTCATCGGCCTGCCGGGCTTTGCGAGCCCTGGCCCATCCATGTCTGAGTCCAATGCTAAAGGCATGCTCTGTTAGACACGTACACATAAGCAAAACGATATATAACAATGCAATACTATTACTAGGGCTGTCAAAGTTCGGCACTAAATTTGTTAACGCGCGTTAACGCAGCACGCATTTTCTGTTTGATCTGTGGCATAGCCCGTAGTTGGAAAAAGTGAGAGCAGTCATAGACGCATATAGCCTGACAAGCCAGACCCACATCAAGGTGTTTGGTCTGGAAACTCACCATAGACAGGGCTCAATCCGAGGGGCGGGATAAACGGTTGTCTTTCAAACTCCCTCTGCACGCGATAGGATAGCGCTACACCAACCAGAGCAACGAAGGTGAAACAGAGCTTGTTGATATATTAAACATTCGCCGTATCGCCGATTTGAAAGACCGCCGCCGTTCGCCAGTTTCTGTGTTTACTAGAAGTATGCAAACGCAACACGGCCGTCGTCATTATGGCCCCGCCCACCGACTCTATACACGATGTGATTGGTCCGGCAAGAGTTAGGGGAATACAGCTCAGAAGGGTATTGAGAGTTGCTAGACGACACTCGCGGGCAGATTAAATTTGCTGCTGCTAGGGTGCGTCTAGATTCATAGGCTAAGACGCATAGGATGCAGCAGCAAACATTAATAGGAAAAGAAAAGGTTTGAAATTAACATTACTATTCTAAACCAAAAGTGCAGTTTTTGCTACAAGCTACCATATTTTCTGTTTAACTTTTATTAGACTCCAGGTCTAAGAACGCAAAGTGTGTTTTTTCACTGAGCACATTCTCTGCAGTCCGAGTGCGATGCACTGAAGCTCACTCTCGCTCATATCTGAGGTAAATCATTAACACCATTACCACTTACAGTACATGTGTTTTATTGAACTAAATACAATACAGTCGGCTAAAACGAATACGCAGGTTACTGTTCTGAATAAGAGCGCTGCCGAGTTTGTCTTCTTCACACTTCTTCCAAGTGAATCGCGGCACAGTTCGGCACACATACAAAATACCGGCAGTTCAACAGGGAACGCGGATCTCTTAAAGGGGCCGCACTATATTCCTACTCGTGGAAAATGGACCTCCTCCAGGTATGGTGTGGTTCTGGTGCGCTCCCAGGTCCGCATGACAGCTTTCACATTACCAATTTTTCATACGAACTGTGCCCTGTTCTGAATTAAACTGCCAGTGTAAAAACTCCCTTTATTTATATTCTTAAAATGAGACTGCTCACTGCTTAAAATCACTGCTTATTCCTAATTTTTAAGTTTAGGTTTAAGAGACATGCACAATTTCGTTGATAAACATCTATGACCTTTGATACGTCTAGTCTTCATGCTGTATTGATTATTATTGAATAAGTATGGTTTCATTAATAATAAATGTACATTTGCATAAAGCATGCATATTTGTCCAAACCCATGTTGATTAGAGTATTAAAAACTTAATTTAAGATACATTTACAATTGCTAAAAATGTGCGATTAAATTGCAATTAATCGCGAGTTAACTCATGAAAATCATGTGATTAATCGCGATTAAATATTTGAATCGATTGACAGCCCTAACTATTACATATAAAAACACGTTTTACTCACATAAGTGTGTTGCAGCTTTTCAGTCGGATCCAAATCCAGCATCGACCGGAGATTTGTTTACAAACCATCCTGCAGTGAAATGAAGTGAACATGTCTTTCCCATGTGAGCTGGAACTTTATTAAAATAAAGTTCAACCACAAATTCCTAATATAATGATCCAAAGGAAACTAATGCAGCGACTGTGTTCTTCCACAACCAGGAATAGCGCAATATCTATCTTCTTCGGCATGTTTATTGTTGTTGACCAGCTAGCACGAGTCCTCCATGAGTCGGTGGGCGGGGCTACTGGATTAGAGGCGCTGTAGAGGCGGTGTTTCATTTTGTGTTTGATCAAAACTATACGCCAAACTTAACAAGAATTCAAAAAATAATTAAATTCTAGTGTATATTACAGGATACAAGCCCCTATCATAAAGGAGGGAACATATACTTAATTAGGCAGCTAATTGTGCTGATAATGCTGCTCTGAATGTTTGACTTCTTCCCCTACAAATGCCATGAAATATTAACCGATTAACAGAGCATGATTGCATCTCCTGTATTGGCCAACTTTCATAAATGGCTTTTTGCTAAACTTTTTACTCTTGATAAAGATCTTCTCCCCTTCCTCTAAATTGATTACAGAGCATGCATGGTTTTGAGATGCAGGAGCTGTCTGATAGCTACTCAACTGATTGCTGTTTAATGGATCTGTCTCTGATTGGAAGGGGACAGTTTTACATTAATGGGTGTAATGGGACTCACTGGCCCATTTATTTATAACTTATGTCAATGGAGCTATACGAAGGATATGCTATCCTCAGTCACCTCAATAACCTAAACTGCACCTAGCTTGAATTTATCATTTGTTTCTTGCCTATAAAGTGGACAAGAAAAACCAGAGATTAAAAACTAAATAAAGGTATTTGATACACTATATAGACATATTCTGATTCTATATAAACAACTAGTCATTAAATAAACCAATAGGACATACCTGAGAAATGATTTGTGTGACAAATTGTCCTCTGGTAAAATGTCTGTTTTAGTTAGCTTATGTACTAGTATAGCATACAGATACCTTAGAAACACATTCTCATTATAAGTAATGTAATTTCTTGTTTAATTAAGTGTTAAATGTCTAAATATTTAAGTTATAAAACTAATGATGTGATGAATTATTTAGTATTATTAATGTATTAGTTTACATATTTTAAATGCATATAATTTGTGCATACTTGTGTGTAAATAACTATTAACTGACAGTGGATGAAGACTCGATTTTGAGGTCTTAATGATTCACTGAGAGTGTGATTCAAACCAACCTGTGTAGTAAATCTTTTTGATTCATAATTTCCTTTCTGTTGAATATGAACGCAGGCCAATTTTAAAGGGGTAATGAACTGCATTATTTTATTATTATTATTATTTTTATATGTTTTTTTTGGGGTGAACTTATGTTAGTATGATAATTACATAATTTAGAAATAAAAGGCATTTTTCTCTAATTTTAGCCCTCTGTTTGAAGGGGCGTGTCTGCTGTGAGAGGTCAGTGTAAACGCCCACTGCTGTGATTGGCTAACATCTTTGCATATAGAAATAGCTAGTATTACATGTGGAAAACCTTTAGCATGTTTTTACTATTACAGCGCTCAAGGTTTACTAATCGTGAAGTGTTGTTATAGCATTATATTGTGGCATGAAATGTTGCAGTGTAGACATATTGAGTGCATAAATGCAGTGATGTAATTGTAACTAAATTTCTTCACAAGAACGAATGCTTTCATGATACCAACAGTGGAAAACACGATGTAAATAAGAGATTTGTTGATTCTAACGGGAGTTTTGGTAAGAGTCCAGAACACTCTCGCTGTTTGATTGACATTTCCAGCATTTGTAAATGGAGCATTCTTTGATTGCTCTCTGTATATCATTTAATCACAGTTTAAATAACAGATTATTTTCATCCTAATGAGAGAAACAATGTAAAGTTGACTGTTTAGTCACTGGTTTGATTTATTGATAATAAACGATTTTGTGACAAATCTACATGAGTATGGCCTACATGAATCATTACATATCAGAAATCACTGGTCACTGCTGATTTTGATTAGACATGTATACATATCATACATATCAAGAGATCTGTAACAAAGCTGTGAGAAAAAATGCAGGATTTTTTCTCACATAAGTGTGTTGCGCCATTCCTTTTGGATTCAATATAGAAGGCACATTCATCAACATTTAATTTTTAGGCTCTATGCAAATCCAATGCAGCTACTGTGTTTATCCACAACCTGTGACTGCACAACATTTTGCACTTTTCAAAGGCATGTTTATCGCTTAGTTGCTCGGCCCAGTGTTAGCGTCATGTCTGTTTGTCTATTACCTGCTACTTGTTGTGCTCAAATCAGTGGATGGGGCTACTGAACTTTACTTCAGCGCTGGGAAGATGAATCTGTATTTAAACTGGGTCATCAATGAAGTAGAAATGTGAAATTATTTTTGAATTTGGTGCCTTCTAGACTGAGAAAAGACAGAAAATGTATTTTTGTCTCATGGGGATGAAAGACTACAATTCCCAGAATGCTTCGCTGCCCTGTGAGGCCATTCCCAAAGCCACCGCTACTGGATTACAGAGACTGAGTTGGAGAAGACACTACAATTAAAAACTGAACGAGTCTGTTCAATATAATGAGTGAGTCACCGCACGAGTATCACAGCACTGAGCACTGACTGCAGGAGTTAAATAAATGAGCTGATGAGGTCTCGTGATGAGAGCTGAGGTAATCGCGACTACACTTGCGGCATACATTCACAACGCGTGTTCAGTCTGGCGCGTTTCAGTTCATGCCTTTGCAAGCTTAACTTTCATAGAAATTAATTTGAGAAGTTAAAAGACTTAAATTGCTCACCATAGCTCCGTTTAAATGAGTGCCTGCAGCTGCGAGCTGAGCTCTGAGTGTGATCTCCCATCCCCCATGTGCAGGTTGAAAACATGGGGAAATGGCTCCTTCTGCTGGCTGTAGTCTTTAGCCTTTGGCCAAACATTCCTCCTATGATGCACATATCGTCAATTAGCATCATAGGAGCCCTATTTATCTAGTTTTGATTCAATTGCTATAACCCACCCTAATATATTATTTGTAACATTTCATGAGAGCTACATAATAACGTCTAGCCTGTGTCGGCAAAACAAGCTTAAAAAATGGCGAACTATTGTTTTTAATGTATACACTCTATACACAAAATTTTGAGTAAAAAACAACCCAATGTTGGGTCAAATATGGACTAACCCAGCAGTTGGGTTGTTTTAACCCAGCGATTGGGTTGTCTTAAGCAAATATTTAACCCAACCGCAGAGTTTTAAAACAACCAAATCGCTGGGTTAGTCCATATTTGACCCAACATTTTTTAGAGTGTAGTAGCTAAAGGAGAATCAGAGCGATGTTGGAAAATTATGTAAAACTAAGCTCCTGCAACCACAAGGGCATGCTGGAAAAGCATAGATGCTATTATAGTCAGATGCCATAATGTCATCTGCATCATCTCTGAAGGAATTATTATATTTCTAACCTTATATTTCACTCATGTATATGAGATTATTGCATTTTAAACATTCTTCCCTCATAGCCGGCTGTTGCTTGGCCGTAGCCCCCTGTGACCCTGCAATCCCTTCAGCGCAGAGTATTCAGCATCCCTGATTGGATTTGGCAAACATCCGGAGAGCAATGGAATGCTCCAGATTTATGAAGCTTAATGACAGATGACAGCGAGACAGAATGGGCTGTTGCTATTCTCGTTTCTCCCGCTCTCCACTCTCGGCTGGACGCGGACTGCTGTCGAGTGCCCCCACTTTGCTGATTGATCAAGGGAGGTCAAATTGTTGCAAAGGAGCATCAGCACCGTGCCGTTGCCTTCAGCTGTGATTCGCAGCGCTGTCAAAATGTTTGATTATGTTTGGCACCTCTGGAAGAGGCGCTTCTTCTGCATCTGAGCCTCTGAATCAATTTAGAAGGCTGTGATTATATTAACCCCATGAAAGGCCCAGGTGATGCATAGGATCTATTTAAAGACATATGGCGTTATTAGCTCCCTAAGAATAGGAAAGCAGTCTTACAGATTTGACAAAATCAGGCAGTCTGGAGCCCACGCGGAGAGCCGATGCAGTGTGAATTATGTGGATTGACTCTTCTGTCAAGACAAAAACCAACTGTCTTCATTTCTAATTATGTTGTTTTGACATCCAAACTTTCAAACTTTAAACTATTTGAACTGTTTTTATCTTTCAGTGAAGACTTTGTAAAGCCAGCATAGGAATGGAAAAAAAGAAAAGAGAAATAATTTACTCATTCCTATCTCATTCCAAACCTTTCCAGACATTCTCAATTGTGTGAAACACAAAAGAAGATATTTTGAAAAATGTTGGTAACCAAACAGTTCTGGTTCCCATTGACTTTCCATTGTATTTTTTTAACTCTTTCCCCGCCAAACACAGATTTTTCTGTTATTTGTGAGAAAACACTTCCCGGCCAAAAACTGAATTTTTCGGGTTTCCGTGTTTTCGGAGACGGTAGGGAGCGCTATTACACGTCTTCTGAATGAGTACTGAATCTCCTGATCAAAACACACGCGAGTAGGATGCAGTAAAACAAGCAATCGCATGTAATCATATGCATATGTTAAAAAAACGTGATCATCATGATTAAACTATCTAATGTTAAAGAAATGAGGACCCAAGACGAGCTTATAGGACTCGATCATCACTCTAAGTAGTCTTTCACAAAAACGTGATTTTCTCAGCCTTTTGTTCAAAATGTTGCTTTTTTATGAAACTTACCCATATTCAAGTGTTGATTAAAAAAATGAATACACGTTTTTTTTTTTTTTTTTTTTGCTTAAAAGAAGAGGGTCAGCTCTTTATTTTAATAAATTGCTATTAACATTTTGTGAAACTTGTCAAAAAAACCTGGCGGTGGCTGCCAACATCTTTCGAAATATCTTTTTGTGTCATTTTGTCATGACGTAAGGGGAAGTAAATGATGATAGAATTTTCAATTTTGGTTGAACTATCTCTTTAACATTATTTGGTACTACATACTAAGAGCTATTTTATGGTTTCATATTGCTATGGCAGTGGCATTTACTGACAGAATTACCCACGTCAGCCAGCGGTACGTCATGGCTATCCATCATAGACTTTTCCTGCGTCTCTCCCTTGAGCTCACCCTGCATCAATACAATCTCCACTTTGGAAATGTCACACACACAAACCTAGACATGATTCACATAGTGTCTCACTTATGAGCTGCCACTTGAGTTGTTAGCATGGCAAACATGGAGAAATGTTCTCTGTGGCAGGGGAGTGATTACCCATCCTGCAAAAAGACAGAGTGAGATTTATCCTTCAGATATTCTGTTTGCAGTGCATGCAGTGGTCGAATTACAAGAGGTGTGTGATAAAGGCCCTATGATCGAGCCATATCCTTCACAGTTACCACTAAAACATTTAAAGGGGGGGTGAAATGCTGTTTCATGCATACTGATCTTTTTACACTGTTAAAGACTTGGAATCCCATACTAAACATAGACAAAGTTTCAAAAGTTAAGGTGGACGTTTGATGGGAGTATTTCTTTGTCAAAAATACTACTTCCGGTTAGTCATAAGTTTCGGCAAGTTTTTTGAGATCATGCGTCCCCATTGACGTTAGTGGGGGCGGAATTTCCTTGTATGGGCCTTACGGACAATTCTACCGGAAGCGCGTGAGAGAGAGCGAGAGAGAGAGCGAAAGCAACAGCCTACGCCCATCAAAGCGCTGGTTTGTAGGATGCTAAACAGGTGATATAACCAGTAGCTACTGACTTACCCACTGATAGGCCGGCGGTCGATCTGTATTAGCACTTTCCTCACGCGACGGGCGAATCACTTTCCTCACAGAGCGACTCACTTTCCTCACGCGACGGGCGAATCACTTTCCTCACTGAGCGAATCACTTTCCTCACAGAGCGACTCACTTTCCTCACGCGGCAGGCGAATCACTTTCCTCACTGAGCGAATCACTTTCCTCACAGAGCGACTCACTTTCCTCACGCGGCGGGCGAATCACTTTCCTCACTGAGCGAATCACTTTCCTCACTGAGCGAATCACTTTCCTCACGCGGCGGGCGAATCACTTTCCTCACGCGGCGTGCGAATCACTTTCCTCACTGAGCGAATCACTTTCCTCACAGAGCGAATCACTTTCCTCACAGAGCGACTCACTTTCCTCACGCGGCGGGCGAATCACTTTCCTCACTGAGCGAATCACTTTCCTCACAGAGCGAATCACTTTCCTCACGCGGCGGGCGAATCACTTTCCTCACTGAGCGAATCACTTTCCTCACTGCAGCGCGCTGCTGCACACGTCATTATTTAGCTCCACTCACACGACACGCCCCCACCCGCTCGGCTTTTTTCGGAAAGACTCGGAACAGCGCATCTTTCTTATATAATTATAAAAAAAATAAAGACTTTTCGGAGATATGCAGGATGCAATGCTACTCTATAGGTACTCAAGATTGACATGACACTGACTGAAACTGAGTGTTTCACCCCCCCTTTAACTTTATTTATTTATTTTTAGTTGTCAAAATCTGCGTTAATGGCATAAAATAAATATTAAAATCAGCAATAACAATATTTAAAAATATTGTTATTGCTGATTTTAATATTTATTTTATGCCATTAACGCACGGCTTGCCTAGTTGGGGACACCTAATATTTAACAATATTATTGATTTGATTGCACTATTGGATGAGAAGTTAACTGAGCTGGATGATAACATCACTTTTTTCTGCATTATAGATGAAATGAACTAATTTAATAATTGAGGATCTTTACAAGAGCGATGAATCGACACTAAACTGACTTCAGCTGATCAATGACACTATTGTGGGACCCGAGACCAATGTAGCATGCAGGTGCAGGTCATTACCACTCACGCCAACGGCCTCGCTCCGCTGTTCACGGGGCTCTCGGCTTCGTCCTGCTTACCAGATACTGTAAAGCTGCTTTAAAACAATCTGTATAGTATAAAGCACCATATACAAGTCACCTGACTTGACTTGCCTCAATTCAAATTCAGGAATTCAGTTCTGAATAGCAAACGACCCATGATGGTTGAGGCAGTGTACAGAGTTCAAATGTACAGAGTGACCTGTAAAATATGCACAAAAATGAACTCTTTGTTGTACAGTTTCGTGTATGATGTCACTACGGAACCCTGACAAAAGACAGAGGAATCTAGAAGACTTTAGAGAAGCTCTAGTTTCATTGGGGTTATGTAATCGAGCTTGCTGGTCATGAGTTCTGCTTTATATGGTCATATCAGTTTTAAGTGGAGTTACAAGTATGGCCTTTTGTTCTGCATGAATTCCTTTCCTCAGGCCGAAGTACTATGGCTGTTCCAGTGTGTGTGCTTGACTACTAACCCCAACCTCAAGCTGCTTGCAAAGCTAAAGTTCACCAAATGGTTGAAACCATAGCCCAGTAATGTGACACTGCAGAAATATCAGACGTCTGCTCTCTTGAATGATGTTTATAGAGTGCAGGGACACAGAAAAAAGAACAGGCTTATGCTATCCTCAAGTAAGCCATTAACATTCCAGTGTCACTCTTTTATTGTGCTGGCCAGCACTGATACGCGATGCTGTGGTTCTTGTTTTGCACACTGTCAAGGTTAAATACATGAATGGGGATCTATTAGCATTAATGTCGCTCACCCATGCGGAAATGTGTGTGACGTGTGCGTGACCTCTCTGCTGTACCTGTTTCCAGTGCTGAGCTCAATGCTTTTGCCAGGGGGGGTTTATTACCTCCCACTCACTACACATGCTTATGTCATCATAGTGCTCTCTCTCCCCACATTCTCCTGATCAGCCCCATTACATAACACTCATACAGTCTCTTAGCATTTCTAAGTGTTAACGACACTTTATAACAATCCTGTGTCCATGTAATACAGTAACTCGTTTCCAAAACCTAGTGTGCTGCTTCCTAGACAACACATTAAGGTGTCGCACATGAAGGCCGAACATGTACTGGTTTAAGTAGGGGGACACGTCTGGCACTGCAGGATTTGAGCCCCTGGCAGGATAGTACGTTACTGATGGTAGCCTTTGTTACTTTGGTCCCAGCTCTCTGCAGGTCATTCACTATGTCCCCCATGTGGTTCTGGGATTTTTGCTCACCGTTCTTGTGATCATTTTGACCACACGGGGTGAGATCTTGCATTGAGCCCCAGATTGGAGCCTCTTAAAGAAGAAGTTACAGGTCTGTTAGAGCCAGAAATCTTGCTTTTTTGTAGGTGACCAAATACTTATTTTTCACCATAATTTGCAAATAAATTCTTTAAAAATCAGACAATCTGAATTTCTGTATTTTTTTTCTCATTCTGTCTCTCATAGTGTAAATATGATGAAAATTACAGGCCTCGCTCAGAATTACATATCTTTTTAAGTGGGAAAACTTGCACAATTGGTGGCTGACTAAATACTTTTTCCCCCTACTGTATTACATTTACTTGAATGGAATGGAAGTCACTTTGGGTAAAAGCATATTGCGAATTAGTTAATGTAAATGTAAATGCATGTTGCATTTAATGGCATCCAGTTAGCATCTTGGAATAAAAACCGTTCAAGTGTTTATTCTATTGCATTCTGCAGAAATAGTATGAATATAATGGGAGTATACTGTTCTAAACATAGACAATTTTTGGCCATCTCACATTTAATTGTGGCCTTTTTCTAATATATGTGTGAATATGTTCAGCATTGTATTCATATAACTTGCATTACATGCCACAGCTGCCTACCATTTAACCTTTGTTTGCAGGGGCAATGACGTTGCTCTCTGTTCAAGACCACAAATCAAACCCTGTTGGAAAGACAGCCAAAAAGCTCCAAGCTCTGATTTATTGTAATCAAAGGCTAGAGAGTGTCTATTAGGATGCAGCTGCTACATGGATTAGCACCACAATGAATATAAAAGTGCTCTAATAGACTAGACAATAATGGTGCCATTATAGTTTCATCCTTAGAGATGAGTAACATGTAATATTTGCATGGGCATGAGCACAATATCTTTGCTTTAAAACTTTAGAGCTGACATGTCATCAGTGAAATGAGAAGTAGGGATGAAGCACCCCCTGTTTTCACAAAATTGTAAATTAAACACATTTTTGTTCATCTACATTGAATCGGTTTTAGTATTTAGTAATTTAGTGGTTAGAGCCAAGGTTGCCAGATTTTCAAAACAAAACCCATATTTTTATATGAGTAAAAAATGTGCATACCTGGGGCTAAATATCACAGTAGTGAGGTCGCTTTAACCCGCAGACATTAAAAAAAGAGCCAGTGGCAACAATTTTTAAGTAACCCAAATTGGCAGGAAAATTGCAGAACTGGTAACACTAAGAATTGCGGAGAGGCTAGCAATAGCAAGTTAGCTTTGAAAGCATGGGATCCCTCCCTTTAAAACGTTTCTAAAACCATGCCTCCTTCAAAACACATAAACACACAGCAGAGTCTGCAAAGTTTCAGGAGCAGTGATGGAAATTAGCACCCGCCACCAGTCAAATGTGGGTGATTTTGAGTTGTGGCGTTTAAACTCGCTTCAATTACCGGCCACTGTGGCAGGTAAATAAAAATAGCTTCTGTTTCACCTCTTTGTAATGCTTCCGAGTGCTGCCGTTTGTTTGAATATGACCAGCCGCTTTCGCCGTCATCACCTGGGTATATTCGCCAGAAGACCCGAATGAGAACTCGTGCACACTGTGAGAAGATCTGTCTCTGCTGTGCACTCATCTGAAAGTGCGCATACGTCTCCCAGCATGCAAATATTGAGTTCTCTTTCAAGTCTTGCGCTTAAACGGACAAACTTACACGATGTCAACATGTCCATCTTGATAAGTATCCTAGCAGACATATTATGTATATGCCTTAAGTGAACTTTATACAGTTGAGAAAGATGATGCTATCCTTGCAATAGGTCTTAAAGGGGTAGTAGCCTTTACTGCTCTGTTTAATGTCAAACAAAAGATAAGGACATCCCCCACTGCTCTTGATTAAATAGCTTTTGTAAGTTTAATAAAGATTAATCTTTAATTTAAACAGTTAAATATGCAGTTATTTTACATTTGATTACTTGATCAATTGCAGTACCTTTCTGCAGGTCAGTAGGCCTGCACATCATTATTTAATGTACACATGAGTGAGGTCAAGTTAAACAAGTTAAACATTTTAGTTTGAATTTTATTTTATACTGTGCATTGTTGCAATGTGCTAAATAAATATTTGCCTAATGTGTAATTGATTTATTATTTGAAAGTTTAATATTAATTTATCCAATTGCAATGCCTTGATTTTTAGTAAACTTACACAGTCATAGCATTAGCTATAAATGCAATGATACTGAATAATTGCCATAATTTCTTTCAGTGTTTCGGTTTTCGGCCTTGGTTTCCTCTTTTTCGGTTTCAGCCAAGAAGTATTGTAGATACTATTAATTTTCACATGCATTTATATATTTTCAGTTAAAAACAAGAAAGTGGCTGGTAAAAACATTGAGTGACTGGTAGATTTTGAAATCCACAAGCCACAGAGGCCGGTGGGCAATTTTTTTAAAATTTCCATCCCTGGTCAGGAGAGACGGCATTCAACCTCATGTCTCAAACCACATAACATTACAATAATAACGTTAATAACTCTTACTTGTACCACCTGACCGCTGCATTAATTTTGGCATTGATAGTATTTACTACAGTTGACCGAGTGGATCTGGTTGGTTGGAGTGAAGGCGGGGACTCATTTACATATTTATGGTTCCACGTACACTAACTGAAGCAGTGTTACATTCAAGCCATTGTAAGGCATGAATAAATTATTTTCACAGGGAGAAAAAAAAAAAAGAAAGAAAAAAAAAATATATATATATATATATATATATATATATATATATATATATATATATATATATATATATATATATATATATATATATATATATATATATATATATATATATATATATATAATTATGCTTACCAAAGAAGATGAGTTTTAAGTAATAAAATGGACTTCAAGGGGACTTTTAAAGGGATTGTTCATTCAAAAATGCATATTTTGTCATCATTTACTTGCTTTTGTGTTCAGCAAAAGAAACTCATAGGTTTGGAACAACTAGAGGGAGGGTGAGTAAAAGATGACAACAAATTTGGGGTGAATTATAACTTTAAATCAGCAGTTTTCATCTTAGTTTTAGTTTTACTTTAACCTTGCAAGAAACTTTGAAAAACATTTGAACTTGACAAACTGTTGCTTGGATGTTTCCTCATCACTGTGAAGTGTTAAAATGTATTACTGTGAGACTGCTATAGAAAGAAGATCTGAGGACATTTTTTGTGAGCTATAATGCTGGTAAAATATTAATGTCCCCTGAAAGTATGCACGGTGAGTCAGGGTGAGGTTTTACTGCACTGAGCGCTGGAAATAGCTCACTCAATCCACATTACTCACAGCAAGGCTCTTTTTAAGAATCCTGCGCAGAGATTAGTGCCATTGTGACTTCCAACCCTGACAATTTCCACACACATTATCAAAGTATGTGCTATGAGTAATGACTGTAGAACTGGGACAAGACCCATTCGTTCCAAGAATTCTCTTTTAAAATATAGGCTACATTTATGCACAGTTAATGTTAACAGATATATTTATAGCAAAGTAATGGCACATACAGTACATCCGGAAAGTATTGACGGCGCTTCACTTTTTTCACATTTTATGTTACAGCCTTATTACAAAATCGAAAAAATGCATTATTTTCCTCGATATTCTAAAAACAATAGCCCATAATCCCAACGTAACAGAAGTTTGTTTGAAATCTTTGCAAATGTATTAAACAATAAAAATTAAACAATCACATGTACAAGTATTCACAGCCTTTGCCATGACACTCAACATTGAGCTCAGGTGCATCCTGTTTCCACGGATCATCCTTGAGATGTTTCTACCCCTGCGTCCCAGTTTGCATACTATCCATACTAAATAGTATTCGAAAATAGAATTAGTATGTCCCAAATCGTAGTATGCTGAAAAGAGTATTCCAAAGATACCCGGATGCTTTACTATTTCCAGTCAAAATTTGAATTGCGGATCGTTGCACACTTTTAACAGCTAATATTACCCACAACCATTGCGAGTTGAACGAGGATTTGATTAGAACTACAAACACAGATAAAAAGTGTTAAAAAACTACAAACATGACGGATGTGGGAGTCAGACAGTTAAGTTGAGAGGTTTATATAAAGGTTTGAGTGATCAATTATCAGTATTTAACCTGACGAAAATATATTTATTTGGTGGTATCCACATTATATTTCACCTTCAGCAGCATTTTGAACTTTTGTAATGACACGTTTGGCCATTAACTTTTAAATGCGTCATTATATTTTAACTGCAAACACATGGGGAGAGCCTCTGCATTAAAGACTCTCTGCTACGGTAGGAAATGAAACTGAATGTGGAGGATTTTAACTGTGACAAATCTGACGATGATTGACAGGGCAGTTAAACGGGGATGAGATGCACGTAACTAAGCGACAGAGTCCGTTAAAGATGACAAAGTAGTATGTCCCGAAGCTTGCATACTTTCTCTGCTACACACTCAAAAGTATGTGCTTTTCTTCTTCACAAAAAGAGTGCATACTTTTAGGACGTAGTATAAGTAGGGAAATTGGTACACAGCATACAACTTGATTGGAGTCCACCTGTGGTAAATTGTTGATTGGACATGATTTGGAAAGGCACATACCTGTCTACAAGGTCCCAGAGTGAACAGTTAAGATGAATCGCAGATGCATCTCAAACAAGCCTTCCATCAACAATGGGTAATGCTGCATTACTTTTGATGCTCATGGTTTTGTGAACCTACATCAGTATCAACACACAGCCGATCCAACACATTCGTGCAGCTCGCCGTAATTTGTAAAGACAGATTACAATCAAGCAGCTTTTAGCTCGTTTAGCTGCTATTTGAAAAATGTTGAAAGACAAAGAACCGATTTGAAACTAGGCTCTGGCTCCTAACCAGCACTTAAACTGCCTTGGTGGAAAAAAAGGTATAAGTTTAGTTAGGGAAAGGATTAAAAAAACAACAACATTGAAATAGTATAAAATATTTTTTCCTGAAGATAATGTGGTTCTGAACCTTTTTGCTCTCCTATAAGGAAATATTCCAGAGCCATCAGACAAGCCTTATTGACCTCAGAAAAGCATAAAAGTGATTCAAAACAGTTTTTGCCATTGTAATAAATTCCCATTCATATTCAAACTTCAATAAAAAGGCTTTATTCATATATTAAGTACTTTTTGTTATATACGTAGTCAAATAATTAGGCTATATCTTGATGTTTTGTGATTGAAGCATTCTGTAAGTAAAGTTTTCAATGATTTATTATCATCTCAAGGCCCCCCTATGAGTGCTATATAATAGCGCCTCTTATGGTTCTACAACAAAGGTGCTGTATAGCGTGAACCACTACAGTGCAATTTAGCGCCATTTTTGATTAGTCATATTTTGTTGTTTTTCTACAATGACATTGCAGACACAGATTTAAAATTTGCGTTACGATACTCAAACTTAATTCTTCTTCTTACACTATACACTTGTAATTCATCCAAAATCTGGGGGTTTTCAGGGACTCTTTCTGCAGGTTATAGTGACTTTAGTCTTTAGTCATTCACTTATCTGAATCATTTAAAAGGTTCAGTCACATGAGTCATTGATTAATTCAGTCAACTGATTTGTTCAAAAACACTGATTCATTCAGGAACGAAAGAAGTCGCTACATTTATGAGTGAGTCATTGAATCATAAAGTCAACCTATTTATTAAGAAACAATGATTCATTCAGGAACTAAATAAAAGATAGCTTTTTGTGTGTGTGTGTGATTGAGTAATGCCCAATCCCATTTCGACCCCTTAGCCCTTCCCTTTCCCCTACCCCTTAATTTTGCGTATTCACATGAAGGGGTGTCTTGATTCTCTTTTGGCTGGAGTGTTACTCTGTAAAAAAATATTAAAAAAGAAGTTACCTGGTTGCCTTTAAAATGTTGAGTTTATTGAAATTAAAAATTTGAGTTAATACATTGAGAATCGATAACGTTTATTCAAATATTATTCAAATATATTGTAAGCCTATTGGCTAATTGTTTTATTTGTGAAGATGCATTCAAAGATGACAAATTGTGCTATTTTCATGATTTATCACATTTTTTATTTGGTTCAGATACAATAATATCTGTTGAAATCTGAGTTTCTATTTATTAAACCATTTTCCTTCATTGTATCAACTTTAATTTTTAATTTCCATAAGCTCAAAATTTTAAGGCAACCAGGCTAATTACTTTAAGCTAAAACAACATTGTTTTTTTTGTTTTTTTACAGTGTAGGGGTAAGGAGAAGGGTGAATCAAACGAAGATTTTCAATGTGTAGTGATGTTGCCACTCTGAATGGAACACTTTTGTGTTGCCTGGATGCCCGTTTCTCATGTAGCTTGCTAAACTTGAGTGGTGTGAACACAAATGAAAACAGGTAAAAGAAATATCTGGTCATCCTTTATAACTCTTGTGTTACCAGTGCAACAACTGACTTGTATGTAAAAGAGCTCTGTTATCACAGTACCACAGTAAAAAAATGAACCCATGGCTCAGATCAGTACGGAATGGAACGGTTAATCAGAGAGAACAGTTTGATCCGATGGAAAAGCGGCTCCACCAGTCTTCTGTATCGAGCACCATTTTCACAATTTTTCAAGTCCAAATACAGTGCAAAATGTTCACCCCTACCACTCTCAAGGGGGAATGGGAAGGGGTGGGCATATGGAGTAGGGGTATAAAATAGAATTGGGATTTGGCCTATGTCTGTGTTGCTTAGAGACACTCAATGGCTTATTCGATTGTGGATTTTTTTGGTGATATTTTTGAGCAAAATTAGACCGTTGTGTCTCAAGACTTGATTATAGGAATGTTAAAAGCATCATCACTCTCGCAATCATATACTGAACAGAGATCTTGCAATATTGGCGCTTCAATATATAATATAAAAACCCAAGATAGTTTGGTTGTTTGGAGCACCTTTTATTAATAATTGAATACAATTCAGAGCTCATGCCATTCTTTTGGGAACTGTATAGCGTATTTCCCAGAGCTTCTATCGACTGTTGTTTACACAAATGTCTCAGTGAGCCAGAGGTGGAAATGAATTGGGTTTTTCTTTAGTCTGGGACCTGCGCCACATTGTTCATGACTTTTGCCATTTTTCAAAATAACATTTTGATTTCTCTAAAGACTTTTTTAATCTCAGCTCTTACTAATAAATAAGAATAAACAAACAATGTGTTTGATTTTTAATCAACTGTTTCTTCAGCCTAGCGTTAAGATCAACATTTCCAATATGACGCTTAATTACACATCACCTAATGACTTATTTGCTTTAACCGTGTTCCTCTGTTGCTTTTGTCATCATATAACAAGAAAAAGGCCACTGTGAGGAATGAAATATTAGGTATTATATTTCTTTGTTGAAGTGGCTGACGCCTTCATTATTTACCTGTCAGAAAGATGTGCAATTTATTTATCTGCTGCTCTCAGCAGACGTTTCTGAACAAACTTCTTCCCCTATCAGATAAACAAGGAGTAAAACTGTGTGTAAATGTCAAACAAAGCCTATTAATGCTAGCAGATTGGAAGCATGTCTTTAGTTAAGACATGGTATTTAGTGCTCGCAGGAAGGAGATTAAATGAAATCCAGCCTCTTTCCTTGCCGAATGACAAATTAATCAAATTAAGAAATAATATTTCAATTCCCCTGATGCATCTGCGCAGTGAACGGTTTGTAAAGATATGTATCATCTTAAAACAACTGTTTAATTTTTCCCTTTTCGTGTCAGACCAGGGGGTTTATCTGCAGCGGTTGTTGATGTTCAGCAGTTATCTACGCTGTAGTGTTGCTGTTGGCCAATATTGTCTGGTTTACTTGTCAGATCTCTGGATCTCAGCTTTGCTGTTGTCAGTTGCTATAAGTGTTTAAATGCCCAGGGAGGATCTCTGGTGAATAAGACGCTATATCATTTCCATCACATCTCCTGGCAAATCACCAGTGAATTTTTTGCTAATGTGTCACACTGTCACTCTTATTCCACCTTGTGTATCTGATGCAAATAGCCAGGTTAAGCCTCATTGAGGTATTTTTCTAGTGCCAAGGGCATATGTGAATATCATTATTCAGCCTCCAGAATGCAGCATTACGGCAACCTTTTCCTTTTTTTTCTTCCTTTTTTTCATCTACAGCATCTAGCAACCACATAGCAATGCCCTAGCAGCCACCCAAAGAACCCAATATACCATGTAGCAACGCCCTAGAAATCACCCACACCTTGTCAACCAGTCAGTACTCTTAGAAACAGCATAGCGATTCCCTGGCAGCCACCCACTCTAGTAACCAACCAGAAAAGCATTGCAACCATTCAGAACACCTTAGCAACCACATAGCGATGCCCTAGCAGCCACTCAGAGCACAGATGTAGCAACGTCTTAGAAACCACCCATACCATGTCAACCATTTAGAACTCTTAGAAACAGGAAAATGATTCGCTGGCGTGATTCGAACCACGTTGCAACAATTCAGAACACCTTAGCAACCACATAGCAATGCCCTAGCAACCATCCAGAGCTCCCTAGCAAAGTCCTAACTGTTAAAACTATTATAAATAATTTGTATTAAAGCGGTCATATAATGGTACATGTACTTTTACAAGTTCATTGTATGGGCGTGTGTTGGCAGTGCCTGTACACAACCATCCTGTAATGATAAAAATTCATTAAATTTTTTATTTATTTATATCTCCTTAGTTTCCCCGTCTCACATCAAGCCGTTCAACCGTGTGACGTCACACAGTCAGACGCCCCTCCCACGACTGTTGATTTAGAGCAGTGTTTCAACACAGACCCGCCCTGAGCGAGCTGTCGCATAGTCCGCCATTGTTTATACGCTGGAGCAGAATGGTTGCGGTGTTCTGTTCTTGGGTGTAATAGCAAACACAGCAGTCATTTTGATGTTCGAACCGCTGAAGAGTTTTGTTTTCAAAGGGAATATTCCCCCCGATCAACGTCATGTTTGCGCGAACCGCGAAGCATTTCTCTCCAGACTGCTTTTTAAACGAAGGTCAGTATGAAGCAGGTTTGGCTAAGAAGCTGCTCCTGAAAAAAGAATCTTTACTAGCTATTTGTGTTCCTGCTGCACCTCCAGAAGAAGTGAGTGTAGTTTGAAACGCTTGCATGCTTCACGATGAATGCGGCTAAAGTTTACAGGGTACGTTACATTACGGCAGGCTTTCTATGTATGACGTTCTCAATATAATTCATAATCCCATGTTTATAATAAACAATGCATTATGGTCATTGTTTTTGTAATTGTGGTCAATTACAAATTGTGTACGCTGGTGAAAAAGTTAACGTGGTCAAACTACACTAAGCTTACTTTTGTAGATGGTTTATAACAGTGTCTGTTACTGTCCAAAAATAATAATTGTGTTGTAACAGTTATTACACTGCATAGATAACGTTAAGCGTCACTGACAAGCCTACATTTACCGAAAAAAAAAGTTTTTATTGGCATTAGCTGTAACATCAATCTATCAATGAAATAACATATACATCAGTATATAACACATAGCATTCATATCTCACTACGCTAACGTTACCCTGCCAGAACATACAAAGATAGATCAAAGTGACATTACATTAACCAACCATTCAGAAACTTCCTGTTCGAGCCTTAATTGTCGAATTTCGTTTGGGCTGTCATCATCTTCCAGGTCCGACTCCGGTTCAAATTGATACGGTTGCACAGATGTGTCCTCAGAGACTCGCGTCACCACTCTTTCCCCTCAACTGTTGTCAAGGCAACACAATTATATGACCCCTTTAATTTAAGTACATTTAAAATAAAATATAAACATAAAAAATATTGACTTAAATAATTTAAATCAGATTTCTTTTTCTTGGCTACTAACTGAAATAAAATACTAAATGCTAAGTACTAAAAAGACTAAAACTGAAATAAAAATAAAGCTAAATATGTATATAGCCTAATGAAAATGACAAAAGCACAACTTAAACTAAACTAAAATACAAAAATAAAAGCTCATTCAAATAAACACTATTATAGAAAATAAATAATACTAAAATAACACTGGCTCCAGCAACCACACAGAACAGTGTGGAAATCATTTGGTAAAACATAACATTATAGCAACAGAAATGCCTTGGCAACCATTCAGAACACCTTAACAACTCCCTAGAAACCACCTGGAACACCCTGACAACTATTTAGAACACCTTAGTTTTACCTCTTTATCAATAATACAGAAAATTAGTATGGAATGACAAGTAAGAGGGTAAAATTTGTCATGTTGAAGCTGCATATTATATCCAGTGCACAACTATACATATCTATATTTGGATTTTTTTTTCAGAAGCAGCCTGGTCGAACACAGATGAGCTTTGGCTCTTATTAGGATGTATTATCTGTTAATAATGTACCTCTGTGGTCAGTCGGTGGTACAGATTGCCATGTGGCAACAGTTGGGGGATTCCTGGATAAAATCTCTTCTTCCAGGCCAGGGATCAGAGAAAGCTTAAGGGTTGAAATGTGAATTGAAACTCCCTGTTGAAGTTCGACATTTGAGTTATATAATAAAGTCTCGGTTACTTATGGTATCCTCGTTCCCTGAAGGAGAGAACGGAGATGTACTGCCCAATTCATTGGTGAAGTCGACGTATGTCGAATGTGACCGACTCAAAGGGAACTCGTTTATTATGCATCGTAAATGAGGTGTATACCTCAGCCACTCTGACACAAATTATTATTTAGTTTGTTTACTGACAGTAACCCTATACAAATATGTATTAGAGATAAGGAGACAGGTCAGTCAGGGAAAGTAGTTATCTGGAAGTGTGACAGGGGAAAATGAGGGCTGTTTTTTTCCTGCCTTGCTGCTTTGGAGTGGAAAGTTGGTGGAAATATCCAGAGTGTGTCCCGGTTGCCCAGGGCTGCTGTGTGAGCCATAATCACCTCCGCTCAGGAGCTGTGTGTGTGTGTGTGTGTGCCAGGGGGAGTCAATGGTCACACCTGCCTCAGGGAGCTCTCCGAGGTCCTGAACGGCTGCTTGTTTGACACACACACACGCACACGTTTTCGGAACTATTTAGGGCATACCATAGACAGTTGTCCATATATAAAAATAACTACAAATATATTTTTAGCTATTTGCTTTAATTTAGCACTAAACATACCCCACAACAAATATTTATACCCCACTTCACTGGTATATTTTTCTTTTTAAGGCCATACTTTGTAAACTGCCTCCTTACTTATGTTCTCTTCTGACTCCAAAAGTCACTACCAGGAAATGTAATCTTAGATCATACTGGGCAAATCATGTGAGATATCCCACAAACGTGCACTATTTTCAGTAAAAGTGCCTTTAAAGTTTTTGCACCTTTTTCCTGGCAGAAACAGCTTAAAGGTGTCATGAATTGGCTTTTTTTATTTTTTATATTGTTGTCTGAGGTCAACTAATGATGTGTGTGTGTTGTTTACATTCAAAAACATCATAACTAATAGGCTATTTTCTACCCTGTTTACGAGGCTGTCTTCTGAACGCTGGGTTTTGATGGGCGTGACACACTGGAGACTTGGAAGTAAACGCCCACGGCTGGGATTGGAGAAGATTTGCATATTTAATGAGCTTAAGCTCCCCTGTCAGTTCACGAGGGAGAGGAGAGACTGAGGGAGACGCGGCAACCGGAATGATTTTCTCAATCACAGGGCTCATAAACGTCTTTCTCAAACAAACACAATGATCTTTTTCTGATCCACCCGTGATTGATTGGACTATTATTTTTATATTACACATAGCCCGCAAGATTACTATACTGGATTAGACGTGCTGTAGAGGTGGTGTTTCGTCGCGCAATGATGTAAGTGAAGCACAGGATCGTTTGCTGGGCCTGGTGTCTATAAAAGCTTTTCTTTGACTAACAAGGAACTAAAGTTTGAGTTCTAAAGTTTTATTGAGATAGAATCCAACTGGCGATATGCTATGGTAATAAATTGCATAATTTCAGAGCAGAACTACTAAAAGCTCTAGCATTCATTGACTTTGATTAAAGGTGCACTATGTAGTATTTTTGCAGTAAAATATCCAAAAACCACTAGGCCAGTGTTATATATTTTCTTCAGTTGAACCAGGAAGTCTGAGGGAGTCGCCTGTGAATTGCGGTATATCTACGTTACCCTCGGTTTCTGGTTTTATTCTGCAAAAAAGCTTTACTCTTAGCAGTGTTCAAAAAGTGTCACAGCAGCCACTGAGCGAACGCACAGAGTAACGTTATAACATCATTTTAAACACACTTAAATGTAACTAATATGAAAAACAGAGCTGCGTTACATCATACTCATGACAGGAGCGCCAAATGGCACCAGCGATGTCTCGTCATAATAAAAGTCTGTGTGTTTGCATAACAATCGCTCCAGCGGCTTTGCTCAGATCCACAACACTCTGTCCTGCATTTAATAACCGCATCCATGAACATGATTTCTAGAACATGAGTCCTAGCCCAATTCTTTTCCACCGGCTGTGAGGTGAAGACTACATGTCCCAAGATTCTGCTCTCAAACCTGCCGTCATCAAACTACGGTTTTGTTTTGAATAGGCGCCCTATAGCTGATGGAAAAATTACATAGTTTAGTTTTACATTTTGGAACAGTCAGTAAATCTTACAGGTGCACTTCTGCGGAATCCACTTTTGTTAGTTTAATGACAGAAAAAAAAACGGTCGGTGTGAGCGTAACATGTAATAAACCAATCAGAGTCTCATTTCCCTTTCCCTTTAAAAGCAAGTTGCGCTCGCACCATGACGGATTCACTATTTACATGCCAGAATTTGCAAGCTGAAAAACATAACACCTCTCCAGAGAGGAATCTTTTTATTTTTAATATTTAAAAATGTGTGTTGTTTACCCGCCTATAGGTGCATATTTCTAACATGCCCTTTAAATAACAAAGGCTTAACTAGATGTTGAATTAGAAACCAACATACAAAACCACTTCTAGAGAAATCAAGAATTAGTGCAATTGCATGTTTGACTCTAAACCTTATAGTAACTGAGATATAGCCCCAGTGTGACAACTTGCCCCGGTCTTCCCTATACAGTCTCCAAGAAAACTGTTACCATAAATTCTTAGCTACACAGTACAGCTGTACATTCATGGACAGAAGCTCTATCAACTCATATGGAGCTGAGTGCTGTATCAGCCAGCTTCAAAACGGTTTCCTTTCAAATTGCACTTCCTGTGACCTACACCCTGCCGCTTTCTTAGAAGCACAGCTGCTTCTTGGGTTGCCTAAAGTGTGCTGATCCCTGACATTCACACTCCCATTCAGAAGCCATGCAGAGAAAGAGATGGGCTCAGGGCTCAGGGACCAGGAGACCCCCAGGGGGCCTTCAGACACTGTGCCATATGCTGGCAGTGACGAGAGCTGTGCATGCGGCCAGTGGGTGAGCAGAGCACAGGGTTGCCAGACAGCAGGGATCAGGCACAGGGGTTTCTGAGGCGAGATGATATTATTACACGCGAGGCTGTGTGTCTGTGCGTGCGTGCGTGCGTGTGTGCATGCGTGTGTGTAGAAAATAGTATTCACAATTTCAGTCTTGTTACCTGTTTGTCTGAAAATAGCCTTGATGTCATTTTTCCATTCTTTTCCATAGAAAACTTAGTAGTAATTCCTGTGGAAAATCACATTTCTATACTACTGTTCAAATGTGTCAGTTTATTTGATTTTTTTAAAATATAAATAAACACTTTTATTCAGCAAGGATGCATTCAAATTGATCAAAAGTGATAAAAGGCATTTATAAATATTAAATGGTTTCATTTTTAAAAAGTTTTTTTTTTAACTTTCTATTAATTCTGTGACTGTGTACAAGTGATGGATAATGTACATTTCTATAATCCATAACTTGGACACAGTCACTTTTGGTAACAGATCACTCTAAATTATAATGTAGATGCATGCATTTTTCTGTAAAGCTGCTTTGAAACAATATGTATTGTGAAAAGCTCTATACAAATCAATGTGAATTAAATTAATCAAAGAATCCTGAAATATATAACTATATCACGATTTCCACAGAAAATATTAAGCTGCACAACTGTTTTCAACATTGATAATATTAAATGTTTCGTGAGCAATGCATCAGCCTTGCCATCACAGTATTACATTTTACAATATAATCAAATAGAAAAAAGTTATTTAAATGATAATACGATTTCACAATGATATGTTTTTTTACTGTATTAACAAATAAATGTAGCTTTTTAATCATAAAATACTTATTTTACAAGCATTTAAAAAACCCTCAACCCCAAAATTGTAAACTGTATTAGTGTGGGTTTTTTTCAGCATTTCAACCATCCTGATAGAGTGCCATTAAAACAACCAATGGTGTAAGCTTGGGGCGGAGCTATCTGCTCAATAGCAGATAGCAGATGGAGTGCTTAAAGTCATTTTTTGCAGGTTTGTTTTATGTAGCTCAGAAACTACACACTTCACCTTTACTTTATCCAATGGTGTCAAATATTATTATACTTGCTAGTTTCATCTGGGGGAAAAAAAGATTTTAAGTCACTGTTCTAATGTGCCTTTTTTGCATTAAAATGTTATACAACAACATTAGATGCTTTCTTAGAAGCAGCACTAGATGGCAGACTTTTTTTTTCTCAAGAAAACTGTAGTCTCTTTGTTGTCCATTCCTTAGGGATTTTTCCTCAATATTATTCTTTACTTGAATAGATGTCTAAACAATAATATATGTCTGGAAGCGATATGAAGCTATGTCCCTCGGGTAGCATGACTACAGGATGAGATTACAGGATGAAACAAGTAATATTTGGTGGATAAAAAAGCCTGCCCTTCTAAACATTTCCTATTATGCGGTAAATGCTCAGACGAGAAGAACTCACACTCCTGTGAGGTGAACATGAACCTCTTTTTTACAGTGCTAGTACAGAATAGCCTCTTACTCTCATGGGAAAGTATGCTTGCAATGTTCTGTATTGTTGAGCATTTGGACATGCGTGTAATGTTTCATTGAACTACACTGGCAAGGCCTTCCTCCTGTTAAACAACATTTCTCTGTCTTGATTGAGTTCTTAAAGGGATAGTTCACCCAAAATTAGGGTTGGAATTGAGAACAGACTGTCAATCAGATATGGTTATATTTATTTATTTATTTATTTATTTTAAAAACTTCAGCTTAATAAGATACTTTGACAGTAAATAAAATAAATGAAATATATTATTGCAATGTTGTCTAATTTGTAGCGAAAAGACTAAAACATCTATCTCAAAAAGAACCGTTATTGATCTGAATTTGCCTAATGACTCATGGTCATTTACTTACAGTATCATCCCAGGCAGCTAACTGGGAATATTCATGTTCATAGAACATTCAAAATCAACTCTCCCATAATGTTTGAAAAATAATTGACGGAGCTATGGAATATGGAATTTGCAGGACTAATATGTTGATTTTAATGGTAAAATGGACAACTGTATCTTAAAGTTTCTGCTGTCTAAAAGTTTATTTTTAGCTTGTTTTCCCTGTTCACTGAAATTAAGCCCTCTCAACCTCTGCTGGATTTATTCAAAACGAGTGTTGTTTCTCTTCACTTCAATTACATATTTACAATATACCGCAATAACCCATGAAAGTACACTTTTAACAGGATGGAGAGAGGGCAGCGTTATGTAACCCCTTCTCATGCTCACTCTTTTTTCTGTAATTGGCAAATTCATGGCAAACAGCCCCAGATAGCAGAGGTTAATTGTGTTTTAAGAATGGGCACGATGACAAATTATAAATCAGACTCTTTGTGACCCTTGTGTATTGGAGCCTGTCTCTCTTAAGTAATCTCTTCTCGCACACACACTCATCAGAAAGCTCTCAAGACGAGTAGGCTATCATACATGCAAACACGCACTTCACACATGCATATTTATTCTGATGCAAGCTGTCACGCGTTTTCGCTATGGTTTATATAGTGAATAGATAGAGTTCTGAGCAGGTGTGTTTGTCATTCTCAGGTGGTTTATGCATTCATTCCTTAGGTTAAGCAGCTCGAACAGCCCTGGAGCCAAATTCATCAGGCTGTCAGCTTCAAATGCAATTGAACAAGTCAAATGGAACTGAAAATGTCTTTGGCAGAATTGCCAATAGTGGAATATGTGCAATGCATATGAAGTGGAGAAAACTTTCAGGAGCATAGTTGAATTTTTTTTCTAGAAATAACCATGTGCTAAATTGGCAGAATTTTTTTTTTTTTAATAATTTAATTAATTAATTAATTTTAATTTATTTTATTTGAACACTTTTTTAACTTTTGTCAGTGTGTAATGTTGCTGCTTGAGCATAAACAGTATCTGTAAAGTTACAGCACTGAAAGTTCAATGCAATCAGAGATATTGTCTTTCAATCATGGCAGTTATTGCCTACAAAAACGGCCGGTTTGGACTACAACAAGCATTTTCCCGGGTTGGTGACATCATAAACCCTTGGTAGTCACCGCAGATGTGACTTCTGCCTGTAATGGTAAGGGGCGTGGCGTTTCCAGACAACCAGTGTTTGGCACTTCAGCCAATAATAATACATGAAACTACATTTGGCCATCTAAGCAATCTAAGCCATTGCGTTTTTCGGAGGGATGGGATTCATAGAAGCAGGAAGCAAACAAGCTTTTCAAAGGACAGTGGAGACAGCGGTGTGGAAAAAAGTTTAAATATAAGAAAAAAACAAAAAAAAGTATTAAGACGTTATACTGCGCCCCATACATACAACCAAGCCTAGAAAAAAACACGGAACTACCCCTTTAATAAATTACTTTTATAGTGGATGAATGGGCTTTAAATTTTGGGCTGCCATTTACTGCTATAATGCTTGGGAGAGCCAGGAAAACCCACCCCCCACCCCCTCCCCCCGTAGTGCACGCCACTGATTTGAACTATGTCTGTTGAACACACCCCTTGTGTACAAATACAGAGCAGACTCACCAGACCAATGTTCAATCTTAGAAGATTACAGGATTACTAAAGACAGACAAGTTTTCTTCCAAAGCCTTTTAGACAAACATTTTTCGCCTACAGTATTTTTATATCACACCCCCTGCAGTTCACAAACAATAAAACAATCAAAATCCAATCAATAAAGCCTAGACAAAAGTGACTGCATTATATTTCCTGGCATCCAGAGTTATTTTGTTAAATTGACCAATATAAACTGTTGTCTGCAAGCTAGACTCAACGTCACCACAAAACATTTGATATCGACAGCACTGTGGCATACTGCTTTGTACTTCCTGAGTTTTGCTGAATATAAATCGGAGCTTGGTATAGTGAAATAAAACTATGTGTAGATTAAGTCATATTAAACATAGCAAACTTTAAAAAATAAAAGTGGCACAAAAACACTTGAATTCACATTATTTGCACCCTTTCACAAACCACTCGCAATCCAGTTTAAACAAGCACTATCTACACTAATGAAGTCATTGTCTTTAAGTGCAAAGCACAGCTTCCTTCTACAGTACAATAAGCAGGTCAATTATTTGGCTTTACATACTTAATCAATCCATGTTTATCCCAGAACATCTCACCTTTTTATGAAAGTCTAAAAATACTCCTCTAATCCACTGATAACACAATCAACCAGATGTGTTAATACCAGTCCTGTCGGTCCAAGTCTTCTGGTATTATAGGTATCTAAATATAACTCAGTCGACTGGAATGAAATGGAAGAACTTTTTCAAACAATAACACGGGAGAGAGCCTGAGCTCAGGGATGGAGGATTAACTTCTGATAATGACTTATGGGCTTTGCTAATCTCTAACTGTGTACGGGAGACACAGCATGTTCAGATCCCATATCGCAGCTGTGACTTTATTATGATGCAGCATGAAGTTCTTGAGTAACTGCCAGTTATGGGCCATACCCTTGACATCTTTTGGGATGTTTTTTTTTTCTTGGCACCAAATTAAAATTATTGGTAAAAGCTTACATCTTCTGCTTTGAAAGCTGATTAAATGCATATGAGGTCATATTTACCTTTTATAACATACATCACAATTTTTCCAAACGTTCCATGCCTAACTCTGTGACATGGAGACCACTCTATTTTCCCAGGGAGCGATTCCTCAGTCTGGGATTTAGAACTGGAACTGGTTTATTTGACAGTGGCCAATGCTCATTTTCTCTTTAAATAAGCAGAAGTGATGAGTTGTCTCCATGCAGTTAAAATAGCTCTGATGAGATTGAATTCTCTGTCACGGGCCCAGACAAATAAACACTGCAATACAGGACTGCCAGATCTTAATTTTCATTTTGATGCAAATGCAACAAGTGCATTCGGTTTCCATTGGTGTCAAAGGGGATCAAGTAAATCTGAGAGAAACTTGGCTGAACTGGATTTTTAGTGACGTGATGAAAAGTGAAATCTATTTTCAGACTATCAATGATATTACATTTCTGTTTTATGTTATTCTTGCTGACATCCGATTTTTCTTTCAACATTTGGTAACAAAAGTCTTATTCATGAGCAGAACAAATTTCTGTAGAATGTATCTTGTACTTTTTCTATGTAGCCTAAACTGTTGCATTCGGTTCAGTGTGACAAATTATGCAAGAAACGATTTATAAACAATTTACAAAAAAAAAAAAAAAAAAAATGTTCTGCCCATTTTTTATGAACAAAGCCCATTAAAGCTACAGTCCATATACGTTTTAACTCTGTTGTCACCTCTGTTTGAAACCTGCAATTGCAGTTATTTGCGGAATTATCATCTTTACATTGGTTGTGCATCGGCACTGCTCCTCAACGCGGATTAATCTAATGTTTACGTCTTGGAAGTATTACTAAAATAAGAATTTTCACCAGAAAATGTCATCTGAACAAGTAAGTATCATTTGTTTTGACCAACTAGGAAAGAAAAGCATTACAACAAACCACGCTGCCAACGGTAATTAGGTCTAACGATCACTTAAATCAAATCACATCAAACCGTGCAAATTATTAGTATTGTTATACCTCGTTCTTAAATTGTTATTGTTAACAACGTTAGCATTGTGTGACTATGTGAATTTAGTGTGTATAAGCATTACCTGAAGTTTTCAATTTATGTAAAGTCTAATCTTTTGCTTTTGAGTACGGGCGAATATCCAGTTGTCACTAATTGTTGTTGTTTGGCCATCAAAATGTTTAATTATTCTAGCTGCTGTGAGAAATGGCTATTAATGATAAGCCACCTGCAGCATTCTCACAAGCGAGCCAGACTCCTTCTTTAGGTATACAGATGTGACATAATGGCGAAAAGAAATCCTCGAATCCACCATACCACTCAAATTATAATACATTATTACAAGCTTATGTGAATCGGGCTAAGGCAAGCAGATAGTTTTGTACACTGGCTGGTTATGTCAATAGATTTGGGATAATGTTTAACCAAAATAGTTACAGACTGCAGCTTTAACTAAATAACCATAATAAGCCCATCATTAGTTAAGTAAGGAGTCTCTGATGATGGGCTGTTGCTTTATTAGAAAAATGATGCACACCTGAGGTGGTAATGCGGCTACAATGCGATTCAGATGTGCATTATTTTTCTAATAATTCAATGGCCCGGTGTTAATTATGCATTATGCAACATTAAAGCAATGTTCACACAGCAGCAGAATACGGTTGCCAATCCTGTATTTGAGTACTTAATACGGGTACGTTAACACACGGTTCATTTATTTATGGGAGTGACAACCACATTTTATAACCGAACTCACATGTTTTTAGGACTCACAATTGCATACTCGGAAAACCCGGACTTTGTGAAAGGAACCAGACCGGAGAACAAGTTGTCTGTCGTGTCAGACAGTGCGAGAGAGATACAAACTCCTTATTGACTCCTTATTTACATTGCACACATCTGCAGCTCAGAGAGGTTTTGCTCCTTCCTCCACGTGGTGCCAACTCACACAATGAGCATTTCAGAAGTGAAGTGACTGGATTCGAGAGACCACGTGATTAGCCTATCTGATGTTGTTTTTCTTGATTTTTCGTGTTTTTTTTTTCTTAAATTTTGGGGGTTCTTCCATGGTTAAGTTTGCTAAATGCTTATGTTTTGTCTGTTTTAATTGTGTTTATTGTGTTTATTGCTATGTTCTACTTTGTTGTGCTGTAGCCTACAGAAAAAGTTAATACAATTAAAAGACCAGTTATTAACAGCAAGGATAAAATATTTTAGTAATTCAAAATACATCCTCAATTATCTTCTATCTATATATCCACAAACAGTGCCTGAGAACAATGTCTTTGTATTTGAACTGAGCAGCTTAGACGCGGTGGCCATCAAAAATAGACCAGACAGCTATCTTTAGCAAAGCAGCACGGAGAGCCGCTTCTGGGACACTTGTGTTTTTTTTATACCAGCCACGCGGCGGCACGTTTCCGAAGCGTCCCAGAAGCAGAAGATAGGCGTCTGGTCTATTTTTGACGGACACTGCATCCGCGTCAGAATGCCTATTGTGACCTTGAGCTACGGAACGCTGTTATATAAATAACATTTATTTTTCTATTAGTGTTCTCCTGCTCACAGGCACTGTATGTTTAATCACATTCGTACAGAAAGTATTCAAGACGCTACTGTAAGCTGCTGTGTGAACGGGACATTTTGAGACTCACACCTGTAAATAAATTCGGTTGTCAATCCCAAAAACTGACAGTGTGAATGTAGCTGAATTTATATAGCGCTTCTTACAATATAGATTGTTTAACATATTAAGGGGTGGTGGATTATGATTTCCCTTTTTTAAAGGAAGTGTATGTAAGATTGTGGCCAAAACCGGTACTGCAATCACTTTCAAATGACTGTAGAGCGGTGTATCCCCTCTCCCCCTCCCCCTGACTCGAGGTGACCAGATAGGCTGCAGGATCCGTTTTGTAGCTGCAGCTGTGGTAACTAGAGCAGAACTGGCAACCCGGATGCTAAAACACTACTGGCTTCGTGATTGGTCGATAGATGGAGGGCGGAGCTTCAGGCCAAAACAGAACATGTCAACATCAACATCAGCTGAGGGCTGCAACAACAACTTTTAAATGACAATATCCTGGCCGGACTACTGCTGTCAGTGATATAAGTATTTGAAATTAACATGATTTCTTAATGTCTAGTGACATATCAGGGCCATTTTATGATTAATTGAAATACATTTCTTACATACAGTTCCTTTAACTTTAGTTAGTGTGTAATGTTGCTGTTTGAGCATAAAGAACATCTGCAATGTTATGATGCTCAAAGTTCAAAGCAAAGGTAGATATTTTATTTTACAGAAATCACTTTTTAAGCACTAAAACAAATGGCTGGTTGGGACTACAACAAGCTTATTTATGGGTTAGTGACCAAGGTGACAATTTTAACATGCTATAAAAATGATCTGAAAAGAGGCATTATAGGACCCAATAAACAAGAAATGTCTATAATTTAAATGTAAAGCAGCTCTAAAAGACAATAGTGCCATTATTCAGGTCAATGTAGTTCAATGTTGATTCAGTTTAGTTCAATAACACGATCTGCAAGAAGACAATTTCAGAAATCCCACCTCTCCTGGAAGGTCCGGGACTTTTCCACATACTGATAGCAGTTCCCTAAAGCCTGTCTTCCACTTTTGGCACACAAATACTATTGAATGAACAAGCCTTTGTTAGGTGGCTTACGCAAATAAATATATTAGGGTGGGGGGTGTTGTGCCATCTCCCTGAAATTAGTTTTTGCAGGGTGGGACGTCTTCATTTTAAAACCAGTGATTAAACCCAGTATAATTTAATGGAAATTGAATAAATCTCATAAACGTTGATGTTGGAATGAAATGTAAAAGTTAAGAGGCGTCTAGCCTTTTAATAAATGTATTGAGGTGAAATCAAGTGGCATTTATGGTCAAGACTAAAATTAAAAGACTTATTTTTTTTTTAATATTAGAGTTTTTCAGTTGATTAGTCTAGTGTCGTCTTATGGTTTACACATCACGTCAAGGCTTGTTTGCATAAACATAAACTTAACTTTGTTGCATTGCTGGACATGCATTTTATCTTTTACATTTATGCATTTAAATTTGTTTCTGCTATTAACGCTCTATTACTGTTGAAGGTTTAGCCGAATGAAATGAAAATGAAATGAAATTGAAAAGATTGTGGAACTGTTTCCGGTGCCATACAGGTGACAGCTTTAAACCAACATCATCCCTGCAAGGCTGTGATGCTCCTTACTGGCAGAGACACACTGGCTGTCTCATGCTTGACTGGTGTTGTATGGCTCGGCTGCCATGTTTAGCGTTCACGCCGCAGAGCTCGGATCAGAGCCACCGTGACTCATGCACAGGCGTCACTGCACCACGTTAGTCCTTCAGTCTCACAGTTCGGCCGCCAAGTGGTTAATTCTGTTCACACCGCTTCAGAGACACACAGAGTACGCTTGAGAATCAGCGCATGCATGGCGGTGTTTGTAACTGGAAGAAAGAATTGGAAAGTGTGTTTATGAAAGTCAGCTGTTGTGTGTGTTGGTTGTGCAGCTGTTGTGTTTTACTTGAAGATAGGGATCGTTTGTGTAAATGGGCCTTTTCCTGGCATTATCAACAGTGCGTGATTGTGTGCCGTTGTACGTGCCGAGAAATGTGTAACAGGATTGCAAAAGCCCTGTAGGTGGAAAAGCACTTCAGCACACAGATTCACTCCGGCCACACAACAGGCACCTGCACCATGAATTTAAACCTCCTGTGCACCACCACATCAACCCCGGATTTGTTTATGGGCGTTTCTTCAACTTAGGGCCCATTTGGCCCTCTGAACTTTTAGAAAATAAACTCTTGTAAAACACATTTGTAGAACTCTCAGTTGTTTATTTAATTTGTCCACTAACAATGTCCAAATGTGTTTATACATACATCACAGGATAACTTGTGTAGTTTTCCTTAAGGTCATGAACATTTCACCATTTTAAAATAATGATACAATTATATTTCTATCAAATTTGTGAAAAATTCTTCTTTAAAAGGGGTCATATAATGGTACATGCACTTTTACAAGGTGATTGTATGGAAATGTGTGTTGGCAGTGCCTGTACACAACCATGCTATATTGATAAAAATCCAATAAGTGTTTTTTTTTTGTTTAATCTCCTTATATGTTTTCCCTAGCCTAGATATCTTGATGCACCCTAGCGGCAAATAGAATCTTCCGATCTGCGGCAACTCTCAATACACGTCTGAGCTATAAAAACCAAACTCTGGTCAGGCCAATCACATCGTGTATATAGTCGGTGGGTGGGGCTTAACATAATGACGGCCAGGTTGGGCTTGCGTGCTACTAGTATACACAGAGGCTGGCGAACGGTGATCTTTCGATTCAGCTTTGACCACGACTCTAGAAGACTTGGAGTTGAGCTTTTCTCTGAGAAAAGAACAAAGAACGACACTGAAGTCATTCTTATAAAGGGAAGATGTGTTTAGAGTTTTGCTGACCGGATAATCTGTTAATACTGAATTAATCTGTCAATTTGCTCCTCTTCACCTTTGTTGCTCTGGTTGGTTGTAGCGCTATCCTATAGCATGCAGAGGGAGTTTGAAAGACAACCATTTATCCCGCCACTCGGATTGAGCCCTGTCAATGCTGAGTTTCCAGACCAAACATCTTGATGTTGGTCTGGCTTGTCAGGCTATGTTTTCCCCTGTTTAAAATCGAGCCGTTTGACCATGTGACGTCACACAGTCAGACACCCCTCCCACGACTGTTGATTGACAGCAGCGTTTCACCTCAGAGCCGCCCTGAGTGAGCTCAAGCTGTTGTCGTCTTAGTCCGCCATTGTATAAGTAGAGACGCTGGAGCAGAATGGCGTCTAAGCGATTGTAGTGTTCTGTTCTTGGGTGTAATAATGAACACAGCAGTCATTTTGATGTTCCTAAATCCGAACCGCTGAAGACACAGTGGCTGAGTTTTGTTTTCGTCGATGCTTTTATGTCTGCATTTCTCAGCAGACTGCTTATAACCGAGGTTCAGTATGAAGCAGGTTTGGCTAAGAAGCTGCTCCTAGCTTCAGATCTGTACCACCTCTTTGTGTTCCTGCTGCACCTCCAGAAGAAGTGAGTGTAGTTTGAAACGCTTGCATGCTTCATGATGAATGCGGCTAAAGTTTACAGGGTAAGTTAAATTACGGCATGCTTTCTATGTATGACGTTCACAATATAATTCATAATCCCACGTTTATAATAAACAACACATTATGTTATTACAAACTGTGCTGGTTTTAAAGTTAACGTGGACGTGGTAACACTAAGCTTAATTATGTAGATGCTTTATGACAGTGTCTGTTACTGTCAAAAAACAAATCATGTTGTAACAGTTATTACAATGCATAGATAAAGTTACGCATCACTGACACACCGACATTAACAGAAAAATCGTTTTATTGGCATTAGGTGTAACATCAAACTGTCAATGAACTAACATATGCATCAGTGAACACATAGCATTCGTGCTAACATCACCCTGCCAGTACATAAAGATAGATCAAAGTGACATTATGTTAACCAACTATTCAGAAATTTCCTGAAGGTCCCATTTTTCGCGTGTTTTCAAAGCTTTGATTATGTTTACAGTGTGCAATATAATATGAGTTCATGTTTCGCGTTCAAAAAACAGTATTTTTCACACAATTTACTTATCTGTACAGTGCTGTTTCCTCTGTCCTAAAAACGGCCTGATGATTTCCTTGTTCTATGAAGTCCCTCCTTCAGAAATACGCAACGAGTTCTGATTGGGCCAGCGCTTCCCGTGTTGTGATTGGACAGAGGCTTAGCGCACTTTGCCCGGAAAGGTCCCGCCTCTTACCATAACGGGGAGATGCAAACGCTGAATGAGCGCTCTTCTCCACATGGGAGAGCAACAAGACCACGTCCCCTATTTTGCGTGTTCTTGTGGGCGGAGGGTTAGTCAACAAACGGTTCTAGTGACGTCATTCATGCAAGGAAGTGCAGAGGTGTAGTCCAAACCGGCCGTTCGCAGTAGGCTTTGAAAGGGAACTTCTGTTTAATAAAATATCTCACTTGGCATTGAACTTTGAGCTTTATAATTGTATAGGTATTATTTATGTTCTAACAGCAACATTACACACTAACTAAAGTTTGAAAGATGGAATTGCGAAGAACGGGACCTTTAAAGGGTGAATTTTGTTGGACTCCGGTTCAAATTGATAAAAGTTGCACAGATGTGTCCTCAGAGACTCGCGTCACCATTCTTTCGCCTCCACTGTTGTGGGCGGGGACGGGGTGAGCAAAGCTCGTTATCATTTAAAGCCGTATGCACTGAAATGGCTTGGTGAAAACAGAGCTGTTTTCGACTCGGTAAAATTACTGTTTTCTTACAATACTAACGAGAATTTTTATTTAAAGTATATTACAAAGTTTTCATTTAGAGACTAAAGAATCATATTATCTTGTATAAAATGGCATTATATGACCCCTTTAATAGCCTTCTATTTGTATAGTCTTGCTCAAGAACATAGACTGTCTTAGGCTTTCTCAATCTCTACAGGTTTTCTTAAGTTGAACGCATCTGTCTGCTTTTTTTGTAGTCTGCTCTCCACCTGATTTTATCTCTATATAATCCCAGCCATAAATTGTTCTTTGGGTCAACTAAAATCCAATACGAAATGTACTAAATCCCATCGAAATTGTCCCTAATCTCTTTGAAATTGGCCCTGATCCCATGGAGACAGGTCTATCAGGCTTGACATTCTTTAAGCAGACGGTACCCGAAGCACACACCCCGTGCCCCCCGCCCCCCTTCTCCTCCTCTGCAAGTGTTCTGATGTCACCAAGGTAACCGGCTGGCTCTGCTGCCCGTGACAGGCCAAACGAGGCAGCGCTTTGACCTTGAGCATGTGTTTGGAGCAAAGATTAAGGTCATGTCATGAAAATGAGAATATTACCAGCAGAGATGATGACCAAGGTTCAACACTGAATCAGTCAGGGTGTATTAGACCGCTCTACATGACAAGACTGGGGTTATGACATTTCAGTCTTGTCATCTTAGAGAATATATTATGTCTTATGTTTGTGTATATACATTTCAACTAATCACACTAAGGTTAGTCTAAAGGTAAAATAAAATATGTAAAAAAGCCATGTTTATTTTAAAGTACCTTGCATGATGCACCGTATATATAGTGTACAGTCTATTTATATTGCAATATAGTTGCTAAGTTGAAAACACATATTTTATCTAAAATTGTTTAAACTTGTGCTTAAATATATTAAATGTCACGAGCAGCCTCTGATGCACTTTATATAGCATATAGCCGTATAATTATATGGCCCCATTAGGCTAGCTGTCAATGCCTCATATGGTTTTGCCTCATATAGCAACATGCTATAAAGATTTGAGGTCAGTAAGATTTTGTTTGAAAGAAATGTATACTTTCGGCTATATTCAGCAAGGATGCAATAAAGGCATGGTGATGGAAAAAATACGAGATGGGTGTGGGGGGGGGGTGTATTATGTCAATGCTTTAGCTGTTGCAAATGTTTTGTGTATGTATATATGTATATATATATACTTTTTTTTGTTGTTGATAGATATCAATACCAAACTATCTAAAAACACTTCTAATACTCATTTCACGCAGAATAGGTATATGTTACCAGCTCTCGGACACGCAATTTTCTCGCTCTCTCTTCTCTCCGACAGGGAGTTGACACACGCCTTCCCTTACTCACTTGTTTTAATTGCTCCGAAAGAATATTGTTGCTGTTACTGGGCTTTAATTTTGCTGTGGGATTGCGCATATTGCTCATAATTTTACTGCTCATGCCTTAATGGGGGCACATAAACTAAAATACACACAGTGGGCCTCATTTATTAAACTTTTGTAAATATATGAGTACACTTAGAGTAGGATGCACATAAAACTCTCCTCCTGATTCACAAAATGTATGTTGGTGAATTAAAATCATTCGTAAACAGGGCGCATACACTTTCATCCACAATTAGCATAAATCCCACCCATGAATTACAACAACGTAAATTATAGGAATGCTGTGGAATCTTCTGGACTTCGTTCGTATGTTTGGCTCCAATATATTGGATAGCAAAAGATCCTAACTGGCCATATGCCTAACAATAAATATCCAAGTGTGCCCACCAAAACATTTTTAGCTAGCTAAAAAAAAAGTCTTCTGGCGCTCTTCTGAAAACAGCCAGCTGGTGGTACTTGAAAGCTAAGACGCTTTGGTTGCTATATGATGCGGAACATGCCAGGCCGAAATGTGCTATTTCATTTTGAAGAATATAAAAGTGCAGTAACCAGCAATATTAACTTATCCATTGTTGTTCAGTCGTTGTACGAGTAGGATGATTGATTGGTGTAGTTTTTGTCTCGCACTTCCTCCACTGTGATTGGATGGCTGGGTAAAAAGTGACAGTGGCAAGCACAGCGTTTTACCCATAGTTGAACAGTTTTCAACTCTCAGCTGCGAAATAAATAAGTAAAAATAAAAAGATGTGAAATATTATCAAAAATTCAGTGTCATCAGTTTGCTGAAAAGAAAACAGAACATTCAAATGTTTTACACACCATTTACACGTAGGGAGCATGTGTACATTTATTTTCGTACCAACGCCAGGCCTTATGAATGATTTGCACAAAAATTCGTTCCGCTCGTGTTTCATGAACAAGGCCCATTATAATGTCAATTAACGAGTATGTAAACACAATCAGTTATGTTTTAAGTGAGTGTGTTTAAGTGAGAGGAAAGAAAGAAAGAAAAAGAGAAAGAACTTGTCTAACAGTATAATGTATCCATGCATCAGGTCTTAAAGTAACAGCAGCATAAATTACCTGCTGCCAAATTATGAGAGATTAAAAATATCTATATGGCCATTTTTGCCCGTAGTATTGATGTCAAAACTGTGGCCATTTAAAATTCTGAGTGGCTAGTTACTGGAAAACCACTAGCCACAGTGGCTGGCTAATGAGCAAAAAATTCAATGTCAAGCCCTGCTGATGCGAGTACATCAACAAAAGAAAGTGTAGTTGTGACCAAATGACTCTGAAAGAGAAGTCTTTAATCTGATAACAATGTTCACACAGGTAAAATACTGAAGTCGACGCTTTATGGCCACCATCCCCCATAAATAGCGTTGGAATTTATGTAGCCTATATTTTAGCATCATAACTCGATGTGTTGAGAACTGTGCTAACTGCTAGGCCACGACTCTGAGCAAAGTAGCAATTTACAAGGGTCTTTAATTCACAGTGTAGCTGATTCAAGATGAAAAGGATCTTGTAGTGTTCATCAAAGGGAAATTCATTCTGCTTTTAAACTGTGCTGAATGTGAGAGAATGTAACATTGTCTACTTGAATGAAATTATGTCCATATATTCCATGAATCATGTGCGCGCTAAAGTGTGAAAGGCTTTCTCCCTCACTCTCTCTCACTTTTTTTCTCTGTCCATTGTGTGTCTGACGTCAATACTAGCCTTTCATCAGCAGTGACATTAATCAGCGCGCTGCAGTCCTCTCTTCTTCATTTCCTCACCCCCCTTTCATTCTCATTGTGTGTTTGTCTCCATGTTTCACTGCTCTCTTTCATTCCGAACACTCTTGTCTCTTTGTTTCCCATTTATTCTTATTTTCTTTGGCTATGTTTAGAATGGAATACTATATAAAATGTGTTGTCCATCAACTGTTTTATGTGTTAAAATGTATACGCCTGCAGTTTTAATAAGAAAGTAAGTCACAAAAATATATTATATTTTACATATGCTGTTCAAAAGTTTGGGGTTGATCTTTTTAAGAAATCTCTTATGCTTACCAAGGCTGCATTTATTTGATCACTATACACTAACCTAAAGGATTATTATGAACACCATACTAATACTGTGTTTGACCCCCTTTCGCCTTCAGAACTGCCTTAATTCTACGTGGCATTGATTCAACAAGGTGCTGAAAGCATTCTTTAGAAATGTTGGCCCATATTGATAGGATAGCATCTTGCAGTTGATGGAGATTTGTGGGATGCACATCCAGGGCACGAAGCTCCCGTTCCACCACATCCCAAAGATGCTCTATTGGGTTGAGATCTGGTGACTGTGGGGGCCATTTTAGTACAGTGAACTCATTGTCAAGTTCAAGAAACCAGTTTGAAATTAATCAAGCTTTGTGACATGGTGCATTATCCAGCTGGAATTAGCCATCAGAGGATGGGTACATGGTGGTCTTAAAGGAATGGACATGGTCAGAAACAATGCTCAGGTAGGCCATGGCATTTACACAATGCCCAATTGGCACTAAGGGGCCTAAAGTGTGCCAATAAAACATCCCTCACAGTGGTAACAAGGCATGATGGATGTTCTCATTCTGTTTACGCCAAATTCTGACTCTACCATCTGAATGTCTCAACAGGAATCGAGACTCATCAGACCAGGCAACATTTTTCCAGTCTTCAACTGTCCAATTTTGGTGAGCTCGTGCAAATTGTAGCCTCTTTTTTCCTATTTGTAGTGGAGATGAGTGGTACCCGGTGGGGTCTTCTGCTGTTGTAGCCCATCCGCCTCAAGGTTGTGCGTGTTGTGGCTTTACAAATGCTTTGCTGCATACCTCGGTTGTAATGAGTGGTTATTTCAGTCAAAGTTGCTCTTCTATCAGCTTGAATCAGTCGGCCCATTCTCCTCTGACCTCTAGCATCAACAAGGCATTTTCGCCCACAGGACTGCCGCATACTGGATGTTTTTCCCTTTTCACACCATTCTTTGTAAACGCTAGAAATGGTTGTGCATGAAAATCCCAGTAACTGAGCAGATTGTGAAATACACAGACCGGCCCGTCTGGCACCAACAACCATGCCGCGCTCAAGATGGCTTAAATCACCTTTCTTTCCCATTCTGACATTCAGTTTGGAGTTCAGGAGATTGTCCTGACCAGGACCACACCCCTAAATGCATTGAAGCAACTGCCATGTGATTGGTTGATTAGATAATTGCATTAATCAGAAATTTAACAGGTGTTCCTAATAATCCTTTAGGTGAGTGTATATTTATTATATTATTAAATATACAGTTTAATATTTTTTTTTATTATTTTATTAATATATTTCAAAATAACACATTTCTGTGATAGCTAGCTGAATTTTTTGCATCATTAGTCCAGTCTTCATTGTCACATGATCCTTCAAAAATTATTCTGATATGCTGATTTGCTGTTCAGTTTTCTTTTTTTTTATCTTAATCTCTTCTTTTAATCACTCTAAATTGCTGAAATAGTATGCAGTATGGTAGATGGCATCCAGGAATACACACACACACACACACACACACACACACACACACACACACACACACACACACACACTTGTTTTGCATGCTATATTGTGTATTATTAAGTGCTATATTAAGTGCTATATTTAGCACTTTGGGATTGTTTTTAACTATGAAAAGGGCTTTACAAATAAAATTTATTATTATTATTATTATTATTATTATTATATTATTCCGTGTTTGTTTAGTTTGTACACTTCACAGAATTTCCTAATTTTCCAATTCTGAGTATTCCAAGCACTCCAAGTATTTAAAACGGAAAATAAGGATAGTATGCTAGTACACCATATGCTTAATCTGTGTGTATCCCTCACACACACTCTCAGTATCTCAACACCCTCTTTCTTTCACCTCAACATTCCCCCGTAAGGTCAGTGTAAGTCATATCCTCATTCCAGACAGGTCTTTCACACGCACTCTTCATGCCCCTTTATCTTCATCTATTGCTACAGATCGCTGTTGGTTTAACATTTTGAACACACACAGAAGTCTGCTGTGAAGTATATTCAGGTGGTTTCAGTTTGAGCTAATAATCTCCTCTCTCCGGCCGCTCCCTGCAGACGCACGAACACTATCTGCTTCATCAAATTAAACATGTCCAGAGAGGAAATAAAGGACATCTGGCCACCTGATTCTTCTTAAGGTATATTTAATTATAACAGTGCTCACAAATGGAGTGTGAATGTGTGAGTGTACGTGTTTATATCTGTTAACACTATCGATACATGAAATGATAATTAGTGTAAAACCAGATGATAACGCTAGTATGATTAATTGAGAAAGTTCCAAAGGGAATCTTGTGCTTCAATTCTATAAAAGTTCAGTGTCTGAAAATCTGATTATAATCTGGAATTAAATATTAATTAAAATCATAAAACATGAAATATTAACAATATAGAATTCTGAGCTCTCTATTGACATCGGTGTTTGAAACACAATTTTTATTTTATTTTACATATAACTTTTTACTGTCAGTTCTACTATTTGTACTATTGCTCAAACAAATCAGACAAAAATGTTTGCAGCTTTTTAATTTAGTTATTTATGTATTAGATGTCAATAGAGAGCACAGAATTATATATTATTCATGAGATAGAGAGAGAGAGAGAGAGAGAGAGAGAGAGAGAGAGAGAGAGAGAGAGAGAGAGAGAGAGAGAGAGAGAGAGAGAGAGAGAGAGAGAGAGAGAGAGAGAGAGAGAGAGAGAGAGAGAGAGAGAGAGAGAGAGAGAGAGAGAGAGAGAGAGAGAGAGAGAGAGAGAGAGATATTTGGGCCTCCCTGTACATGCACATTAACTTAAATGACATCTTCCGAAATACATGAAAGTAAGGGGCCGGCAAACTGGGAGAAGAATAGAGGAAACTTTAAATTTATTACTAATAAATTTATTATTAGTCATCTAATTATAATGGAAAGTATCAATTACATTTTTACGCCACTAAGTGGTGACAAATGACTTTAATCTATTGAATGAATGATTCAATGACACACATTTCTTTTAGTTAAAAAATGATTCATCCAGTAATGAAATCATGATTATCAATTTATTCAGAACCCCCTCCCTGTGGCCATGGAGGTGATTGGAACACCTGAGATGTGTACGGATAAATCATTATGACAAATACTGAAATATTTCATGAAAAATAAGAATAGCAAAATAAGAATAGTAGCTACTGATGGTTTGTTTCACGAATATTTCAGACCATTGCTTTTGAGAAAACAGGGAGTGTGTGTGTGAGTGCCACTGCGCTGAACTCTGAATAAGTATTCAGCACCTGTATTTTGTGCTCTGCATGCAGAGCATTCCTGCATAATGGATGTATTCAGACACTGTTCCTGTGACTCTTACCCTCCTGGTGTGTGTGACCTGTGCTAATGGTCGTACTCACTTATACCTGTAACCACTTATATAGCACACACACAAACCTACACTATTAAACTGCATACAGAACACACTGGCTGAACTGTGTATTACCTGTATGTACTTTTCAACCAAATCCTGCTATATAAGTATTCCTGTGATGCAAAACACAATTTTCAGTACCATTACTCCAGTATTTTGACTTAATAGAAAGTTCAAAACAACAGCATTTATTTGAAATAATAATCTTATTGCTTATGTTTTTACTATAACTTTTGATCAATTGAATGCATTCTTGCTTGATAAAAGTATTTTTTTATTTTTAAAAATACACCACCATTCAAAATGTCTGCACTACATCCATCTCTACTTTGTCAACTTTTAGCATCACATTGATTTTTTTTTTTTGCCAGTCTGACTTTCTGCTCTTTTTATTGCATAGTGTGTATTTGTGTCTGTGCGCTGACTCTGTGTATGTGGATATATTGCCGACTGTGTTCAGCGCTGTGCTGGAGGGAACTGGGGATTACAGCATTTCCATAACAATGCCCAGATAGATTGGTTTAGAGTCCACGAAATACTGCCACTGCTATTGCTATTCCGCACCTGTATAGTGTGACCAACCTGAGAGGGAGAGAAGGAAAGTAATGGATGACTAAGGGATGACTGTCAGTCAGACTGCATGTTTATTATGTCACATTGTCTCCTGCCATATCTGAGATCACCTGATGCTCCAGCATGAGCTAATTTTAATGTGACAATAGAGCAGGATGAACACGATTTCTATCGTGATTTATTCTGGAGCGAATGGAAGAGCGACTACCGGTCAATATGAGCACCCTGTTTACTCAGCAAATGATTAGTTCATGTGTAAGTGAGCAACGTACTGATGTTCTGAATAATAAACTGTTGATTCAGGGTGTGCTTAGCACAGTATCCTTCCCAGCCACGACATGACAAAGCCCCAAGAGATAAACCTATCTTGTCCTAATAAGAGTCTGTAGTGCCAACATCTGCCAACATCGTGGTACAGCAACACATTTAGCCAGATTTCATTTTTAAATTAAACTGTTATGGTTAGCCACAGTAAAACGTCATTGGTCCAAAATCTGTGCTTTTAATCAGCTCATTGTAATCATTTTTTTTTTTTTTTACTGAAATATAATTATAAATATTAGATGAAAAACTTACATTTAAAACTGAAAGACTGAAATGAAACAATTTTAAATTGAAGTACTAAAATGACTTGAAACAAAATAAATAAACTAAACCTGAAATAAAAATGAAGCTAAATTAAAATTTAAAATAGCAAATATTAAATAAAATATATTAATAATTCTATAATTGATTGATATAAATAAATACTATAAATATAAATGTAAACGATTTTACATTTTTGGTGACACTTTATTTTAAGATGACATAGTTACACGTTACATGTACTAATAATAGTAAATAATTACATTGTATGTAATTATTTACTATTATTTATTTACTACACATAGCAACCATACCTTAAAATCACAGGTAATAACACCAGATTTGACACACAGCAAGTCAACAACAAATATCTATTTTAAACTTTTTTTCCCATGATAGCATAGTTGTTTGATTAACATTAAAGCTGTCATGAACTGGCTTTTTTTTTTTTTTTTTATACTGTTGTCCGAGGTCAACTAATGATGTTCGTGTGGTTTATAAGCTATTTTCTACACTGGTTTTGAGGCTGTCTCTATTTTGGGCTGGACTATTATTTTTACATTACGCATTGCCCGCATGATCGGTCGATATAAGCGCGAACCACACACACACACGCATGCCGCCCTTCAAATGTCAAGTCCAGAGAGACAACAGCACAGATTATTATGAGATTCATCGGCCTGCCGGGCTTTGTGAGCCCTGGCCCATACGTGTCTGAGTCCAGCGTGTCTATCACATATAAAACACGTTTTACTCACATAAGTGTGTTGCACCATTCCCGCCGGATCCAAATCCAGCATCGACCGGAGATTTGTTTACACACGATCCCACAGTGAAATGAAGTGAACATGTCTTCCCCATGTGAGCTGGAACTTCATTAAAAATAAAGTTCAACCACTCATTCCTAATATTAGGATCCGAAGGAAGCTTATGCAGTGACAGTGTTCTTCCACAAACAGGAATAGCGCAATATCTTGCTATCTTCATTCTGCATGTTTATTGTTGTTGACCAGCTAGCGCGAGTCCTCCATGAGTCAGTGGGCGGGGCTACTGGATTAGACGCGCTGTAGAGGCGGTGTTTCGTCGCGCAAAGACGTAAGAGGGAAGCTCAATATCGTTTTCTGGGCCTGGTGTCTATAAAAGCTTCTCTTTTACTAACAAGGAAGTTTTCAGCTCTGAACCTTACAGGATATTCTTATATCACCATGACCTTTTATATATCAAAAGCTCAAGGGAAAGTTGATTACTCAATTCATCACCCCATTAATGAAACAGACAGCCTATATATAAGATATATTGTACCGCATGTATCTTAAATAATATACTAATTTTTAATCTTTTAATAATCTAATCTAATTTTTTCCCCCAACAGTTAGCCAAACGTTCACATTAGACATAACAGAATGTTTGCGTGAATAGTAACCTACTGGCCAAGACAGATATATTGAAATACTATAATTCTGTGTATATGTGTATTGGAATCGGAATCGCATGCTATGGGAGGCAAGGACTAATGAAAGGGACCCACTTTATATTAGGTGGCCTTAACTACTATGCAATAAAACTTAAATTAAAAATTTGATACAATGCACTTATTGTGTACATACATGTTTTTGCATTGTACTTATATTGCATGTAATTACATCTGTAATTAATTTCTGTTGTTACATTTATAATGACACTGACGTACTTGACGTTTCTGTTCCTCTCAATTCCAATTTCGTTTTAACTCCTACGGTGGCCAATTTAGTCCAAGATTAACATGGCTTCCAGTTCGACCTCGTCCATGAGTGTTCCTTCAGGTGATAAGGTTACGTTAGAAAACTATTATAATTTGCAGTTATTTAATTTGTCAGTTAACATGTAGGTTATGACATCTATGTAAAATGAAAAATAGTTTAACGTTTTCATTATTTTATTTTTTTACCATTTCATTGCTAACATCAGCTATCAGGTTCCCAGATGAATGCAAGCTAATCTTAGTAAAGTAACTTTTATCAGTGCTATCGTTATTCTGTATATTGTGGGACCTCTCTAGCGTAAGGCACAGTTTACATTGTAGGCTATATCATTTTCCAATGAGCAGAGATCAGTTGATGTGACAGAGGTGTGAGGGAGAGCTAGAGGTAAACGCGAAAGGCGAAGCTTGAATTTACGGGTATGTCCCTCTTTGGCTAATGTACTTTCAGGATGGAGGAGCAACATGGCAACCAGCATTCGAACCCCTCACCCGTATGTATTTACAATGGCATATTATAAACTCACGAGATTACTTTATTATTTGAAAGAAGTAAATATACATTAATGAGCACATATATTTTTGAAAGAACTAAGTGTTTTTAGCTATGAATAAATAAAAAAAGTTACACAGTGTAGCTTTAAACTTACCCATACCACCACACCTGTCCCTAACTTTACCCGCATCCCACCTCAATGTCAGCGAAAGTGTTTTCAAATACTGCTTGACCACAACAAGTACATTGCACTTATTTTTTAATGCAAGTAGTAGTCAAGGCCACCTAATATAAAGACGGGCCAATAAAAGGTATTTCTCTCTGAAAACGTTTAAATAAAGATACTTTTAGAAGTTGAATTGCTATTTGGGATATTGGGAACGCTAGACGAGGGCTTAATAAACGACCAAAATCGCTATTTTTCACTTGTTTTGCCTGTAGCTCAAAATTATCCTGTGCGCATTCCGACTCATTTTGCCAGCAAGGGTTACATATTTGCATATTAAAAATAAAACATACAAATCTGAGTGCCTACTGATCCCACACTATCTGCCGCTTCCTTTTGAACTCCTACATCCTGCTTGGCATGAAATGAATTTCACAATGTGTTTACAATTCTTGTTAAGTGCACAGACTCTGTTTTTAACCTTTCAAATTGAATTCATAGCTTCCTCTAATTCAGAAACTCTAGTTTGGCCAAATATCGTTTAGTTTTTATACTGGTCTCCCTCCAACAAGGCCATAAGGAATAATGACGTTCTTCTGTAACATTTTATAATGACTTTCATTAATAACATTAACAAACATGATTTCATTTTGGTTAGTCATCATTATTCCATGTAGATTTAAATGTCATGAAACTTATATTTGGTATATTAACTTTTGATCCAGTAAGTGTAATGTTTGTTGACTTGTTGAAGGTTCCTTCTTCCATCACACCATTGGAAAGGTACATGTGGTGAGGAAGGGCACACTTTCTTAGGGCACACCAGACTTGTTTTTGGATTCAAAACAGAATTCGTAATTTTTTGCCTAGTGAAAAGATAGCATGCTGCAAATTATATGACCCTTTTAGGGCACACTGCACAGAGACAACAATCTGTTTATTGCTAAATTTATGGAATAGACAATTAGCAACCCCTGAATTTTCAAGAAGCTATCGCCTGACCAAGCTGCTCCAAAACAATGACAACATTTGCATTTAGAAGATAAAAGCATTTAAAACTTCTCATCAGATTTTCTGTCCAATCAAATGCTCACTAGAACCTAAAGCGTCCTGCGGCTAAAATCAGTAATTTTTCACACATTTACTATTTTCTACATGATGAATGGCACATAATGCATTATATAGGGGATAGGGAACGATTCAGACAGTGTAAATATGCTTTCCTTTGAGGCAAACAAAGTCTGGTTTCACGTTGGTGTCATGCGAACTGCCACTGTGCACACACACAGTCTGCTCCAGTCCAGAGACGCGATGACACAGAGCGGATCCTATGCGCGAGTCAGCACAGACCACACAATGTATCATACCCATTTGAATTCTGCACAGATTTTAAAGCAATATGGAGGAGATTAGGAGGAGAAACGCTTTGAGATTAGGAGGAAACTGTGGCTTTACGGCTCTGTCAAAGCTGTGATATAAACAAAACGCTGTTGGCTATTTAAAAAAAGCGGAGGAGCTGATCGGTATGTCACACCCTGTCTTACTGTGGAAAATAACGTCGTTTGAATAAAGCTGCATGTTTCAAGGCACTTTGGTGGGTCTTTAAAGCTACTTGATTTATAAAGTAATTGATTTATATCGACTTGACAGTATAAAATATATTTGAGGTCTATGTCTAAATATTTAAACTCAAATAGATAAAAATGCATGACATTGTAGTGTCATCCTCAAGGACCCTCATGCCATTCGCACAGTCACTATCAGCTAGCCCAATTGGCGAATATACCAGGACCCTCATATCCATCCATTATTGTCAAGCCTGCTTAGATTAGCTGCTTCCATCTGGGCTTTTTTGAACCAGGTGTTATGTAGTGAGGCCATTTCCCCTCTCAAGGTTGCCTTGGTGCCAGAGTCATTTAAGCTGTTCATTTATTGACTCGCTCCGATAAAACCAGTGCTTCCATCGAGAAGGGTCAACGCAACATACTCGCACAGGTCCATTCTATCAGTGAACTCGGAGTGCTGGAAAAGTAAACACGATCTTCTGGGGACTCGGTGCAGACAATGTGATGACTTAACTGTCTGGAGTCTTTTAGCATGCTTCATTTACGGGCACTGACCTTTTCCATTGTATCTCACATGCATCTGTTGTTGTCCTCATTCTATCTATGTTTTTCCATTCTGACCCTGTTTTATATTCCTTTAGCACCTGGATTCTAATTCTGATTGGCCAGGTGTGACATTTTGAAGTCAAATTTGTTTGTGTAATGTAAGGCTGTGCAAGTTTCAGATCAAATGATTTCAGCTCAAATCATGATGTAATATCCATTAATTGAAAATGATGTGCATCATCACTTCATTTTAATTGTATTCAATTATATATAGTAACATAGTATATATTTTTGAATATATATACTGGTATATTATGTAAAATAAAAAATGTAATCGCTTAACTGAAATGGACATTTTGAACTGGGTCACAAAAATTAGTTTAAATTTAAATCGAATAGCATTTTTGCTATAGTCTGATGATGACTAACGTATGGATAATGGTTCCTGCACACTGTGCGATTTTTCAAAATCCTTTGCGAATGTCCCTTGTCAGACTGTACGAACATGATCCCCGTGTCACACTGTAAGATCTCAGTTGTCATTAATGTCAGACTGCACGATAGTTTAGGCGCGCTAAAAACGGACGCGCGCAAGAAATCTCACCCGGAGCTTTATATCATCAATGAATGACGCGTTCAGTGACAGTGAGCTGCATTACACGCGGGACTGAAATGCTGGCTACAAATACATTTCTAGCTCTCGTTTTGGTCATAGTTTGTCTTAAAAAACCGAGATATTTGACTGTTGTCGTAGGAGAAGTCACACTGCAGGATTCTGTGCCAAATCTTCTGACACTGCCAGAATTTCGTCTGAGGTAAAATTTGATCGCAGCGCTCATTAATCGGCTGCCGGTGAACATGTCAAACTAACGACCAAAGACGTCAGATTTTAGCCTAGGATCTGAGGAATCTTTTAGGATTTCCTAAACTTGTCTCAGACGGCCAAATCGTGGCCAAAATCGCACAGTGTGCACCCGGCTTAAGGATAACGTACGATGAAGATAACGTACGGGTGAATCAAATGACCCAAGAAGAGCTTTGGACAAGAGGAGAAATAAAACGAGGATCAATATTGGTGTGGCATTTCCTAACACTATTCAACAAGTTTATCGCAGTGTTATTTACCTCTTTCCTGCCAGTGTTTTTAATTATTTTCACAAAATATTCTTGACTCACAGATTTTTTTTATTTATAAATCTTTGAACATGCAATATATCAATAATAGAGCCTCTGCCTTTACACAAACAAACAAAAATATTCTAGCTTCAGGTATTCTTAATTAATAAAAAGTATCAACATTTGAATGTGGGCAAATTAAATAAAAAAAAGCAACTTTTTAAGCAAAAAGCTGAAAAAAGTTAACAAGACTACATCCAGTTTGATTTCAGAACAATGATCAAACCTAATAGATCATGTCCATCAACAACTCCAAAGCTTCACAGTCCTATACCTCGTCCTGGGATGGCATTTCATTCAGTAACATTAGGCAGTTTTGATTTATATACTGTTTAATGTTGGTGATCGCGTTATTTTACATATGCACCTGTTTATGTTATCGCTTGTTTCTGCTTCTTCACATGTTTTTTGATCAGGAGATTCGGTACGATCTCAGAAGATGTGTCATAGCGTCCCCACCATAATATAGCAGCGAAAACAAGAAAAGGCAGAAATTTCTGACAATGGCAGGAAAGGATTTAAATTCAGCATGCGTTATACATGAATAGTAAGTTGGCCTTTTTGCAAATGCTGTGGGTACATTAAAATGTACTTTTGTTTTGTTTATCTTCACTGCGTTACCCAAACATTTAATTTAACAAATAAAGTGACGTACGAGTATAACATTTATTTGTGGCTAATTCATTCGAACAAAATAAAATCATGTGATCAAATGTAACGGTTATAAACATTTCATCATCCATAAACATAATTAGGATTGATTTCCACCGGTTCTGGAGATGAAGACGACAACTTCCATCATTTCACGCTCCTTTACAAGTTAAGTGTTGCAAATTTGGGCCTTTGTTAATATTTTAAATATGCGACCTATAGCGGTGAAACTTAAACACAGTGCCTTTAAATGCATTACAACATTGATGTTATTTTATCGTCTATAAACTTATTACAAAATTATTGTGAATATTCAATATATTCAAGTAACTGAGGACATTTAGCAGGTAATTTTGCACATTAACTGACTATTGACTAAATGACTAATGAGTGTTTTGTGCCATTTTTTTTCTTTCATATATAACATTTTGTTAGATAAGCATTAATACAGCATAACGTCAGGCTTCAGAAACAAAAATAGCCACCTATATTTAGAAAACTCCCCTATGAATGCCTTTTTGTTGCATGCTGAATGATGTCACATAAATGAGTGAGATATTAATAATACATCAGTCTTGCTGAGATACACAGACCTCATCTTTCTCTCTCTCTCTCTTGCTGTCCTTGTTGTTCTAGACCTCTCTTTTCCATCTGCTGACTATAGTATCTGATGCGACTCGATATAAATCTGCAGTGCTGAGTCACACTCCTGTCTTCCTGTGACCTATTAGACTGATGAAGGACTAACCTGACAAAAATAAGAGGTGAAAAGACATTGAAAAAGAAGAAAATATGTTATTGTATTTTCCACATAAAGTGTTTTTGGACCAAGAAAGAGACAAAATGAGAGGGAAAAGACTTAAAAAATGATCTGTGCACGAGCAAGTGAGCATTCATAAAGAGAGGCAGTGATGTCACTGCATGAAGTGAGAGAGAGAGAAGAGGTGGGGGCTCCTGCTTTGCTTGCTGCCCACTACACGCACACGCACACGCACGCATACACACACACTATCGGAGTTACAGCAGACTGCTCAGAGCAGGAAAGCAGCACATCCAAGCACTCAGACGTGCTGCTCACACATACTCTGTCAGGGGCCGGTCATCCCTTCACTCTGAGTGAGCCCAGCATGCCCTCCAGGAGCGTGGACTGTAATATCTCCACCCTCATCGCCTGCGCGGTGGACGTGGAGGTGTTCACCAATCGGGAGGTCAAGGTAGGGCAGGAACTTCCATCCTTGTTAGCCTTGTTTAGTATACCATACAGCGAAGAGTTAGTGTAACTGATTTAGAAAGAAGCTAAGACTGTGTCACGCTGACATCTTTCATTCTGAAGTACAAATAAAGAGGATTATAATGTTTAGAGTGTGTGTGTGTGTGTGTAAATATAACAGACATGAGTGCATCATTATAAATATCTATAGAAAAACTGATTACAGTAGGTTCACAAACCACTATTATACTTAAAGGCTCATTGATTGAAAATGAAGTGCTTTTTCTCGTCTTCCAAGTGAATGCGTTTGTAAATTTGCCTCTTTTAAACGATTTTCTGTCTCTTTTTTTTGCACTCAGTGGTAGATTGTCTGTGGAGAGGTTTGCTTTGAGCCGTACACTTGTTGTAGCTGCTCTTTTCATTCACACCGCACACCTCTCATTACGAAAAATACACTTAATCTCAGTGCGTCACACTCTTGCCCGACATCAGTCTCTGAAGTCTGTGACACATTCATCTTTCACATCACAGACTCTGTCAGACGTACAAGATCTGTACATACTTCATTTGGATGGGTGTTTACAATGCTTCATTGCACCCTTTGGAATCCGTGGAATTTATTTTAATTAAACTACATCATACTGTACTTGGCAATTTAGTAAATATTCGAGCGCGGCGACCAGGATCAGATCTAACGGGCCACATCTTTTTGTCCTGACAACATGTGATCACAATTTTAATACAGTGTATCCTTGTTATGTATGGAAGGAATGTCAAAGGAAGAGCGAATGAAAATCTTTTTTTTTTTTAAGATCAGTGCTCCTAAGCACTATATATCCAGAAATATATTGAAATTTCTTTGTCAGACATCATGGAAGCATCTACAAATGAAAAATAATAATGTAGGATGGGACTTTGTTTTACTTTTCAGAATCAAATCAAATACTTACAACCTGTTCACACCAATACGAATGTTCTGTTACTTTTTTTTCTGGTTTTGCTAAACATTTTAATTTAAACAAACAGCTGTAAATGCATGTGTTCAGACTAACATGAGCTTTCGTTCATGCAGTTTTTTTAAAGGGGGCCTATTATGCAAAATTCACTTTTGCAGGTTGTTTGAACATAATGTGTGTTGGCATGTGTGTGCCTATAATTATAAAAATTCACCCACTCCTTTTTTTTAATCCCCATAAATCATGAGCAGTGTGTCTCAAAACAAGCTGTTTGCAGATACTGGGCAAAGTGACATAACTTTGTACAATTTCCGCTCACGACTGCTGACGGACTTAGGTGTTATGTTGTTGAATTTAAGAGTGAACATAGCAGTCTTTATTTACTATCCGACATCAGAGCCGCCGAAGACGCAGTGGATTAGTTGTATATGGAAGGTAATGCACCCATATACTAGCCTGACAAGCCAGACCCACATCAAAATGTTGGGTCTGGGAACACACCATTGGCAGGACTCAATCCGTGGGGCGGGATAAACGGTTGTCTTTCAGATTCTTTCTGCACACAATAGGATATTTCTACAACCAACCAGAGCAATGAAGAAGGTGATTTAGTCAGAGTGATTCCTTTTTTTAAGAATGATTGCAGTGACATTTTTTGTTCTTTTCTCAAAGAAAAGCTTAACTCCAAGTCTCCAGGAGTCGCGGCCAAAGCCTATTCAAAAGACCGCCTTTCACCAGCAGCAGCCATCTTGTTTGTTTTGAAGTAGCAGGTAATTCACACAGAACCTTCGCAACTCTGCCGTCATTACGTTAAGCCCGCCAGCCAACTCTATACACGATGTGATTGGCCTGACTGTAGTTTGGTTTTTCAAGCTCTTAAGCCAATGGAGAGTTGCTAGACGCCCCGGCTGCAAATTACATTTGCTGCCTCTAGGGTCATCTAGATTTCTAGGCTACCAATATACCTAAATTCGTTTATGTCTGCACAAAACATTTTACACCAGACCGCTTTGTGTCGGTCAATACAAAGGGACAATACAAAACGCAGGTTTTCCTAAAATGTTGTTACTCAAGAAAGTATCTGTACCAACTGTTCGTGATCCAGCTTGTAGTCTCCGGTGTGATACTGGTCATGGCAGTCATAAAAGGAAGTGTGCAAACTTTATTACAGTTCTTCAGAGTTGCTTCACGGATATAAAATTTACCAGCTACCCCGAAAAGGCATAAGGTCTGTATATTTGTTTACTGTTAGTTGTAATGAGTGTTTTTTTGTAATTCGCTGTTGATAATACAAGTGGAAGAGTTTATGTATATGGACTTTAATGCACACTTCTTGTACTGTGTATTATTCAGAACTAACAGTGATTTTCTGGAGTGAAAACGTACACTTTATATTTTGTGTGATGAACAATAAACTTAATAAAACTCATCAGTACATTTTTGGCCATCATTCGGACAGGGTCCTGTACAACAGGCTTGTGCTAATAATGGTAGTGCAAATTATAGCAAAATGTAAATAAATAACTAATGTAGTGACAAACACCACTAAAAAGCTGAATGGATGTTTGTATTGTTTAACGTTTGTTCTCCATGACAAGTGGGTGTGAGAGATGGAAACTTCTACAGTATTTTGTGTACCAGAGTATTTCTGCTTTTCCATAAGCGCCACCTACTGTCAGAGAGTGAAATCACATTTTCAGCCTGCCTTTTTTCCTTCATTGGTATAAACAGACTACCACGCATGAAAATCAGCCCGCCTATATGTGAAGGAACAGGTCTATAGGCTGTGCTGTTATTGGTAAACAGCATTTCCCCCACCCACGAGGGCTAGCTTATGACAGCAGGGGAAAAAAATGTTTGGAGGCTTAAAAGGTTGCCAAATTTTGATGAAAACAACATTAGGGTTGTTGTTGTTGTTTTAAAGAAATGATGGATTGCTCTTGCCAAACAACTTTTGTTTAGAGTCCAATTCTCACTATTGACTAATTGCTTATTAGCATGCATATTACTGGGATACTGACTGTTTATTATTACTTATAAAGCCCATATTATTGCCTTATTCTGCTTGACCTACATCCCTTAATCCTACCAATACCTAAACTTAACTAACTTAATTGAGGCAAAAGGACCCTAAACTAAAGTGTGACCAAATTGTCCATATAGGCCGTGCCCACTCTATTGCAAGTCAGAAGTTTTATGATGGCTTTGTGTGAGGAACAAACCAAAAATGTGACTTGATAACTCTCTAACCCAATCCACTTTTGATTAAATTATACCTTTTGAGTATTTTGCATTACACAAAGCTATCATATGTTCACAGAAGAGTTATAAAGAAGTTATGTTGTCAACAATATAGTCCGATATCCCAAGATTTTCCAGTGTCATATAATACCTCATTATCTTTCCCATATGCATCTCTCCTATTCACCATTATAAGATCATGCCGTGTTTCTGACCCCCTGTGTCTGTCTCTTCCTGCCTCATGAGTTTTTTGTGACATGTTTCACATTGCCTGCGCTGTGACTGGGCTGAGTTTCAGCTGGGCCATAATGCTGAGTAATAGCAGGAAGAGCAGTAGGTCTTCTGGGCTTTCCACATTTATTTGCTCCTTGCTGGGAACACAGCAAGTCAGGAGGTCACTTTTATTTTCTCTGGGTGCCATGGAGGAGACCTGCTTCCTCTAATAACAGTAAGAACACCCATGCACTGCAGCACGACTCCATTTCCTGTCATATCAGTTCACCAAATAGGCATCCAAATATTAGATTTTTATTATTTCATTATTAAAATTTTCTCTTTGTTCTCAGCATTTGTATGCTGTGAGAGAAGCAATTGATAGTCCTTCTGATTGTGCTAGAATACTCTCATGATGTTCTTATCTTGGGCCTCTTGTCATACGACATACCAATTAAAAGATGTTTCAAAATTAAATTATTAGCTTTTTCCTGCACTGGTTAGAGATTGCCAGATCAAGTAAAAACAAATCGAATAATGTGTCAGAAGGCCAGCAAACAGGTATGCAACTTTTATCTGTTTGTTTATCTGTGTATTGCACTAGAACTCTGTATTCTTGTAATATTTTGCCGTCCTAAGAGAAGCATTGCGCTGTTTTATAGTCATACATTTTAAAGAGTTATATTTAACCAAGGTCAAAGTTGAGGAAAATGAGCTCGAGAGGATCTGGCCTGGATCTGTTTAAGATGAATAAGTGTCTCTCCATGCAAAGAAAAACTCACCTTTTCCTCCTCCCCCTTCTGAGGTTAATTCATCTCCCAGCAAGGAGAGGATCTGGTCTTGATTAAAAGCAGGGGACTGTTAAACTTGACATTCATTTCAGGATTAATGTTAAGGTTAGGCTCAGTTTGCGTTTTCCCCTCTTCCACCCCCTATTAAGAATGTTTTCAAGCCACACTGTGAACAGTAAACACACGGTTTGGCCGAGGAACAGCTGTAATTTCTTAAATGCCCACATGCTTACCACACTATCCTCAAAGAGGAGTGGAAAAGCATAGCACCTTGTTTTTTTTCTCCTTGATGTAAGGCCAATCATTCCATTGTAATGGAGTCTCCAGTCATATCTGCTGTTTACATTTTAATATTGTCATCTGACGCAGTTTGTACTCGCATTGGTTTGTCTTGGCAGGAAAGCAACTATCTATGTGAAGTTAAGTGAGGTGTCACTGAGCTAATGTGTGTTATTTTTAGCATCTCTCTTATCCTTGATGGACTTTTTATCTGTCAAGCAAAATGCTGGTAACGGAGTGTGTCATTGCGCACTATGCGCAGTAATTTCATGCTTTAGTGGGTTGAGATCATACAGCGGTCTCTACAGACTGTTTATAAACTAACATGGCTGCTTGGCTGCTTCCAAAACAAATTATTTTCCCTCTCTTTCTAATATAATTCAGTCTGATTAGTCCTTTAACGCTCCAATCTCACCTAAAATGGACATGTTCTTGAGAAGGTCAGGTAAAATTGTTCCGAATCAAACAAATCAAAGTCCGTTTTTTCAGACAACCTTCATAGCAAATGATCTGTTTTTAATGAATCTCATGCGTCCTACCTGTTTGTGATTGCAATGTACTAAACGACGCTTCTCATTTATTTTGACCTTCAGTAAATAATCAACTAATCTTTCTGAAAGCGTTCCAATAAAATTACAGATGATGGTAAACACTAAAATCAATCGTATGCAACAAGTTAATTTAGGCATCACAACATTGTGTACGGTATGGAAAAATGGATATTCATGATACATTTTGCTAAAAACTACATTTAGCATGTTTATTAAATTAATTGTTTATTTTTAAAGGCAAAATTCATCCAAAAAAAATGTAATTATGTCATTATTTCAATTATGCCTTATCATTCAAAACAATGACTTGAAAGAAGATGTTTTGAAGAAATTGAACCCCATTGACTTCCACTGACTGTATGGACAAAAAAAAGTCTTCAAAATATCATCTTTTGTGTCCCACAGAAGAAAGTCATGCATAAGCTCACCTTCATGGAATGACATGAAGGTGAGTAAATGATGACCGAATGTTCATTTTGGGGTGAACAATCTCTCTAAAGAACGGAACATCATATAACAGCACAGGTCATATGGCATCAATATCAACTGATACTGATAAATTAGTATCAGTATCATAATAGTACTTCAGTCAGAGCAGACACCATCTTTTACAAGCTAAACCAGGCTGTGATCTGGTAGTACAGTATGTACAGTACATTTAATGTTATACTTTTGTGTGCCAATAGAAAGTTTGAAAATATGTCACTTAGTTTTGTTTGAATTTAATGAAATGTATTTTTGTACTAATGTCACAAAACTTTACACATTAAAAGGTTGAGAAATGCATGTTTTTAAAGCCCATTTCGGTCGGTAATTGTTTCTCAGCTGGGCTAGTCAGTGATTTTATTGCCCTCCTAATCCAGAATGTCAGTGTTTTTCTCCCACCACCCGCGTAAAAATCCCGGCCGAATTTTTGACAAACCCCAGGGTCATTAGCCTAGAAATCTAGACGCACCCTAGCGGCAGCAAATCTAATCTGCCTGCGAGTGTCATCTAGCAACTATCAATACCCTTCTGAGCTGTAAACGCCAAACTCTTGTCAGGCCAATCACATCGTGTATAGATCGGTGGTCGGGGCCATAATGACGATGGCCGAGTTGCGTTTGCGTGCTTCTAGTAAACACAGAAACTGGCGAACGGCGGTCTTTCGAATCAGCTTTGAGCGCGACTCTGGAAGACTTGGAGTTAAGCTTTTCTCTGAGAAAAGAACAAAGAACGGCACTGAAGTCATTCTTAAAAAGGGAAGATGTGTTCTGAGTTTTGCCGACCGGATACGGCGAATATTTAACGAGCTCCGTTTCACCGTCGTTGCTCTGGTTGGTTGTAGCGCTATCCTATCGCGTGCAGAGGGAGTTTGAAAGACAACCGTTTATCCCGCCCCTCGGATTGAGCCCTGTCTATGGTGAGTTTCCAGACCAAACATCTTGATGTGGGTCTAGCTTGTCAGGCTAGGGTCATGTGGTAATTGCTGTCTGAATTTACATCTTTTGAGTGATCACTTCAAAATTCACTGTTTTATTCTTTTTGACCACTGCGGAGCACCGTACGGTTGTGCTCTGTGGTGATTGGAATGCATTTTAAAGATATACATTTTTATTACTGAAATGCAGGAAAGTATTATTTACAAGAACAATATTTCATCACCACTCAAAACAGAAAGAGAAGAAAAGCACATACATTTGAAACGGGAAATTATTACGGAAGCAATTATATACGCTAAAATAACCAAGCAGGATTATGTTTACCTCATGTAAAAAAGGGGCTGAATTAATTTTATTTCCACTCATTCCCACATTTTAAAAAAATAAAATATAAGACAAAAAACATTTGAACTATATCTTCCTATTTTTAAAACCAATTTAAATAATAATTAGGATATTGTTTTCTGTTAAATCAAATATAAATGTTTTCTTATTATTCCAAGCATATAATATTTTATTTACAGCAGACAAACATGCGACTGACCACGTCAGCAGCATTCCCGGGTCCGTAGGATCACAAAATGTACTTCTCCACCGTGAATAAATCAACATCCGAATGCACGTTTTATCACTGAGGTGGAATGCAAATGTATTTTTACAGACGTCCAAATGAGAAATAATTACTGTACGAATTAGGCTTAAGACATCAAGTTGGTTAAAAAGTGTCCTCAGTGTCATAAAATGCTAAAAGACATATTATAGTCAGAGCTTCTTGGCAACATTGTCTGATTGTAATGACAGTATATCAGCAAGTACCAAATGTATCTGTTCATTTCCACCACCTTTAATGAGGGCACTTAAAGCCAACTGCTGTTGCTGTTTTTAAATGAGTTTCAAGGTGGTGATAAATGAAGAGCCGACCTGTCAATGTGCTAATGTCTTAATAGGCTCCTCGGAATTAAAAAATGGATTCAATAAAATATATAGTGGGAAAAGGAGAGGGATGTCAAGTCTGTGCCAATGATGAAACCAAAAGCACAAAAATACACAGACTTCTCTCAATTCTGTCAAAACGTACACAGCTCTCAGTGGAGACAAAGTACCACTGATATTTTCTATGGAGAATCTGAGATGTTTCTGCCAGTCTGCTGTCTTTCTCTGCACTTTCATGACTAGCCAACTTTACCTGCAACCAACCAACCAGTTTAATGTTAAATATTGGATCTTGTTTCGTAAGAAACCTAGATGATGCAGCAACAGCTTCATAAAGAAATGCAACAATGACATGTTTTATGTGCACAAATAATCCATTTGCAGTCATAAAACAATTTCTTCAGTATGCAATTAATAATTCGATAATTAGTCGGACGTATGCGTGTTTAATTACTGACAATGGAAAAACGTATATGCGGCCAAAGTTCTGGTGTTTGAAACCTTTTAAAGGTATCATTCCAAAGACCCTTTTACAATAAAATGAAGTAATATTTTTAGAAAGCCAGTGGCAAATAAACCTACATCCTCCTTCCTTCATCTCAATGTCCATATTTGTAAAGGAATGTCATGTATTTCCACTACAAATAATTTGCTTTGAAATATCTGCCAAAGGCTCTCAAAAAGAAACATAACACCATGTTGTAAAAACACACATTGTAAAAAGTACAGTCATACTTAACTTCTGCTATATCTCCATTAAGTCTATTTTATTACTTTGTATATTTTCTAAATGCATTCCATGGATGTGATGGCAAGATGTTGTATATTTTTGCTAATTATATTTTTGTTAATAATATAATAATCACTACTATTATTGCTCATGCTTGGGGTTATTGATTTGAGCAACCCTAAGTGTTACATTTGGCTTGTAAATCATCCTGGCCTGTTTGTGCTATAGACATGAATATCTGTTTTCTGAAATTTGCTGTTATATTATATTGGGCGTATTTTAATGTTTTACCAGAGGATACTTGAAGAAATAAACCTGGTCTGAATTGTGAACAAACCTGGATGTCCTTTACGGTACATTATGCCACTCAAAAATCAACCCATACAGAAAGATACACCGATCGAGCATAACATTATGACCCAGTATTATGTTGGTCCTCCTTTTGCGGGCAAAACAGCCCTGACCCATCAAGACATGGACTCCACTAGACCCCTGAAGGTGTGCTGTGGTATTCTAAGATATCAGCAGATCCTTTTAGGTCCTGTAAGTTGATGCTCAATTGGATTGAGATCTGGGGAATTTGGATGCCCAGTCAACACCTCAAACTTGTTGTTGTGCTCCTTAAACCATTCCTGAACCATGTTTTGCTTTGTGGCAGGGCACATTATCCTTCTGAAAGGGACCACAGCCACCAGGGAATACTTTTTCCATGAAAGGGTGTGCATGGTCTGCAAGAATGCTTAGGTAGGTGGAATGTGTCAAAGAAACATCTACATAAATGACAGGACCCAAGGTTTCCCAGCAGAACATTGCCCAATGCATCTCACTGCCTTCACCAGCTTGCCTTCTTCCCGTTCTGGTGCCATGTGTTCCCCAGGTAAGCAACGTACACACACTCGGCCATCCACATCATGTAAAAAAAAAGCACGATTCATCAGACCAGGCCACATTCTTTTATTGCTCCGTGGTCCAGTTATGATGCTCACGTCGCATGCCCACTGTTGGCACTTTCGGCAGTGGACAGGGGTCAGCATTGGCCTTGACTGGTCTGTAGCTATGCACCCCCATATGCAACAAATTGCAATGCATTGTGTATTCTGACACCTCACCTTTAGACCCAGCATTGACTTCTTGAGCAATTTGAGGTACAGTAACTCATCTGTTTGATCGGACCACACGCCAGCCTTCGGTCCCCTCGTGCATCATTGAGCCTTGGCCACCCATGACCCTGTCCCTGTTCACCACTGTTCCTTCCTTGGACCACTTTTGATCGATACTGACCACTGCAGACCGGGAACACCCCACAAGAGCTGCAGTTTTGGAGATGGATCCAGTGGGTCAGAGGACCCAGTCGTCTAGCCATCACAATTTGGATCTTGTCAAACTCTTTCAAATCCTTTCGCTTGCCCATTTTTCCTGCTTCTAACACATCAACTTTGAGGACAAAATGTTCACTTGCTGCCTAATATATCCCATCCGCTAACAGGGGCCATGACAAAGGGACAATCAATGTTATTCATAATGTTATGCCCGGTCTGTGTATATGCAAAGTCATTTCTCATTACAAAACTTGGGAAATGTCTGACTGTCTTTCTAAAAAGACCAGCATGAAGCTGGTTGACCAAGGAAGGCTAATTGAGCTAGTTAAGATGCCTGATAGGGGGACACCAGCGCCCACAATAAAACATATGCTGGTGACCAGCAGTGCTGTGACATTAGTAAATTGCCTCATTTTTCAAGGTGCACTGGATCAGATGAATGTGCTTTGATCTGCATTTCAAAAACCATTAAGTTCTTGTTACATAATAAGCTCTGGATACATCTGACATCTTGCAAAACTTCAGGGAAGTGCTGAGTAAGAAACCTGGAATATAGAAAATGTGCACATACCATCATTGCAACTCTCTGATGGACTCATCTGGTGTCACCTGTCATTGCTGAGTCATTCAGAATCGGCCCAGCTGTCACTGTTGATACACACCTCACATCCTGACACACGGTGGACACGACACATCCACAGCTGTCATCTCTGGGGATGTTCACTTTTGGCACTAAGATGAAGGAATATGCTGGAGTTTTCTCACAGATTGTGACAGGATACAAGGTGTTTGGCGAATTGACGCTGTGGAAAAAGAACTGGCTCAGCCATCCATCTGTTTCTACAGGAGTGTATACCAGCGAGCAGCTCTAATCTTTCATCTTCCTCTGTCTCTGGACATTTTTATAGAACACATTCACAATTTCCTGATACTTAAAGTGACGTGTTTAGTGACATGTGTTGGAAAGAATTGAGCCGAATCTCTAGTGACTGATAGTAAACAGTCATTGAGAAGACGTTTTATCAAAAGCAACCAATTGCACACTCATCACAGAACAACCCTTAAAGCAAACTCACGTTGTCTGAGACTAGCTGCAAAGCTACTTTACAACAAATGTTGGTGAGGTTATAAATACATACAAATTCCACAAAATACATTTAAATGTAATTTCTTCCTGTGAAAGTAATACTGAATGTATAGTATTACTCCAGTCTTCGGTGTCACATGAACCATTGTCAAAAACATTTGAATGTAGTGTTTATACAATGTGACATCCGTCTGTGCATCGCTGATCAAGTTTTGCGAACATTTTTCTGATATTAGCATGCATTCTTGCTATGGAATTGCCTTTGTGCTTTAGGCCACAACAAAACGAGAATAAAAATATATGTATCAGCTGCATGAAAGAAAAACTATTTGATTTGAATGCAGGGTTTTAAGAATAAACTATTCACGGTTGTATGATTTGTCCTGCAGGTAGTATGAGACCCTTAAATTTGGACAACCTTCAACGACACAATATGCGGATCAAACCAGGCGCTTTCTGGTTACAAACCTTAAATTGTACAATCGCTAACTTCTACATCATATCATATCCACAGTTTATGTAATAATGATTTCACAATCTCTACCTGAAATACCTTTTTGATACAAAGCAAGCATGCCTCTTGGGTCTCAAATTATATTAATTTATATCTACTTTCCCATGTTAGGTATAACTGTTTTACATTTTAGATTACTGTTTGTCATCGCACTGAAGTGTTTCACCAGCGGTTGGCTGATTTTGAAGGGCATATTTGAGGGTTTCATGTTGAATACCTATTTTTGGTCTACACATTAGCCTCACTTCTAAGTGCTTATGTGCAATGCCTTTAAAAGGCAAAGCAAACCCAACTCTGAGACATTAACCATTTTAACAGGTCTCTGAAAATAATGCAATTAAATACCTCACTAAGCTGAACAATCAAATCAGGAATGTGATGGCCTACACACATTTGATGGCGTTCTTCTGGAAAATACTAATCGGTCTATGGTGTTTCTATTCCAGGAATTCTGTTTTAGATGCTACTCTATATAAGTTTCATAGCATTAAAGCTTTTGTTAAAATACTTTTTACTAACCCAGTTCATAAGTAATTTGTTAAATCTGGAGAGTTTGTGTAACATGCTTTAAAACATTATTTTTGTTACAAATTCAGTCTTCTAAACCAAATGGTAAATAATAACCATTATATCATAACAACAATACGCATACAGTTTTAAAGGTGTAGTCTGTTAAAAAATGGGAAGTCAAGCAGGTTTGAATCAACATGAGGTCGAATAAATAATGGAAACTTTCATTTTGGGGTGAACTATCCCTTTAAGTGCTCATAGTGAAGGTTAGAATACATTTGATCTGGGGGAAATCCTCTCTTTAACACATTAGGCTGAGAGTGCTGAAGGTTACTCAGGCCCAGCAGGACTGATTACTGAACTGAGAGACATGAAAGACAAGCTGCAGATAGAATTGCTTTCATCAGTTCCTCTCCTGTCCAGGAAATGAATATAAAGTGTCATAACAGATTCAGCCAGTCTGTCTCTGCAACAGGGTCCAATTCTGCATGAGCTAATTGGATGTCCTGTGAGGCGCGCCTAGTCCAAAAACTGCTCTGTCTCATAAAAAATACAATGACGTTCATCGTGTCAGTGATAAGCTGATATAATATTGCATCGTTCTCTTGTGGTCGTGATAAGATTGATATTGGTTGAATAGCTCTTGCTTGTTTCTGGCACATAAAAAAAGCATTCCTGCTCAACTTTCGGTTCTTCGTGAAGACATGAATTATTTATGTTTTGACATTTGCCAGTGGACGGAATTGAAATATTCATTTCTTGTTTATACCTTGTTTATTTTTTTGTCTTTCAGGAAATGTTTGAGGCGCTCTTCCTTGCGTATGATGAGGGTGTGACATTCCAGCAGTTTAAGAGCTTCCGACGTGTACGGATCAATTTCAGTAACCCCAAAGCAGCAGCCAGCGCTAGAATAGAGCTGCACGAGACACCTTTCAGAGGAAAGAAACTCAAACTCTACTTTGCCCAGGTGAGAAGTGATAGTGACATCTAACACAACAGGTTAAAAGACAAACTAAGCATTTGCCAAGTGATATCATGTTTCTGCCGAAGTCTGAGCTGACTGAAGAAACTATATTTCTATGTAGTTTCTCTGCCAGTAGTGGCACCAAAAAGAATCACATTACCAAAAGACAAAACACATTTTTACAATGCCATATCTGAACATTAAAAAAAAGTTTTGATAGAAAGAATGATAAATAGTACAATAAAACAACAGAACAATCAACTGACAGACGGACGGACAGACAGACAGGTGGATGGATGGATAGATGGACGGACGAATGGATGGAAGATAGATAGATAGATAGACAGACAGACAGACAGACTGATAGATGATGGATGGATGGATGGAAGATAGATAGACAGACAGATGGATGATTAGATAGACAGACGGATGGATGATGGATAAAAGATAGATAGACAGACGGATGGATGATGGAAAGAAGATGACACACAGACAGACGGATGATTAGATAGACAGATAGATTGATAACGGATGGATAAACAAACGGTTAGATGGATGGACAGATAAACAAACGGTTAGATGGATGGACAGTTGGATGGATTGATTGTGCAGGATGTTCAAAAACACAGTCCTTAGATTTCAAAGATTGTAGCAGATATTTGCTAATGGCCACTTAAGGAACCATTAGGAATCTGGTTAGATCTCACCATCAAGTCTTTGTTCGACGGCATCCTGACTGGACTAACACACTATCTGGCTCTCAGGTGCAGAACCCAGCATCCGAAGGAGACAATTTGCACCTGGCTCCTCCCCAGCCTTCGAAACAGTTCCTCATCTCCCCTCCTGGCTCACCTCCAGTCGGCTGGCAACAGATTGACGAGACCACACCGGTTATTAACTACGACCTGCTGTATGCAGTTGCCAAGCTTGGCCCAGGTCAGTCGCAACTCGCCAGTATTCTCTCTCAATCTTTGTCTCGTGGCGTCATTATCTCTGTTCATCATGCGCTAGCATGAAAGGTCTACACCTGAACTCTGTAAGTTCAGCTGTGCGTGCTGAGATATCACAGAGTATACTACAAATCTTTATCCTCTCAAATCAAGCCCATCCATTACTCGCTCGGTTAGCAGTTTTCTTAAATTGTCCTCTTCACTGCAGTGAAGGTGATTACTGTACATCCACCATCCTGCTTCTAATCAATGCGCGGTCTTCTTCAGCCGACCTTCAAGGGTGTGTATGTGTGTGCGTGAATCCCACTGTGCCCTGATAAGCGGCTACTGTAGTCAGTCCTTGTGGAGCTGTAATGTGTTTTGATTAAAGCTGCAGTATAGATGCTTCTGTTTATCTGGGTGTTTGACAGTGCAGACAGGGGGTTATGTTTGGTATGGACCACACACACTTACATACAGTGGGCTTGTGAGTTGCCCTGGCTCTCCTAGGAACAGCTCAGCCATCTCAGAGTAAATAAGCACATTAAGAAGCAGCTCTGGGTGACCTTTTCAGTGTCTCTTTCCTGTTTCTGTGTATCTCCAGTTCCCAATTAACGAGCTACCATGAATTTTCTGTGTTTTTTATAGCATCATGTATTAAATTACAGATGAAGACAGTTCTTCCTCTCTAAATCCTCTTTGTCCTTGTCTTTCCATTTGTCTACCCTTATAAAAACACTGTGGTGGTACTATGGTATGAAATGACCATCATGGTATTGTCAGATAAACCAACAAATACAGGAAAGACTTTACAATAAGGTTCTCTATGTTTCAATAATAAATATGAATGAATCAACATTTTAAGTGAACATTCATGTTTTGCATAAACATGAATTAACAAGGAACAATATAGAGGTATTTATAAATTAACATTACTCTTGATTAATGTAAATATAATTATTGCTTAATATTGTAAAATATTGCTATTGTAAGCTCATGAAACCTAATGGATTAACTAATGTTATACTATGGGTTTAATCTGTCAACTAGCTCCGCTTCACCTTCTTCATTGTTCTGATTGGTTGTAGCACTATCCTATTGTGCAGAGGGACTTTGACAGACAACCGTTTATCTCCTCCCCCCCTTGAGCCCTTTTAATGGTGTGTTTCCAGACCCAACTTCATCTTGATGTGGGTCTGGCTTGTCAGGCTAGTTCCATATTACTTCACCAAATTATTTTTCAAATGTCCTTACAATTTACAAAAGCAAAAGAACCACACACTCGCACAAAAACATGTTAAATAATAGTGCTGTTCTTGAAGCAGATAAACGTACAGTTTTGCTATTAGTAGAGACACTGTTGAGAGTCTGTCATTGGCTCAAGCTTCCGTTACTAACTCTAAAATTACGTTTTGGAATTAGCAACGGAGTTTTGGGATTAGATGCGTAAGAAATTATTCCTACACAAAACCTGACAAATGTCGTGAAATACAACATCTGAAGATCTGACCAATGTCGAGGTGTGGTAACTAAACATAGCATAAGCGGAATAATTGACTCCGGTCTACTGAATTATTCGAAAATAATGTACACCTGAGGTTCGTCATCAATTATTCCTTACTTATTTAATTAGAGCTTACTGTAAAGTAGAACATATCATTTTGGCAAGTGTAAGGTGCATCAAGGCTTCTTAATGATTTTTGATTAATTAATTTGATCTTAAAATCCTTTCCTAATAAATTCTACATAACTCTTATAACTCTGCATAAAGTAACATTCAGGATTATCAAAAAAAAAAAAAAAAAAAGAGGGTATGGTAATGATTATTTAGTCTACTAAAGTCCAGAATACTTCACCAAAGAGAAAATTATTTTAAATAGTATTTACAAGGTCAAGAATTAAATAAATAAATAAAACATGCATGGATGGATAAATAATTCAAAATAAAATTAACATTTAGAAAATGATTAATATAATTTTCATTACATGAGAACTTTATGATTTGTTTACATAGATTGTATCTTTTTATCAATGCACTGGCAGATTTTTCCATATTTTAATCTGCTACAGTAGTAAGACAAAAAATTAATATGCTGTGTTGATTCTCAAGTATATTTATTTTGTTTCAAGGATATGTTAACTACAACATGACAAAATACTCATTAAGAATATAATTGTTGTAGTGTAGAAAGAGCAAGATTCTGCTAAGACAGTAAGACCAAAGAGAAAGAGAGCTTTCTGTGCTCTTACCATATCAGCAGGACGACCAGCTCTGCCATCATTGACTCTTACCTCATGAATACTTCCTCTCCATCAAAGCCATAATAGCAGGCTCATGTCAATGACCTTGTATAAACGATGCAGACCGCATTTATGCTCTCTGCTGATTTCCAGTAATACTAGACAATCCCAGGCCTCAGCTGAGAATGGCTTTACATCCATCAGCCTTTTTCTGCAGAACTGGATCTTTCCAAAAATCAAGCCGAAAACACAGCATTGTTACTGTCAGTCATTTTCATAGCTGTTTTAAACTAAACAATCCATCTGAGAAACTTTTTTTACCCACAAGAGTGCCATGCGGGTTCTCATAATGTGTCTAAATTTGTAAGTATTATATCACTCAGGCTAATCCATCTGCCACCCTGGCAAGAGCATCATCGTCTTGTGTTCTCATCTAAACAGCTGCTCGGCGCATTCAGTCCATCTTGCCTCGTTTTGCAATCAAGCAGCTTTAGAGCATGTAGAGCACATGAGTGAGTATGTGAAGGTTCTCATAAACTAGGCCTAAATGCTCCGGTTGGCAGTATATCATTTATGGAACCAGGTCAATTTTGAATGCCACCCTCTGTTTGTTTGGTCTATTTTTAGCTGACAGTGTAAAAGGCGTTTGGGGATTATGGAGTAGGAACATTTGAATTATGCAACAGGGCTTGGCATTATGGACTCTCAGCCATCAAACCCCCAAGGGATCAATTTCAAAATCCTGTGAAAACATCCTGCTGAATTCTAAATCTTTCTCTCTCGGTCTGGCTCCTCTAAGTAACTACGGAGGGTGTTTATGAAAATCTGATGTTTTAACCTATATTATTTATGTAATGTATTTATGTGATGTGTAAACAAATGAGCTATTGCAGCTGATATAATATCTAAGAGTCACTGTGAGATGAAAAGCTAATATGCAGATGGCACATAAGATCATGAGAGTCTCAGAATGCCGGTACATTGTAGATTTTGGGCTGTCCCAGATGAAAGATGAAGTCATGCCGATTTCATATTGTCTAGAGTGACCGCCGAAGGTAGTGGCTCCTAAACGGTGGTCCTAGGTCGAAATTGAGAGGATCAAAGACAGCTGTTGTCATGGTCTTGCGAATATAGACTGCGATAGTTTTCTGACAGTGTCAGAAATTTAGCATGATCATCTCACAAGGTATGCTATGATCTACGTCTACTGACTAGCCAATAAAAATCTACTATAAATATTTTGTGGATTTTACATATATTTATATTTACTGAATATCTGAATGACAATGTCAATGGAAAAAGCAGGGGCTAACTGCTTATGCTAACCAGTCAAACCTTGATTTAGCTCACCGTCCAGCAATATGCTCGATGGAAAAATGCAGCTTAGCTTGCATATCACACTGTTTTACATCACAGTGACACATACAACACTTACTATTACACATATATATAAACATACACACCAGTGCTAGATTTGTATGAAGTGGCCATATCCCCTCAGTGGCTGCTGGGAGGTTGTGTAAGTGAGTCATTCAGAGTTGCATAATCCCAGAGCGGGACATTAAAGCACACTGAGGTCAGCCAACCAGAAATGCTTACAATTGTTTAGGGTGTGAAGACTGATCCTAAAAAAAGGATCCCTCTTATTTTTTTAATCAATGCTTATTGCACAATGCTGATAAAATGCTTGGGGTTGTGAGGCATTTTGTGCTAATTGAAACCACCTCTTTCATTTGCTGAGTAGGAAAGGATTTTTAGGACATTATAGTACATGGCAAAAACACCACTATTAAGAAATTATAAGAAATTATTGTTGACTTTAAATACCTACACAAACATCATTCACTTGTCACGAAATGAAAGAGAAGTCATATAAATTGTCTGGATAAAACATCATGTATGTTTGTGTAAAATCAATCTGAACTGAATTACAGGACGGGAGATCAGACTCCAGAGATCAAGCTGGCATCTTCTGACAATTAACATCTAATCCTCTGCTTTAAGTCCTAAAGCTACTACGTTTAATGTCAATTAAGTGTGAATTTAGAGAACAGTGCATTATTATTATTGATTGCCACTTAATTGCCTGACAAATAAGTCTAAATGAGAGCAGCACGGAACCATGTGAAATAAGGCCTTGTTACTACAGAAGATAGGAAAAAGAGTTACAGTGGGAAAATACAAGGGTGGTGAATTGAGAAATCAACTTTCCTTTGAGCTCTTGATATATAAAATGGTCATGGTAATATAAGATTATCCTGTAAATTTCAGAACTGAAAACATCCTTGTTAGTCAAAGAAAAGCTTTTATAGACACCAGGCCCAGAAAACAGTCCTGTGCTTCTACCATAGATAGTAAAAGAAATGGACAGAGCTATCCCATTGTCTTCAACGGCGGAAAAATGAGGCCAATCAGAGGCACTCACTTCCTGATGGCTGAGCGAACTGCGCAGGCTCAGACTGAGCTTGACGACGTAGATGTGACGTAAACAACCTGTCTGACAGTTGTAGGTCTTCTAGTAGTTGTGGAAAGTGAAATCTGAATCACGTTGTTTAAATGTTTTCTCCTGTTGCTTTTGGCTCACTATCGGCTTCTCCCCATTTTCCCTTGACTTTATGTTTCCACGTCCCCCCGACTCCCTCATAGACAGTAAAAGATTGTTTCTGAGCGTCTCCTCCTGTCTATACGGTAATTTCTCAACTGTGCGACAGAGTCGCGTTGGTTATGACGCAATCGTTAGCCTATTTTTACAAAAACAGCTTCTACGGGGCGATAGTGTAAGATACAAGGTAATGGGGACTTTTATGCATTGTCATGTTTCTTTATAAATAAACAATGGACAAATGGAGTCTTTAAACGCCTCAGATGTAAAGTTATTCACTGTCAAAGTGATTCAAAAATGAATGGGAGTCAATGGGATGCTAACAGCAGGTGATGGCTTGGTTAGCAATGACCACCCCTATGGGTGGAATGCTTTCCGAGTGCTAGATTACCCCCTTGGCTTCTACTGACGTCAGTGCGTGACGAAACACCGCCTCTACAAAATAATAAGCGCATGAAGTTCAGTAGCTCCGCCCACCGACTCATGGGATCACGCAAGCAGCAGCAATAAACAAGCTGAAGAAGATAGCAAGACACTGCGCTATTCCTGGTTGTGGAAGAACACAATCCCTGCACCGGCTCTGGCCGATCTGTGATATAAATGAAACGCTATTGGACATTTTAAAAGGGGGAGGAGTGATATGTCCCTCTCCGTCTTCCTGTTTGTCTAAAAATTAGGTCAACACGTTGAATAATGCTGTGCGTTTCAAGGCTTTTTTCTACTGAAGTTTAAATCAAAGACACAATATATCATGAATATTCAATATATGACCCAGTCCTAAATTCAGTGTTCATTTTACGTAACAGGCCACTTGACTAAGATCTATTTTGCTGCTTCAGTGATGCAGCGTAAATTAATCTGAGATGTGCTGTGCTCTGACGTTTCATTGCCTCAAACTTTTAGTTCTGACCTTGTCCGCTCATGATGAGCTGCCTTCAGCTCCGGCTTCAAGCCGGCACATGTTAATAGCAATTGAATGCAATTAGGGAACAGAGGAGACGGTACAAACTAGTGAGCAATCAACAGCACTCAAGTGGAACCATGTGGCAAGCTAAACAAACAGCCCATTCAGCCCAGGCACCTTGACTGTGTTAGACTGCTGTCGGATGGCAATAATGATTGTGGTTGTTGTGGAAGGAAGCTTTTTCCATTGTTAAGCGTGTGTTTCCATACACAAGTTTGTGTCTGAGAGACTGTGTTTCCACATGGCCCGTACTGAAATTGTACAGTACAACAATACACACACACACACACACACTCCAGCTCATTAAGGCAAAATGCTTTTGTTGTTCCCTGCTCTGTTTACAAGGCGCATACCCAGCCGCTTCACCCTGAGAAAGCACAAGCACTTAATGAAATATTCCTGCTGCATCTGTGGACGCTTAGATTACAGACCTGAGCCAAGCATGTGGTGTGTGCAGGGCCAGAGAGGGTTCTTATAGCTTCACAAAGCACAGGAACACCTATGAACCTGATCTGAGGCATACAGAGAGCCTATGCATTAGATTTGCACTGGATTCAGAGCTCATAATTTGGCATATATCTATTTATTAGCATAAATGTTTTGAGTACTGTCATGGACAATAATTTATTCAAAATGAGGGCCAGGGTACCAACAAATATGCACAAATATGCAAAAACAGATATGCACTTTTAAACCTAATGTTCAAAATACTTAATTGGTTTGAGTAGTAATTAAAAATGTATTAGTTCAGTTAAAAACTCTTATGAGTATTTACAACTTCCTTTTTCTTTTGAGTTCACGCCCTCTTTACTTCAAGTAAACTGAACCATACTAACTTAAGTATGACTACAACTGGGCTGGGATTTTTTTATTTCCCAGCATGCTTTGTCCATGGCATTAAGTGTTATATAATGTTTTTGTGCAAGAATTATGGTAAGGGAGATTTAGTAGTGATTAATGTTTCGTTATGCTAATTTAGAAGAGTTGTTGTGACAAGTAGCACATGTTGCTGGGCTTGAGAGGATGTGTTTAAAGTTGATTGCTGATTCAGTAGGTACTATACCATGTTAACATTTTTGTACAAATGTTTGCACGTTGGCATTTTCTGAATTAGTAGTAAAATATTCCTCAACTTAAAAAAAAAAATGAAATAATTTACTTGCATGAGTACTACGAACTTGATAGTTCTGCTTACTTAATTAAAATGTGTAACATCTTAACTCACCTCAATCACCTAAACACTGTTTTACAACATTTATTCTGCTTAGTATTATTACAAAGTTTGGGGTCAGAGATTTTTTTTTAAAGAAAGAAAGCAATACTTTGAGGATGCATTAATTTGATCAAAAGTCACAGTAAAATCATTTATTTGAAATGGAAATCTTTTGTAACATAATAAATTATGTTCTTTTGAACTGTTTATTCATCAAAGAGTCCTGAAAAAAAAGTGTCCTCAGTTCCACAAAAATATATTAAGCAACATAAAGGTTTTCAAAAATTATAATAATGATAACATAAATAATAATAATAACAATAATAATGTTACTAGTAAGAAAATTCAGCCTTGCCATCTCAGGAATAAATTACATTTTAAAATATATTATAATTCAAAACCGTTATTTTCAGTTGTAATAATAATTCACAATATTTCTGTTTAACAGTATTTTTGATTAAATAAATACAACCTTGGTGAGCATAAGACAAAAACTATAAATGAAGATACATTTTGAATTTTAAAAAGTTTTTAAGAATTTCCAATATCTTATATTATATATAATTCAGTGCTTGCCAAACCCAAGTTACGTCCTTTTTTTACTTTAAACAACAACAAAAAATCTTTATAGTATTGCTTGTCAACTCTGATACAGACAAATTAGGCAAGGGAGTTTGACAGTAACAGAATTGACCATTTAAAACTTTTTAGCCAAAAACTTTTAGCCTAAATGTCTAACGACTTTTAAACCAACCACTGTGTGATTAGTAATAAATTCTGTTTTCCTTTAGATATGGTGGTAACAATTTTGACATTTTATACAAAATACAAACTTTTTAGATTAAAATATTTCTCAGAGAGAGCACACACACACACCTTTCAGTGCTTCAGATCTTATCAGTGAGGGAAAATTACATAATTTCCTGACAAATTTCCTGAGACTTTAAAAAAAAAAAAATGGTGGAGAATAAATAAAATAAATGAAATATTACCAAAAGAAAAGTAAAATCAAATATTATGATTGCACAATGATGCACGATTGAAAAAAATACATTAATTCGAAAACATGATTTTCAGCTATATGACACTAGAAATAGAAAATTGGTTATGGCCTGTAACATCTTGTGATTCATGACAACCAAATGAGCCTGCAATTATAAAATCACCCATAACAGACGTACTGCCTAAAAACATTTTACTAACGGAAGTGCATTTTCAATGTTAATTCATGTTTGATCATAATAATTTCATAAAAATCTATACAACTTGAAATGAGTTCAAAGGTCTGTCTCTGAGGGTACTGGCACGGCTGGTGAAAAGCCAAAGGTGCAGTTTTTGCACTTTTCCCCTGACACTGTTGATCAAAAACCTAGAAGGACTAACCAGCACTCTGAAAGGTTATAACAGGTATAATGTTAATGGATCAAAGTACTCTACAGGATGGCTCCTCTCTTTTTACTATTTATTTGAGGGTATTTTCAATCACACCGGCAGATGGCTGACACCAAATACACAGCAATTTACACAAGTCATTATCCATTCACTGGCTGTTATTCAGTCTGCAGCTGTGATTGGTTCTGTTTCCTTGTACGCTCCTGCTTGTATGATGTTCTCGGTATAAAGGGTTACATTTTTTCAATCAGAAGAGGGGGGTTATTTTTGGGATGGTTGCTAAGGAATGCAGAAATTGTCATTTGTGTTTTGGGAGAGGAGGACTTTAAAAGGATGAAGGGAAGTGAAGTGTTTTGCCCCTCTTTCCAAAGAATGTACTAAAAATACCCTGCACCGTTTCCCTGTGCCGGCCCACTGAACCTACACTAACCAGACGAAATCCATCTGGCCTTTCCGCGGCCACACTCTCTCCTTCTCAGCTGGTGGGTCTTCAGCGGTGCACGCCTGTCATACACACACACACGGCTCTTGATGAGTGGCGCCCATGAAACGAAGGATAGAGCTGGAGAGATGTGCTCTGCATGCCAATGAAATCACTGCTGATTTAATAAAGACTCATTTTTAGCAGCTCCTCCTGCTTTATGAGGGACAGCTAAGAAATATTACCACAAACACCGTGCAACCTTCCGTTTTTATCCCCTTGTAGGGATTCTAATGGTCTAGGAGGACTTTAAAGTTTCATCTCTGCAGTAATGAGCTTGATTGCTTGCTCTTTTTCTGTCTTCGACTGTCTGACCCTTGACGTCAGTATGCAGCATTGACGTCATGCCCAGGTTTCGGAGAGAAGCTGAGCCCTCGGGAGGCTATGCAGGAGAAGAGGAATGAGAGGGATTGTACATTTGTAGGAACACAGCCGAGGAATTGTTTGAACGAGTGCATTTTGTATGAATAAAACATAAGATGCGTAACTGATAGAGGAATTAGGTCAAAACAGTGAGAAGTTAAAAACTTTGGATGCGCGTGTTTGCTTTGTGCAATAAAATACAAGCGCACAGGATAAAAACATGAGGAAAAGGGGGTATAGAAAGACAGTGTAAGCCAGAGACTTCTAGAAAAGCATAATATAAGTGGGTCTTTAGAGTGTGTTGGATCCTCTGGGTGACCACAATGCACTGCACACTCATGCCGCCCAAAGGCACTGTGGTAAACTTTGATTCATCTTCCCATTCGGTTCTCTCTTACAAACAAACAGTGTATTCGTCTAACACATTTTAAATATTAACCCTCATCCTGCCCTCATGCAACAGGGATGGAGAGATGTAGAAAAGCTGCTTATCTCTTGTGAATGTATGCGGTTCTAGTTTTAATTACCTGAAGTGTTGATGAAAATGCCTCTCCATGAGACTGCTCTGACTGAATTTCTAAGTGAACAGATCTCCATTCTGATAGTGTTGCAAGGATTTTCAGCATTGGATATATAACACTGTTCCCCAATGCATTCTGTGTATGTTTAATGCTATGGATCATTGCTGGTTTTCTCTTGCAAACCGCAGTTACAGCCAGCCTAAAATATCCTCTCTTCTCACGTTGAGCTCTGGTGAGAGAGCGGCCTCTAGGTCTGATAGTTAGTGTTGCAGGAGAAATAACGATGTAATGCTGCATTCCATTCAGAAGACTGAAGTGGGAAAAATAGCAAAGCTAGCATTGTGTTTTTCAGACGAACAAGTAAAAAAGCACATCCATCACTGCAAATGTTTGTGCAAGAAATAGTTATTTAAAACGCACATTAGTAAATTTTACTTATCAGTGCATAAACGTTATCATTTATCATTTGCTGATTGTTTTGTTTACCATTAACTACTACTTAACGGGTTGAAGCCAGGGATCATAGCAGGATGTTGCATGGGATGCAGCATAAGCATTTTTATGTATGTATAAATAAATTAAAAAAACTTATATTGCTTGGTGTAGCAAAAACCTTTTGACAATATAAAATTTAAGATCTGTATTCAATTTCATTTTTAATATGATATATTTTAGTTTGATCAATCAGTCATTTACAAAAATGTTTAATGCAAAAATGCATAACATTTTGCATTAAATTGCCTTTTCTGCAATATTTTAAGGAGACAACTTCATCTTCATTTTTAATTTATTTTATTTTATCATTATCATCATTTTATTATAATTTTTCTCTGTGTGTGTATGTGTGTGACTATGCTTGCCTTTTTTCTTAATCTGAATTAATGTATGGTTGTATGTTATATGTGTATATGTATCTATATTATTATTTATACATTACTATATTTACGCTATTGTTACTTTCTGTCAGGCCAAATATGAACTAAATATAAGCAAAAGTCAAAACTTCTATCAAAAACAATTTTAAATTTTGTTTTTAATTGAACTGTAGTAAATAAATGGTAGTGTACATATTTATACATAAATATTTGCATATGTATACATATTTTTTTACAAAAACATTATTATTTCTTATTTCATAAAATGTTTATTTAAATGTATATAAAAAGTGTACCTTTACCTTGCGTTTCATTTGCAAAACTAAAACCTAAGTTAAAAGACACACAATATTAAATCTCTCTCTCTCTCTCATCAATGCAAAACAAGAAAGAATTGGTATCTAGTTCAATCGCTGCGATATTCACGATAATCGCCAACATAATGAACCCATAAACGTGCAGTATTCGATGTATGAGCCAGCTCTACCTGTAGCATATTTAGTTCAGAAACTCTCAAGCTGACAGATTCTTCTTTTCTACACATACAGGTGAGAAGTTTGAGCTACATGCAGGCACAGAGTCTACGCCCAGCGTGGTGGTCCACGTCTGTGACAGTGATACGGATGAGGAAGAGGAGGAATCAAAGATCAACCCTAAACCAAAAATCATCCAGACCCGACGCCCAGACCTGCCAGTCTCACACTGAACTCTAAAGCTCCATACAGAGTCAGGAGGATTTGACCCCTCCACCATCTCCTTCACAGGACCTGACACCCTCCTTCAGAACCTTGTTAAACACAACCAGGGTCTGAGGATCTGATCTGTGTTTCTCGTTCAGCACACACATGTATACAATCCTCAGTGTGCTGTCACACAATTTTTTTTTTTTTTATGTTGGCAATACTCTGTGTTAAATATGGCCGCTCTCTATCCCTCTTTCCCAATCTGACTCTGTTGTAATGTCATCTGATCACCAGTTAGAGGCAGCATGTACCTGTCCCTGCTCTCACCTGTCTCCGATTGGCTACTGGGCTGTGGCACATGATGGTGTCAGATGTGCCTATTGGCTTATAGCTGGTCATTTGGCTTAGCTCTTGCACAGCAACTATGTACCATATGTACCCAGCAAGCCATTAATAATATACGTACAACTTCTTCATAAGGGCATGCTAGCCACTAAATGTGGCAAACACCAGCGCTGCATGTGGCACCCTTCAGAATATATCTTGCCTAACAAATTTCTGTCAAATAATCCTAGAATGGCAAACGGTTCACTTGTGCATAGCAAAAAGTGCAGACTGCAAGAATAGTTCCCCCTCAGGCCAGTGCATGTTCTGGTAGCAAAACGTACGTTTTTATTTTCCGCTATGTATAATTGTCTACATGTCTCGCCGACAGTGTTCTTACAGAAAAACAAAGCTATTCTGAACAATAAGCTGAAATGTTGTTCATCCCTTTTTTTTGTCGTGCTTGCTCCCCAATGCCCTTTTTAAGTCGCAAACCTTAAATAACTTTTTTTTCCCATTAGCTACCATTACAGTTTTGATGACATCAATGGGTAATCAGATGTCATTTACTGAAGTCTGTAATATGCATGGTTACTCGTTTCTCAAATTTAATGTAGTCGGCCAATTCCATAGGTTTCCTCGTAGTTTGTGAGACTTCACGTTCATTTCTAATCATGTCAAAGAAAACATGTATGATGCTATTGAGACAGATCTTCCAAGTGCTATTACACAGTGGTTAACAAAAAGCAAATGTTATGAGGGTGATGCCGACCTTTCTTTTTCAATCGTTATCTTTTGATGTGCTTAACTCATTTGCAGATTATTTAACGGAAAAAAATAAATAAAACTTATTTATGTATCCAAAGTACATAACATGAAGGCATGCACAAACCATATCCGCAGATTTGAATCATGAAGGCAAACCCCGAGTAGTCAGCAAACACCACAAAAAAGCACGAGTTAGCTATGGTATAAAGGTTATTATTTCTTCCAAGACTATAAATGGCACCCATCCTGGACAGTATATCAACAACACTGTGATGTGTCATTACTGTGATACTTGACTGACACCCCACGCTGGAGTATTAATGTATGAGTATGTTGTAAATTTCAGAAGGTTATCAGGCTCAAACATCTGTTGTTTGGTGTTCTCGACTTGTTAAGGGCGGTAGCCACAGCTTTCATGATCTGTTTCCTGTTGAATTGAATTGTTCCTTGGTCCAAATGCTGTTGGTTTGCCAGTTGTCTGTCTGTGTCCATTAGCCTAATAGAATGTAGAAGTAATACACCCCATCCCACAGGGTACTTACTGCTCTCTTTTGACATTGCCGTCTGCATTGTGACACAGATGTTTTCTTATGCTACCGCAGCCTCAAGCCTTATTTGATTTAGAGCTCACAAGGTTAGCAGTGCACACTCTGGTCCGCTTCTGTGAAAATAAGAGGAATGGGATCAGAACACGTCAACACGATAAATGTGTAAACGAATGGGACGAGAGCAATATGACAAAACCGATACCAACCGTCCACTGCCTTGGACTTTCCCTTCCAATTCATTATTGCCTGCTTGGCCAATCAGCTCTTCCCATATCCTCACAATCAACAAAAATCTTATCGCAGTCTCTCATGCTGCCAGCCTTCCTTACTGTCATGTAATTTAAGATTTTTTTTTGTATTGTTCTGTATTGCACTTTCTTATTCACATGACTGTACACAGTATCATTCAGTAACTGTATTTCCTTTTATTTTTCATGTACTCCTGAAGACATGATTAATATCTCTGTTCTTAAAGTCTTTGATCTGGAGTTAGTGTCACTGATGTTGGAAACCAATATCTGTATTGTGTATACTCGTGCAAGACCATTGTTGTTCTTGTCATCTACATGTGCGTCCTGCCTGCCGACACTAAGGAGACATATCTGTATATATTAATCAATATTTTTACTGCATTTTTGTACAAATATTCATGGTAGCCATGTACAAGTAGTTGAGATGATTCTTTGTTAGTATTAAAAAAAGTTTGGTTTTAAACCTCTGGTGTGATTAGTTTTGATGACTACTATTCTGTATACACTGGATGGATGGATGGATGGATGGATGGATGGATGGATGGATGGAAGGAAGGATGGATGGATAGACAGACCACATTTATGTTTACGTTATCTATCCAAGTTGACATTTTTAGTACAAGATAAAAATATTCTGTACAAGACAAAAATATTGAATACACAGTAACTGTGCATCTCAGTCAAACACTGTCTGTTATCGGCCTTGCAAAGTTATTAAAATTTGCGTCCTTTCAGAAGGCTCTCCATAGCCACACCTTCAAAATACATGAACGTGCACTGCCAGAGCAAAGTCTGCAAAGCGTCATTAAAGACGGCATTAAATTACATCATGTCTCAGCGCATAATATTACAATAATTATAAACGTAAGCAACTTAGCTCTGACTTGTACGCTTGACTGCTGTAGATTCATTTTGGTGTGGATAGTGCCACAGAAACGCATAATTCCGAGTCAAAGGAACCGCTCAGAGTAGAATGCCATTGGTTGTCATCTCTTAATTACGGTAATTTTCATAATCCTTTATTTTACCAGGAAATAATCCTATTGAGATTCAAAATCTCTTTTTCAAGGGAGTCCTGGCAACAGTGGTGCAGGTATGACATCACTTTGTAGGCCAAAATGAGCGAGTTAGCATTTTATCACTTCTGTCTCCAAAATCCTAAAGTTTTTTTTTTTAATGGGCTTTTGGTTAAATGGCTGAAATAAGGTCTGTGGTGAACACAAGCTCAAGACACATGCATGTTTCACGTTTATTTTCACTTGAGCCGAACAGGTAACCTCAGTCCGCTTTTACAGCCTCATTATGCTCATAATTGTGCTCTTATAAACTATTCTGTTTTTCGATAAAAACTGGACATGTTGTTGGAAGCTTAGTGAATGTGACGTTGAAATCGTGGGACTGTGGTGTAGTCTGTTTGTAGCCTACTTCTGGCAACTGCATTTAGGCTTCAAAATTCATAAAAGTTGTTTTTCCTGTGATGATTATCTTAGTGGACAAAATGTGGAAGTATCATAAACTTTTGTTGACATCATACCTGCACCACTCTATTAAGACGGTGTGCCGTGAACGCAGAATAAGCTCGTAGTAGTCAGGATTCAGGAGAAACTGTAAAAGGCGACTGCAAATCTGCATAGCCTTGCAGAACATAGTGTGTAAGTATGATGTCTGCACAAACAGGGTGTGCAGAGGTATGAAAATACACACATTGACAGGCAGGTAGGACATCCTATTATTGCATTCAGACCGAACAAACATTTTAGTCCAACATGTATGACCTCAGTAGAAAATGCTCTCTCATTGAGCATATTTTTATATATATATATATATATATATATATATATATATATATATATATATATATATATATCCGAGAGAGAGAGAGAGAGAGAGAGAGAATATTTTATAACCTTTTATTTTAGATTATTTAGATAGCCTGTTTAATATACAAACTTTTATTTTAAACGGTAAGTCAATTGGTTGAAGCCAGAGACTTTGCAAGTGGAGCCCATAGGGTTAAGACCCCCGCCCCCTTTTGGAGGTTCTACCCACTTTGAGTTCAGAGTTCACTCACACCTGATGATTAAATTACACCCTTGTGTCTTTTAATACACTTCAAGGAGTAATGGAGCAACGTCGCAACATTCAAGGCAGCAACAATATATATTATACACACACAGATGACACAACAAATTACATCAAATAATGCTTTAAGAGAGGAATGCATAAACAACGGTGCATACTTATGTCCCAATTGATTTTTAAAGACAGGCTATCCATTGGTGATTATTTCAATGGTGAGACTATTTTTGTTTTAGAAGAGCTAAAAGTAAACCTTGAAAAGAAGAGATCAACTCAGTAATATAAATAAACTTCCCTACTGGCCCATCATTTGACCCAATTAATTTATTAAGACTGCCCGCAGATGCAATTTCACTAGCCACCAGAAGATGGCAGCCTTGCCATCTGTTACTACTCAACGGTGAGAACCTGTTAATGAACATTTTAAAACTACATTTCTGCAAAATATGACATTCATTACTGTATGATTTAAAAACTAGAGAGTTATAAAGTGGAGATAGATCATTTGTATGCCAATGTATTGCATTATGCTTGCCTTCTTTAACTTTTAAGTGAAAAAACTTATGTGACACGGTCACTAACTTGGCAAATCCAAGTAAACAGTGTGTGCGTTCCAGTCCCAGGTTCCAGGGCCAAAGTGAGTGCGTCACAAAGTGTCCTTGTTTCACGGTATTGCTGAAAGCAGTCTGTTAGAAGCTGTGCCAGGCCAGGTTCCTGAGCACCAGTGCCAGCCTTGCCCAGAGAGGCCCTCTCCGAGTGTGGCACAGGAATAGGTGCATGGAGCGGTCGCCACCTGCTCGGAGGATTAGCCAAAACCACACCAGAGACCATCCACAAACAACAATCGCTTTCCCAAACACATATTTTTGCTGTGAATACCGAAGGATTTGTGTCTTAGAGTCACTTAGAAGAATATTGCATTCATTCTACTTTTACTAAAGCAATTTCCATAAAGTTTTGCTTTCTAATTTTTACATCTCCGGTATTGAACCTGTTGATATATTCCAGTGAGATACAATTATTTCCACAATAGTTTTACTTGGAAATATTAGGTAAACAGCAGCCTTCCATGTGACAACCACTGTTAGAAAAAATCCCTAGAAAAACGTCCTGCCAGAAATTACTAGTAGCCTAGCCTTTGTTTACAGAGTCTATAGGATTTTTCCATTGGATTTTAGATTACTGCAGTTTATAAACTCTGTGAGTTTATGATTATTACATACTTTGTTCATTTAGTATATTTTGTTCACAAATTATTTTTTACACTTTTATGAGTTTTGTAACCTGAATACAAACGAAAGAAGCTAAACAACACAATTAAGCTTCCAGTTTCCCCAGAAAATCTAGATATAATAGTTTTCAATAGTGTTTTTAAACTAAATGATGCCATAAAAGCGGATTAGTGAGGTACATTTTTACTATTCATACATGTAAAGGGATAGGGCACACAAAAATGAACATTTTGTCATCATTTGCTCACCCTCAAGTTGTTCCAAACCTGTATGAGTTTCTTTCTTCTGTTGAACACAAAATAATATATTTGGAAGAATGTTAGTAACCAGATAGCCTACTTGACAGTAGCCATTGACTTCCATGGTATTTCTTTTCCTATGGAAGTCAATGGCTACCGTCAACTGATTGATTACCAGCATTCTTCCAAATATCTTCTTTTGTGTTCAACAGAAGAAAGAAACTCCCACAGGTCGGAACAAGTTGAGGTTAAGTAAATGATGACAAACTTTTCATTTTGGGGTGTGGCCCAGCAAATTCTGCAGTCCCATTTAGTAAAAGTTTTTTAATAATCTTTTTTTTATTTATTATTAAATTAAAAAACATTTTTTTATATAATAGTGTGTGCAATCTAGTCCCAGGTTCCAGGGCCAAAGTGAGTGCGTCGCAAAGTGTCCTTGTTTCACGGTATTGCTGAAAGCAGTCTGTGAAAAATAATTTTGTCAGTCTATTGAATAATTTTGTCAGTCTGTTAAAAATATTTTTTTTGAGCAAGTACATAACCAGCCAGTGTTCAAAACTATCTGCTTACCATCGGTTTACAGCGGTAAGATTGTAATAATGTTTTTAATCCCAGTGGTACTGGTGGATTTCCACAGGAATTTCACCCATATCTTTGAGTCGTTTCGTCACATCTGTACACATAAAGAAGGAGTCCTGGCTAGTAGGATATTTTGAAGGGGTTCAAAACGTACGCAGAGACGGCTTTTTCTCTGCTGGAAAGGTAACGTTAGGCCTAAGATATTTCAATGGTTTGATTGTAACAGTAGCACACTTGATCTCTTAATTCATAGTTACAGAGTTTTCTTTGTTGTGCCTCTCTCGTTTTGCTATGTGCATTGAAGTAAATATCGATTATTTTGTGCTAGCTATGACCGGGAGCAATTCACCTCTACTTCACTTTAATTTGTTGGCAAATTGTTGTTTACATTGTTGTTATTTTTTTGTCGGCGGATTATTGTACAGTATCAATAAATTACGCATTTTGGCAGTGGTGTGTTATTAACGTGTAAAATGCCTGTTAATTATGTGCTTTTTCTGATCTCTTATATTGGGCACTGTTTGCACTTAAAGTGGCTTATTCAATAAAATATCATCCCATTATTTTGGCAGTTAAAGTTTTGGTTGGTGAGCTTTGAGCCCTGCATAGGTCTCAATTCTAGGCTCGCCTGGCCCGAGACTGACTGGAGCCCGTTTAGTTTCTTTTTTGAATCCTCCTTAAGAGTATGACATACTCCTGCAGTCATTAAAATAGTTCAGCTTTGTTTTTAATGTCCAAGTAGTTATATTTCGTTTAGTTTCTTTATGAAGTTAATTTAGAAAAATGTTTGGATTATTTTTTTGTTTGTTAAATTAAAGTTTTGTATTTTTTTAGTGACAATCAAGCAGTCAGCATGAGGTGAAAATAGCAAACAGTGGGTATGAGGTGATAATGGGCCCGAAGCCTGGCCCTAGGGGCGTAAAAAAGTCAGGGTCTCTCAGGTTCGGGCAGAAATGTAGGACTCTAAATCGTCTACCCAATCTGGCAACACTGATCACACATGTAGCCTACATTTACATTCCAATAAAGGTTATTGATAACATGCCTCTGAAGTTTGAATTTTTGTACCATTACATTACTTATAGGCTAAATGTAATGGTACAAAAATGTAATAGGCAACTAGTCATCATATCTTCCGCTTCAGGAAACATGTTAATGCTCAGCAGTACACATATGGTATATTTCCATTGTAGCCTACTAAAATGCATTCATTTTCAATGTGTATATATGCGGCTGAAACAGGTAACCAGTGCATCCCAAATTTTTCAACATAAACATTTTAAAATAGCATTATAGTCATTATGGCCTTTAGAAAATTGTTTTTGAGGAGGTGGGGTAGTGCACTATAGGCCCCTGTGGTGTGGCCTAAGCTTGTCTCTTGGCATTTTTTTCCTTACATTACTTTTACACTTTAAGTACTTTTGAAACCAGTACTTTTACACTTTTACTTAAGTAAAAAGCTTGAGTTGATATTTAACTTCTACAGAAGTATTTTTAAACCCTAGTATCTATACTTCCACTTGAGTAATGAATGCGAGTACTTTTGACACCTCTGGTCACAGCGCACACGCTGCAGGAGTCAAATTCAGAGGTGGGTAGAGTAACCAAAATCTTTACTCAAGAAAAAGTACAAGTACTTACGGAAATATTTACTCAAGTAAGTAAAAGTAACAATCGTAATAGTTATTTGAGTAAGAGTAAAAAAGTATTCAATGAAAAAAATTACTCAAGTACTTAGTTACTTTCAATCTGATTGATAAGAAGCGAAAACCCTGAATTTCAGTCTACCTAGAGAGTTTGTGTGTAATGGTTAGACAGTGTAAATTAATGGTGTGCTAGGCTAACCACAGCTCTTTTTAAAACATACTTTGTTCCTATATTTGTATAATTATTTGCATTCTTTAGGTAAGAATAAAATACAGTCCCATTTTTATGTATACACTGTCTATTGATTCAACAGTCTTGTCCAGATTTGTGTAAAAATGCAAGACGTCACCCATTAGGCTTTTCAATTGGTTTCGGTTTTAGCCTGATCTCATAGGAAAACCGTACCTGTGGCAACATTTTTGCAAAACAAAATATGTACCAATACGTACATATCGCGACAGTTTCAAAGTGAAATGTCCACTGGGTGGCGCTAAAAGCTTAGTTTTTTTTTTCCGGAACAGATTTGTAATGTTGGATTTTTAACATACACTCCTCGATAGTGATAACAAAAGCAAATGTGACAAAAATAAAATTGTGTCCATGTATTTTTAACTCGTTCTTGACTCGTTCTTCACGGGGTTCGATCCCAAGCTTTTCGCATTGCACATACAAATCTGTATCAGCTGAGCTATCGAGCAGGTTTGGTGAATCAGAAAAGCAGAACATGGAGCTGTGACGCAGACGTCAAAATGTATTCGTTTACAAATTACAAACCATGGACTATGTTTAAAAAACGATTTAAAAAATGCTGTTTTTCTTGCCTAGTGTTCATTTCTGTAGGAAACTATTTTTGGTTTGCACAAACATTGTCACAGGTACATTTTGCCAATGAGGTTGCTCGTTTTGTGAAGAAAAAAAAAAAAAGATATGTAGGCCTAAATGTACAGATATGAACTTTTGTTTGTGGACGTGTGTTGTTTGGAGGATTCAAACGTCATTGCAAGAGCACGGAAAACTCTCAGACAGTGTGTGAAATAGTATTACAATAAAGGAAAAGTGCCCATAGTTATCAAATTAGTGTTCAAATATAGACATCATTGTTACTTACCGCTGTTTTCTCAGGTTGGAGCTGGAATTCTTGTATGATGAGATGTCAGTTCGTTTTGGTGAACACAGCATGCATTAAATTATGAAACTGTTTTTTTTTGACATCTTGGAGTGAAAACATAGACTGAACTTGAGGCCACGTACGGGTGATCTGCCTCCCGTTACCGTAGCTCTCACACATCTCCCTTTGTTTCGGCCATCATCTTCTGACTAAACGCGCGGCGCGCGCTAATTATGCGAGTGATGCGTATCCACCTCTCGCAAAGCAGCCTCTCCAACGTTTCGCGAGACTTGCGAATTCATATGAACTTATTTAAAATATATAATTAATTATTACCATTGACAGTAGGAGGAACACCACCGAATGTAACAAAGTAAAAGTAAATTTTTTCACAAGAAATGTAGTACTTGAGTAAAAGTAAAAGAACCCATTTTTAAATACTCTAAAACTACAAGTTACCCAAAAATCTACTCAAGTAAATGTAACGAAGTAAATGTAATTCGTTACTACCCACCTCTGGTCAAATTACATACATTCCTGATGAGGTAAACGCGACTGTGGCATAGATTCACAGTGCGTGTTCAGTCTGGCACGTTTTCAGTTCATGCCTTTGGAAGCTTAACTTTCATAGGAATTAATTTGAGAAGTTGAAACACTGACTTTGCTCAGCCGGCCGATCCTTTTACAACATGAATGCCTGAGCCGAGCTGAGCTGTCAGTGCGACACCCCCCACCATGCGCGGGTTGAAAACATGTGGAAATGGCTCCCTCTGCTGGATGTAGTCTTTAGCCTCTGGCGATATTTGCGTCATTGGAGGAATTTTTCCAGAAGTAACCCTTTAACTAACAATTTGAAAACAAAGTATAATTTGCACGGTTTTTACAAGATATGATTAGTGATCGTTAGATTTAATCAATGCTTTTTTCCCTTAGTTGGTCAGAACAAAATTGGATGTAAGCTATTTGTTCAGATGGCATTCTTTTGTCAGTATACTTTCAAACAGTAAAATCTGTGATTCTGAATGACACATCCACACCGGCGCGGTGACTGACAGCCGCACATTCTCCTCAAAACATTGGTTTCATCCGCACTGTACTGTGCCGAGACACAATTCATGTAAAGTTCATCATTCCGCAAATAACTCCAATTGAGGAAAAACTATGGACTCCAGCTTTAACATAATTACCTTTTCTTGGTGATTTATTTATTAACAATAGTAAACTCTCTTCTTCTCATTACGAGAACTTCATTGGTTTTCATGCACAATTGTTTGTGCCATCAACAAAGGGCCACCGTTTTTCACAACATTCCTTGTTAAACATACACAGATTCTGCTGTGTGAATGCAAGAGGCTGTGTTTGTTTGTGTGGGACTGCAGTCAAGTAATAATTGAGGAGATGAAATATGTGGTGACACTTTTAGAGAGGGACGAGAGCGCTTGTTTGTGCTGCTGGGATACAAGGAAACACATAGGTAGCGGACAGATGGAGGGATGAATAGATATGTATGCGAATGGAAATAGACAGATGGATCTAGAGCAAACATGCAATCCTGCCTGTCGTCCACAAGAATGTGTCTTCCTCATCCTTATATTTGATTCTCAAGTATACAGTAACCTATATATATGACCCTTAAAATGTATTCTTGCCATTGCATTTGATAGAAAATGTCACTTGGTTTTATTATCAAATGCAATGATCACACACACACACACACACACACACACACACACACACACACACACACACACACACACACACACACACACACACACACACACACACACACACACACACACACACACACACACACACACACACACATTATACTTTTTTTTATTTATATTTAACAATGACATATAGGCCTGGGTATTGAAGTAGTGATTGCTTCAGTTAAGGCATGTTAATATGAATTAATTTGTCCAATCACAGGACAGGAGATGGGTGTTAATTTTTACTCTTCAGCCCTATTGGGCAGGCCACCCCGGTGCCACCCAGCCCGCAGTAGCCATTGGGGTTCTTGCTGAGGTATTGCTGGTGATAGTCTTCTGCATAGTAGAACTCCTTGGTCATTGTTATTTCTGTGGTGATGGCGTCGAAACCCTCTTCAGTCAGCAGCTGTAAACAGAAGGTCATTTATGATGAATACTCTATACAGAGACATTGAGTGTAAGAGCGCATTTAACCTGCTGTGAATTTTAGTTTTTTTGCATTTTAAGGTCCTGGATTAGAAGAAAACAGGCATATTAGAATGATTAGAAGGATCATGTGACACTTAAAGGTGACCAAGAATGAAAAATGTAATTAACCTTCCAAAAGTGACATAATAAGAGTTCAATACATGGACATCACATACTGTGAATCTCAAACACCTGTAACACACGTAAATCTTGTGCATGAAAAACACCACGGAAAAGTGATTCTCAGCATAACGCTAACAGTGACGCATTCGTTGGGGATCCTTTATATGTTCGCCCTCAACATTTGCATCTGTCTGAACATGTTCATTGTCAGGCAGAACTGACGGAGCCGAATCATCGGGACTGCAGGTAAACAAACGACACTCGAGGATAGTAAAAACGGCAGCTCTCATGGACACAAATGTCACGTTCGAGGCTGTCCAGGGGACGTGATTTTTCTGTGATGTCCTCTTCCAGGCCCTTTGTTAAGCAGTATGGCATTTATTTAGTGAGAGACACAGAACAAGGGAGTAATGGGGATTTTTAAATTGATAGGGACGGGCAGATGTTCACTTCTCATTCCAGATGTTCAAAGCAGTCCGTTAGGAGGATTATGAGAAGGATGAGTACCCTGCCCTCCTAATGCCCGAGGCCAAGCACACACTCCCAATGATCCCTGCAGCATCCACAAATGACCGGTGCATGGTGTCTATATTGATTTAGTCTCTCTCACTTGGTGAGAGTTTGATTGTTTGGGGTTGATGGGAGACAGCATTGAGGACTGTGGCTTTTGTTAAACTAAGAGATCACTGCATCTGATTACCTTCCACTACCTTCCTTTTAGTGGACAGTTCGACATGTGAAGATAATAAAACAGATCTGATTGGAGCAGCCACATTTAAAATTGTAAAATAGCAAACTGTGTCAATGCAAATCAATTTCTACATGAACACAAATCTATATATTTACAATATAAAATACTGTGATCATTTTTTGTGTGATAAAAGTCATTTAATAAAAGTATTAATAATTGATTTCTGACCCACTCACAAGACCCATAAAGGCACTAAAGACTTCGTTACAAAGTCCATCTCACTACAGTGGCTGTACAATAATTTTACAATGCGACGAAAATAGTTTGACGTGAAATTGATGCATGCGCAAGAATACGACGTAGCTCTGTCGTTCGATTCATGACCCGGAAGAGGAGGAGCGCCGCGATCTGATGAATTCCAGGTGAGTTCACGTCCAAGTCCTACACAGAAGACAATAACCTGGCGGATAAATATCAAAGTTTGATATTTTTTGTGCACAAAAACTATTCTCGACGCTTTGTAGAATTATTGTACAGCCACTGTAGTGAGATGGACTTTGTAAAGACGTCGTTAGGACCTTTTATGGGTCTTGTGTTGTGAGTGGGTCTTGTGAGAATGTACTGAATGCCAATGGAGGCCTTTCTGAGCCATCAGCTTTCAACAAAAATATCTTCATTTGTGTCCCGAAGATGAACGAAGGTGTTACGGGTGTCCATATTGACATGATAGAGTCACATAGTGGATGCAGATTTGACGGCTGCACAGCCATGATGAGAATCTCCCGTTCCAGCACATCCCAAAGCTGCTCTATTGGATTGAGATCTGGTGACTGGAGAACATTTGAGTAGGGTACTAATTGTCATGTTCAAGAAACCAGTCTGAGATTATTTGAGCTTTGTGACATGCTGCATTATCCTGCTGGAAGTAGCCATCAGAACACTGAGACGGACATGATCAACAACCATACTCAGGTAGGCTGTGGTGTTTCAATGATAAGTGGTAGCCTACTATGGGCCCAGAGTGTGCCAAAAAATATCCCCCACACCATTACACCACCAACGAGGCAGGATGTATCCATGCCTTCATGTTGTTTACACTAAATTCTCACCCTACCATCTGAATATCTGATGAAAGACTCATCAGACCAGGCAATGTTTTTCCAATCTTCTATTTTCCTATTTGGTGAGCCTGTGCGAACTGTAGCCTCAGTTTCCTGTTCTTGGAGTGACAGGAGTGGCACTAGTGTGTCTGCCGCTGTAGCCCATGAGATGCTCTGCTGCAGACCTCGGTTGTAATGAGTGGTTATTTAATTCAATGTTGCCTTTCTATCAGCTTGAACCAGTTCGACCATTCTCCTCTGACTTCTGGCTTCAACAAGGCATTTTCACCCACAGATCACGGATCTGCCACTGACTAAATATTTTTTCTTTTTCAGAACATTCTGTCTAAAACCTTGTGATGGTTGCACATCAAAATCCCATTGGATCAGCAGTTTCTGAAATACTCAGACGAGCCCATCTGGCACAAGCAACCATGCCACATTCACTTAAAGGGGTACACTCTTCAGCGCTGAGAAGATGAATCTGTATTTAAACTGGGTCATTAATATAGTAGAAATGTGAAAATATTTTTGAATTTGGTGCCTATTAGACTGAGAAAAGACAGAAAATGTATTTTTATCACATGGGGATAAAAGAAAACAATTCCCAGAATGCTTCACTGCCCTACGAGGCCACTCCCAAAGCCAGCTACTGGTTTACTGTGACTGGATCACTTTCCCATCGCATTCCTTTTCATAAAATCAGTTCAGTTGGAGAACAGACAGTACAATTAAATACTGAATGTGTCTGTTCAATATAATGAGTGAGTCACCACGCGAGTGTCACAGTACAAATGCTGCAGGAGTCAGCTTACATTCACCGTCATGAATGAGCTGATGAGCTCTTGAGATGAGAGCTGAGGTAATCGTGACCGCGGCAGTCGTTCACAGCGCGTGTTCAGTTCGCCGCGTTTTCAGTTCATGCCTTTCGAAGCTTAAAGGGTCATGAAACCCCCCTGCTGCAGCTGTGTTTTTTCACACCTTCGATTTGAAAAAGCTTGTTAAAAGGGGAGTGGTCGACTGTGAAAAGGTGGGATGGTATTGTGTGGAAAGAGGGAATGTTTGCATAAATTGGGGAGTGTCTGTCAGTAGGTGCTGAGCGGTTCTGAGACATGTTCTTTACCACAGAGAGATTAAATGAGGGATGAGTACAGCGAATGAGAGAGCTATGAGTGGCGTGCAGCAGAGATCGCAAATCATTCAGCTCTTCAAAGTTCAAACCAGCATAATTCAGTGAGAAATGAAAATAAATGTTATTCTGCATGACGAAATATTTTGCAAACGTGATAAAACTATATTTGTCCAAATATGCACGCTGTTTGGCAAGATGAACAACGCGCCGACGTGATAAGAGAACGTGAACCACCCAACATGCGATGTGATAAGAGATGTGTAATTCTAGATCGGGGTAAAAGCGAAGAGGTTTGAGGCTAGTCTCGACCGCGCATTGCCGTGACGATCCGCGCTGTCTATCACTCGGCAGCTAAATCTATATTTGTCCAAATATGCATCACACTGTTTCACTAAGAGCCCGAACACATGCGGTTTAGTGCATGGCTGTGACGACAAATAAAACGGAGAGGACGTGGCTTTTGTTCATTAGCCTACAGATTACAGATTGGTTATTTTGCACTCCTGACATAGATAGTCAACGCTTGCAGGTTCGGCGTGCGATTCCTCTGGTGAATTTTACTTTACCGAGCCTTTGTAGCAAAGGCTTCCACAGACGGCGCCGGTTACAGCTCGCTCGGCGCCCTTTACGTTATTTCGTATCAGCACAGCGCCTAGCTTTCCTCCGTGACTTTTCCGCACGCTGCTTCCAAAACTTCCCCACCATATCTCTACAATAATGATGTAAGACGAGCCTGACAGAAGTGACTGTCTCATGCATATTAACTAAATTATCTTGTATGCATACTACAGCGCAGGGATTGGACTGAATGAGCTTCATGTCATGAATATATATCGAGAATTGCTCAGAGCGGTCGACGTCAGCATGTGCCCAGCAGCCCATACTTGGGCCGAAAAGGCCGTGCCGACGTCAGCATTTGTGACGTTGCTCCGACTAAACTTTTCAAACCGGAAGACAGAAATCGCTCTGAAAAATGCAAAAATAACTATTTTCACATATGCATACCATTAATGAGTACCCTTAGTGTTTTCAATGATGTGCAGCCTATACATATCTGTTTACATCTCAAAAAAAGTGTTTTGAGGTTTCATGACCCTTTAACTTTCATAGGAATTCATTTGAGAAGTTGAAACACTTACTTTGCTCCACATAGCTCCGTTTACATGAATGCCTGCAGCTGCGAGCTGAGCTGTGAGTGGGCTCTCCCATCCCCCATGAAAACATGCGGAAATGGCTCCCTCGGCTGGCTGTAGTCTTTAGCCTTTGGCCAAACATTCCTCCGAGGACTCAAATATCGTCAATTTGGGTTTGGAGCACAATCATTTGAATATACTCCAGGGTTTCTACTGATACAAAGCCATATGCTAATTGCTGAAGTAACCCTTTAAAGCACCTTTATTCCCAGTCTGATGCTCAGTTTTGACTTCAGCAGATCGCCTTGAACATGTCTACATTCAAAGTGTTTTATCATGTTGTTGCCATCATAAATCTCCACTTTGCATTGAGTAATGCCTGGTACGCATTGTATGATTCTCACCTGTCCCAGATGAAAGATGACCAATTGAGGGGATTTCTGTGGTCGTACAGTGAAGATGGTTCAAAGACGGCTGTTGTCACAGTCTTGCGACCAAAGACGGCCTGCGATTACATTTTCTGATAGTGTCAGAAATTAAGCATGATCATCTCACAATGTGTTGCTGCTACGACCTACGTCTACTGACTAGCCAATAAACATGCAACATGACATGGCGTATCGATCAACATGACATGGTGCTTAAACTTAAAACTACTTATCTCAAACTCCATTTGCTATATTGGCATGCCAAGATGGCCTCTTTTCCCTAGCCGTGACACCTTCCATATTTTCTTCTTTCATTTACTCCTTTTATTTTCAGCGCACAAAAAAAGCACAATTGCCAAAGTGCTCTATTTGTTGACCACTAGCACATGCTGATGATAATTTATTTGTCTATACTAACTTGCGTTGTAGCCTACAATTCAATAGGTGTCATCATTGTACAGTCTACTCTACATGCATGCCGTACCCAATGTCATACAGCGTGATTTGTAAGGATTTAATAGGATTGCCAAAATGGCATATTGCTTGAGTCCTCAGCCTCTCTCACCAATGTTTGTTTTTTTCAAAATAGAAAAAGTGTGTGCACTTTTTCTCCTTTGCTAAATTTTTGACACTGTGACACCTAATACGACTATGCCATAGTTTTAAAACAAATAAAAGTTTGTGAAAAATGAGTTTTGCTTGCTATAGCGCTTAGCAACTTTTTCTGTCACCAACCTTTCCGATTCTTTAACCTCTTTCTCTCCATCTCTGCGTCTCAGTGCCTGTGTGAGAGCGAGGGTTGATTCTGTGAAGAAACCTGCCAACTACCACATTTTGCTGACCATCTGGCAAGAAGCAGTTATGCACCTGTTAGGAGCAGCTGCAGGAGACAGGAGCTAGGTACAGACATATCATCTCTCTCTCTCTTTTTCAATGTCTTTTTATAAAGTCCTAGCAAAACCTGCACATCCACCCATCCATCAGGTGCCCTAAGGGGCCACAGGGAGCTCCGCCAGTGAAGACAAATTAATACAGGTTCAACTGGAAGGCATGTGGGCAAAATGTGCTTGCTTTCACCAGATAAAACATTTCATCCAGTGCAAAAAAAATTGAGGTTGTCACAATGTCACAGAATTTGAAGAAAACACTTACAATTTTAAAAATTGAGACCTGACATGACCAGCATACATTTCCATGCTGGCACAGGCTGAATTATTCTTGTCAGGGGAAAAAGTGATTTGGTGATTGGAGTTTATCTGTTGGCATGGCTTTCTGGTGAAGCTTATAGTTATGAGTAGCACAGCACCAGCATTAAAAAACAGCCACAGTGAAGGAGACTTTTGAATATAATACATTTGATGGTTATTTTCCTAAAATAAACTAATTTCAGTAATATTTTATTTGACAGTGTCCTTGCTAAATACTGTATATTACATCTATTTACCATCGTAATAATAGTAAATTATGCATAATTATATGAAACTAACCCTCAACCAAACCCTAATCCTACCCTAAGCCTAAGTACATGTAGTTAATTAATATTACTCATACTTAAATATATAATTTCACTGTAACAAAGACATCTTAAAATAAAGTGTAACCCTAATTTCTAATTTAGAAAAAAAGTGACAATTTAAAATCTACCTAAGAAAACTTTGTTCTCATTAATGCAATTTCTTCCTGCATGTGACAACAAATGTGTGGTGTGCCATTTGTGAACAAATAACTCTTATGGACTGATTTTTTTTGTTCAGTGTAGTGATCAGTCTTTTTTTCTTTTGGTTTTCTAAATTAACTGGGAGTTGTTACTTGTAATTAAAAATACATGTTCACAAAAAAATATGTGTGTGTGTGTGTGTGTGTGTGTGTGTGTGTGTGTGTGTGTGTGTGTGTGTGTGTGTGTGTGTGTGTGTGTGTGTGTGTGTGTGTGTGTGTGTGTGTGTGTGTGTGTGTGTGTGAGCCTGTTTATGTGAGGACACAAATTTGTATGACTACTAAATACATGGGTATTACACTGGTATTACACTATGAATGTGGTTTATGAGGACATTTAAAATGTCCTCATATTTGAAATAGCTTTAAAACATACTAAATTATGTTTTTTTGAGAAAGTAAAAATGCAGAATGTTTCTTGTGATGGGTAGGTTTAGGGGCAGGGGCAGTGTAAGGGGATAGAAAATACGGTTTGTACAGTATAAAACCCATTACACCTAAGAGTCCCTGTAAACCACAACGTGTGTGTGTGTGTGTGTGTGTGTGTGTGTGTGTGTGTGTGTGTGTGTGTGTGTGTGTGTGTGTGTGTGTGTGTGTGTGTGTGTGTGTGTGAGCCTGTTTATGTGGTTTATGAGGACACAAATTTGTATAACTACATGAGTATAACACTGGTATTACACTATAAATGTGGTTTATGAGGACATATCAAATGTCCTCATAATTCAAATAGCCTTTAAAACATACTAAATGATGTTTTTTTTGAGAAAGTAAAAATGCAGAATGTTTCCTGTGATGGGTAGGTTTAAGGGCAGGGCAGTGTAAGGGGATAGAAAATACGGTTTGTACAGTATAAAAACCTTTACGCCTATGGAGAGTCCCTGTAAACCACATAGACCAACATGTGTGTGTGTGTGTGTGTGTGTGTGTGTGTGTGTGTGTGTGTGTGTGTGTGTGTGTGTGTGTGTGTGTGTGTGTGTGTGTGTGTGTGTGTGTGTGTGTGTGTGTAAATGTTAATTCTCACAAATACTAATACATTTCTTTACAGATGTTGTAAATGTTAACATTATTTAATACATTATAATGTTTAACATTATTTATCAAAAGAAAATAAGCAATTGTATAAATTAACATCAATCAAGATTAATAAATGATTGCTTATAGTTTTTTATGCATGACATGTTATTGTATGCAATTCACTTTTAGAAGAAAATATTGTTTAGATTCTGTCAAGTGCTTCATTTCATAGAATATTTTAGAGGTTTCTATCATGGGATTATTATTTAATAATTTTTTCATTTTAATTTAATTTAACAAATTCAATAGCTAAACATAACCATGTAATCCATAACCGCATAAACGCACTATCACAAGAAACAACTGAAATAATCCATCATCATCAAAAGTATTATGGAATCATTTAAAATACTACACTTTATTTCAATAGTCCACTTTAGACATTCTACAAACTATAAGTACTTTTGCAACTATGTCAACTAACTCTCATTAGAGTGTTAGTATGCTGTGTTAGGCTAGGGTTAGTAGAATAAATTGATATGTAGTTTCAAAGTTGCTTATAGTCAGTAGAATGTCTGTTGGTCGAGCATCAAAGTAAAGTGTTAGCAGATTTAGGCAGACAGTCTACTAATACTCACGTGGGAGTTAGTTGACATATATTTCGGCGTTGATAGTGTTGCCATTGAAACATAAATTTGAGTCATGAAATATAACAGTGAGTTTAACATTGAGGTATTCCATCTCTTTCAAATTACAGTAGTTAGGGTGTGAACGCAGCATAAGCTTGTTGTTTTGGTTCAGGACAGAAGGAACTTTAAAAGGTGGTAGCTGTTTTGGTTGTGGTGCTGGGTGACTGACGTCTCGCGAATGTGAAGATCAACTTCCATAGGAATGAACTGAAAGGCCTTGCTCTGCTATGCGCCTTTGAGCTAGCACGATAACTTTGCATAGCATGAACCACGCTGATAAAGTGCAACGTCTGCACGATGCTGGCAGGCAGGTAGGACATCCTATTACTGCACTGGAGCCTAACATTTTATGGTCCAACGCCTTCCAAAGACACACACATATAAATCATTTAGACCACTTAACTTAGTGATTGCTATCAGGATGTGAAGAAACTTTCAACCAGTATAACATAACATTTTTACCCCGCCTTAGTGCCTTTAAGCAAAATATTCAAAAAATAATAATATTGCTTGTATAAAATACCTCTTTGCATGTTTCTAGCTGCTGCTAGAGAAATGATTCTTTCTGGTTTGCTGTCTCCTTTTTTGAGTCAGTAATCTAATCTGACATTGCCTAGCAATGCCTCAACACTGACTAAATAACTAAATAACTAAGCATGAGTACTCCAGGTCTGTACCATCAACTGCCAACCAGCAGCTGGCCAAGCTGGCATGGGCGGAAAGAAACAAATCCCAGCATTCTGATGCCCTGCGCCGGGTCAGGCTTCCCCCACCAACTCAACATACCAGTTACCAGCTCCCACTCCAACACATGTGCAGCTATTAGCAAGAATGGTCACCAAGGAGACACCGTAGAACGGTTCTCTGCTGTCAGGGAGAAGCGGGATATGACCAATTTGCTGTTAATGGCATATCAAGTTGTCAATTTCCATTTTTACCTTTTGGATCACAGATATGGACAGCTGAACCAAGAACATTCCTGAGCTGTGAGCCAAGCGGCTGTAATTATGAAGAATGTTTAGATGCATTTAATTTATCAGGTTCATTTAGGAAACAGGAAGTAATATTAACATCGCTCTGGAATACTTGATTCTGATTGGCCTATCAGGGTATTGACAGTCCAAAATTTCGTATGATGACCGCTGTATTAAATACAGTATTTGATTGTTGTCAATGGCAGTGTGCCAGTGTTACTTTCATTCCTCACTCAGGTTGTATTTTCATCTAAATGGCACAGTCTTTTGACTGTAAAAATGGAGCTACCGGTTAAAGCAAGCAGAAGAAAAATGACTATAAACTATCCGTTAAGAGACAAAATTAAAGAGATGTTGGATGAAAGAGACCTTAAAATAGATGACGTGTTATTTTGTAGCTACACTACTTTTGAAAAGTTTGGGGGGGGGCAGTACAATTTTTTTTAAAGAAATTAATATTTCAGCTAGGACGTACTGAATTATTCAGCAAGGGTGAATTAAACTGAGCAAAAATGACACCAAGTACAAAAGTTACAAAAATGATATTGCGAATAATTTCTGTTCTTATGAACTTTCTATTCATTAAAGAATCCTGGCTTTTTATATCATGGTAAGCACAACAATTAATACGTTTTTAACATAAGCAGTACTAATTATTTTAACTGAAAGGAATACTTATTCCTTAATATATTTATACGTAATATATTTATATAATTATATTAGATATAAAAGAGAAAAAGTTGAATCTTGCTATTATGACTTAAGTTTATTTGAAATGACGAAAAAAAATGTTTGATTGTTTTATTCTGATCAAGTAATTCAAAAGCAGTCTTCAACTAGCTACATATTTCAAAGATTTAATCTTTGGTATCATCCAGAAACAGTATTTTCTGAACATCTGATGACATCTATCATTTTAAACATATGATTTGGGCCGCATTAATCAAATGTGATCTTGCACACTGTTTCGCATATGAAGCAAACTGGGATGCCGCTACTGTAAGATCTCAGGTTTATTTTGTGCTATTGTTTACCTCTCTCCTTTGTCTGTGGAGATTTCGCTGAGCTTTATGTGGCTTTGATGTGCAGAGCAACATTCAAATTAGCTCGTGGAACGCAATTATTTAATTCCTTGAAGAGGATTCATCTTTTATAGCAGCTGAGCACAAGGAATGTAAATAATGTCCGGTTCTTTGATTTGAAACTGCTGGGAGGGCGAATGAATAAATAGCAATGAGATGTCGCCCGGTTTATTCTCTTTATCCTTTTGTTTCAGCCTGACTCTAGCCTACAATTGAACTCCAATCCTCAGTCTGGCTCAGAGTCTCTGCTCTGTCGTTATTGTTCACCTCATCCTTTTGTCCTTGAGCTCTAAGTGGCCTTGATGTTGAGATGGACATTTAAAACCAGCAAATCATTTCATTCTCTGAGGAAGAGTCATTTTTACCTGAATCAAACATGAAACAAATCACAGGTAGAAAACGTTGAATACTTTTACATAAAATGTGTGGCAATCATAAAATAAGGTTAAAAGTCTTTATTTTGTTTGTGTATTAATAAAACACAGATCATATTACTCCCATTTAATGAAGTTAAATATAATAATGTTGTTTTAGTATCATTGAGAGAATATATGTTTTATTAACATTATAATATCATTTTTTAATATAATTATATTTTCCGGTTTTATATTTGTTTTATATTTTTGACATATTTATTAGGTTTTAAAAAAAAAAAATGTTTTATTAATTGCGGTTTTAGTTATTTTAGGTCTTCAAGTTAAATAAATTTCAAGGAATATATATATATTATTTTTTTTTATTTTTTTATGGTTTTGGCTTTTTAGATTTAGTTAACTATAATTAATAACCCTAAGTATAGATTAGAATCATCTGTTGCAGCAGTTTAACTTGATGGTCACTCAATTTATAATAATTATAATAATGAGAACTGTTTTATATAGCTCCTTCGAAAGTTGTAATATACTCACCGGTCAGACATAATATTATAGTGTTGGTCCCCATTTTGCTGCCAAAACAGCCCTGACCCATCGAGGCATGGACTCAACTAGACCTCTGAAGGTGTGCTGTAGTATCAGGCACCAAGATGTTAGCAGCAGATCTTTTAACTCCTGTAAGTTGCAAGGTGGGGCTTCCCTGGATCAGACTTGTTTGTTCAGCACATCCCACAGGAATTTGGAGGCCAAGTCAACACCTCAAAATCATTGTGTTCCTCAAACCATTCCTGAACCCTTTTTGCTTTGTGGTAGGTCACATTGTCCTCCTGTAAGATGCCACAGCCACCAGGGAATACTTTTTCCATGAAAAGGTTTACATGGTTTGCAACAATGCTTAAGTGTTATGTGTCAAAGTAACATCCATATGGATGGCAGGACCCAATTTTTTTTAAGCAGAACATTGCCCAAAGCATCACACTGTCTCCTCTGGCTTGCCTTCATCCCAAAGTGCATCCTGGTGCCATGTGTTCCCCAGGTAAGCAACGCACCCGGCCATCAACATGATGTAAAAGAAAACGTGATTCATCAGACCTTCTTCCATTGCTCCGTGGTCCAGTTCTGATGCTCACGTTCCTACTGTTGGTTTATTCGGCGGTAGGCAGGGGTCAGCATGGGCTCCCTGAATTGTCTATGCAGCCCCATACACAACAAACTGCGAAGCACTGTGTATTCTGACACCTTTCTATCAGAACCAGCATTAACTTTTTGAGCAATTTGAGCTACAGTAGCTCATCTGTTTGATCGGACCACATAGCCTTCACTCCCCACTTGTATCAGTTGTATAAGCCTTGGTCGCCCATGACCCTGTGGCCAATTCACCACTGTATCTTCCTTGGAACACCTTTGATCGATACTGACCACTGCAGACCAGGAACACCCCACAAGAGCTGCAGTTTTAGAGATGCTTTGACCCAGTCATCTAGCCATTACAATTTGGCCCTCATCAAACTCGCTTTAATCCTTGCGCTTAGCCTTTTTTCCTGCTTCAAACACATCAACTTTGAGGACAAAATGTTCACTTGCTGCCTAATATATCCCACTAGGTGCCGTGATGTAGAGATAGTCAGTGTTATTGACTTCATCTGTCCGTGGTCATAATGTTATGCCTGATCTATCTGTCTGTCTGTCTGTGTCTGTCTGTCTGTCTGTGTGTGTCTGTGTGTGCGTGCGTGTGCGTGCGTGCGTGTGTGTTAGGGGCGGCAGTGGCTCAGTGGTTCATGTAGATTGTCTACAAACCAGAAGGTTGGTGGTTCAATCCCCGGTTCCATCTGACCAAGTGTCGAAGTGTCCATGAGCAAGACACCTAACCCCAGCTGCTCCTGACGAGCTGGATGGCCATGCCTTACATGGCTGACATCGCTGTCGGTGTATGAATGGGTGAATGTGAGGCAAAAATGTAAAGCGCTTTGGATAAAAGCGCTATATAAATGCAGTCCATTTACTATATATATATATATATATATATATATATATATATATATATATATATATATATATATATATATATATATATATATATATATATATATATATATATATATATATATATATTTACCTACTAATATATATTTACAAAAATAAATATTTCTATAACATTTTAGAAAATAAATCACATGTTTTTTGAAAATAGAAAAAAAAAACATTTATATAAAATGTATACAAGATATTATAAATGTTATATAAAAATAACTTATGGCTGTTATGTTCCTGGTCTCCAGTCTACTAATCATTACAATTATAAGAGTGAATGTTTTTACCCATGGATTTTTCTTGAAAATAAAGCTCACTATTGTTCAAGTCAAGCATTGATCCACAGTCTTTTCTAGTGAATATTCACAAATGATGTGCAGCTTTGATTTTTTTCAGAGCAGACATACTGAAAACAGTTACAAAGCGTCATCAGACACGTCCAGTGTGGACATGGCATATGTTGTTTTTTTAGCAGGGCCTGTCTGTAAGATAGATCTACTTCAATCAGCAGACACAAAGAGAGAAAGCGACACTAGCTGGATGAGTGTTTCTCTCTGTGTGCCAGTTCTATCTTTTATTCATTTGTCCACTTATTCAATCAGATCTTCATTATGCCACATGCCTCCTGTGGTCAGGGGTCACTTTGACTCCAGGGACCATGCGGTTCACCCCACCCATGAGTGATGCTCAAGTCATGCGGCTTCAGAAAGGAGGTCGTCAGCCAACAGCCAACAGCCCAGAGTCCTCCAGAACAAAGAGGCTAGACAAACACGAACTGCAGACAAACGCACAGGGCCGGATTCGAATGACCACATGCACAGCCTGTTTAGTTCAAAGAATAAAGACATGGCTCTGTGTGAACTCAGCTAATGTTTTGTCTTTTCTATATGAATCTCAAAATGGATTTATATAAGCTCTGAATGCTAAAATATCTTTGAATCCACTAAATATCACGAGTGAAGTGATTACAGAGTCATCTTTGAAACGTAGTAGAGTAGGTGGTGTAGTGCTGATGGTGACATCTTCCTGTTTTTGTTTGCACGCTGCTAAATGCATAAAATTCAGACTAATTAATTTGCGTGTCAGACAGAACAGTCATTAGGTATGCAAATACCTGCATGTCCTGGTTAAGCTAAAAAAAAAAGAAGAGGAAAAATGTGAGAGTCAGAGATAAGGAGCCTATTTTTTGGTAAAGCAATTTCATGCTGCAGAAGGGTAACTATAAAATTAGAGAGCAAGAAAAAGCTATGTGTCATAAAGCTAGCATCAAATTATCAAGAGGAGTATTTGAGGCAAAGATTAAGCATTTTTAAAAAGTAGGCCTAGCCTACAAAAAAAAAAAACCTTTACAAGGGATAGTTACTTTGAAAATGTGAGATGTGTGTGTGTGTGTGTGTGTGTGTGTGTGTGTGTGTGTGTGTGTGTGTGTGTGTGTGTGTGTGTGTGTGTGTGTGTGTGTGTGTGTGTGTGTGTAAAGGCAAAAGCATCCAGTATGTGGCAGTCATGTGGGTGAATAACCTTGTTGATGCTAGAGGTCAGAGGAGAATGGGCCGACTGATTCAAGCTGATAGAAGAGCAACATTAACTGAAATAACCACTCTTTATAACCGAGATATGCAGCAAAGCATTTGTGAAGCCACAACACGCACAACCTTGAGGCGGATGGGCTACTACAGCAGAAGACCCCACCAGGTACCACTCATCTCCACTACAAATAGGAAAAAGAGGCTACAATTTGCACGAGCTCACCAAAATTGGACAGTTGAAGATTGGAAAAATGTTGCCTGGTCTGATGAGTCTCGATTTCTGTTTTATAAATTCAGATGGAAGAGTCAGAATTTGGCTTTGGTAAATGGTAAATGGACTGCATTTATATAGCGCTTTTATCCAAAGCATTTTACATTTTTGCCTCACATTCACCCATTCATACACCGACAGCGATGTCAGCCATGTAAGGCGCCATCCAGCTCGTCGGGAGCAGCTGGGGTTAGGTGTCTTGCTCATGGACACTTCGACACTTGGTCAGGTGGAACCAGGGATTGAACCACCAACTTTTCGGTTTGTAGACAACCTACATGAACCACTGAGCCACTGCCGCCCCTACAGACTTTAACAGAATGAGAACATGGATCCATCATGCCATGATGTGTATACCCATTGTGCAGGCTGGTGGTGGTGGCCAATAGGGTATCATTAAAATGCCACAGCCTACCTGAGCATTGTTTCTGACCATGTCCATCCCTTTATGACCACCATGTACCCATCCTCTGATGGCTACTTCCAGCTGGATAATGCACCATGTCACAAAGTTGAATCATTTCAAATTGGTTCTTGAACATGAAAAATTAGTTTACTGTACTAAAATGGCCCCCACAGTCACCAGATCTCAACCCTATAGAGCATCTTTGGAATGTGGTGGAACAGGAGCTTCGTGCCCTGGATGTGCATCCCACAAATCTCCATCAACTGCAAGATGCTATCCTATCAATATGGGCCAACATTTCTAAAGAATGCTTTCAGCACCTTGTTGAATCAATGCCATGTAGAATTAAGGCAGTTCTGAAAGCAAAAGTGGGTCAAACACAGTATTAGTATGGTACTGTGTTTGATATATATGTTTGGAACAACATGAGTAAATGATGACAGAATTTTCATCTTTGGTTAACTAATCCTTGAATACTTCTTCAGTTCATTCATTGATTCAAACCAACCATTCAAAATGTTCAAAAAGATCTCTTGGTTTAAGCCTTTTTTCACAAAATGGATTCAAAGAACTGACTAAGACATGAACTCTCATGGTCAAAAGAAAGAGAGGGTTACAGGTTTTTGTGTAGAGGACTGAGGGCATTTGTCTACTGTACCTACATATATTTCTCCTTCAGTGTTCAAGCTTCAGTTAAAAATGAAAATTCTTCAACATGTATTATCCTCATATCCCAAACCTGTATGACTTTCTTTCTGTAGAACACAAAAGAAAATACACAACTAATTGTCTAGCACGGATTCTACGTGTGGAGGTACCTATTCGTTCTAAGGTGAACGTGGTTGGGCTAAGAGTGTGAATATGTGTTTTTGTGTAATTGTCCTGTGTTTGCCCTTGAGATCAGGGTCTGTGTCTTTGAGAACGCATCCGCTGGCACTGAGAACGGCATGGCTGGTGAGGAAGGTGGCACCGTTCGTTTCCTGGCAGCTCTGTGCTTCTGCCCATAATGATGTTTAGGGCTATGTGCTCGCTGGTGCCAAAAATCTGTTCTATACCATTTGTTGAGGTCTCTTGAGGATATCATAATGAAGGAAAATGAAACCTGGATTCTCTTCTAGAAGTACAACGAGGGGAGAAAATGGGACGGGACTATCAGTGGTCAGATGGTAAACAGGGAAGGCAAACCAATAAATACAGCCAGCCTTCTGATCTGGAAACAGTAGTTCTGTCATGCTCAAATGTAGGCATAAATCTGCTCTGATGCTTTGGGTTTGTGGGGGTTTAATTATGCTTCAGATGACAGAGATGTAAATAATCATACAGTTTCTATGGACGTGTTAGAATATTTATGAGATGCAATGTGTCAAACTATGATGTGTGAAATACAGCGAAGAGAAGAGAAGAGAAGAGAAGAGAAGAGAAGAGAAGAGAAGAGAAGAGAAGAGAAGAGAAGAGAAGAGAAGAGAAGAGAAGAGAAGAGAAGAGAAGAGAAGAGAAGAGAAGAGAAGAGAAGAGAAGAGAAGAGAAGAGAAGAGAAGAGAAGAGAAGAGAAGAGACCATCAGATGACGATACGATACATGACAAGAATACATTATCAGAGAAAAATGAATGACTGTGTTGTAAATTTCTTGTTTTTACATACTGATTCTATTACATTCTTGGATATATGTATTGTGATGTTCGATGTGGTGTATATGTAATATTGTATACAGTTACTCTTAATTATTATGCATTGTCCCTGTAAAAATAAACTAAGTAAAATATCATCAGATGAGACGATACAATAAGATACAAGATGTGGCGAGAAGTCCTCTTCAGATGAGATGATACAATACGATGCAACACGATACGTGACGAGAAGACATCATCAGATGAAAAGAGATGAGACGATACAATGCGATACGATACGTGACGAGAAGAACTCAGATGAAAAGAGATGAGACGATGCAATGCGATACATGATGATACGATACATGACGAGTAGACATTATCAGATGAAAAGAGATGAGGCGATGCGATGCGATGCGATGCGATACGGTACGTGGCGATACGTGGCGATACGAGACGAGAAGACATCATCAGATGAAAAGAGATGAGATGATACAATACGATACGAGATGTGGCGAAAAGACCTCATCAGATGTGATACGATACGTGACAAGACATCATGAAATGAGACTTCTTGAGAACACATCATCAGATGAGACAATACGATATTAAATGTGATGAGAAGACATCAGATGAGATGAGGCGAGATGTGTTGAGAAGACATCATCAGATGAGATGTGATGTGACTAGAAGACATCATCAGATGAGACAATATGGTACAATACGATGCAATATGAGGTGACGAGAAGACTTCCTTAACTGAAATGAGACGTGAAAAGACATCATCAGGTCAGATGAGGTGTGATAAGAAGACTTCATCAGATTAAATGAGATAATACGGGATGTAACTAGAAGAGATCATCAGATGTGACGAGATGACATCAGATGAGATGAGGTGATACAATACAATACGAGGCGTGAACAAGAAGACATCAGATGAGATACGAGATGTTACAAAAAAGACATCAGATGAAATAAGACTATATGATACAATGCGAGACGAGATGTGACAAGAGACATGATGAGATGATGCGATACGAGACATGACGGGGAGACATCAGATGAGATGAGACGATGCAATACGAGACGACGGAGACATCATCAGAAGAAATTAGGCAATATGATACAATATGATACATGACGAGAAGGCACCATCGGATGAGATGAGACAACAAGACATCAGGTGAAATTATGCGTATTGTATCAGATTGTCTCATCTCATCCGATGATGCCTTCTCGTCATGTATCGTATTGTACCATCTCATCTGATGACATCTTGTCTCATCTTATGATGTCTTGTCTCATCTCATGATGTCTTGTCTCATCTCGTATTGTATCAGATCGAGACGAGACAAGACATCATGAGATGAGACGAGACAATACGAGACAGGATGAGGAGACATCAGATGAGATGATACAATACAAAACGTGATGTGATGAGAAGACATTTGTTAGATGAGATGACATGAGAAAGACATCAGATGAAATGAGACAATAGGATACAATATGAGATGAGACTGACGAGAAGACATCATCAGATGAGATGATATGATACAAGACATGACGAGGAGACATCATCAGATGAGATGAGACGATACGATACAAGACTTGAAGTGACATAAGAAGACATCATCAGATTACAATGTGGCTGAAAGAGCTAGAAAAACAAGAGAAAAGACTAAGCGATTCCAAATAAATAAAAGAGATTCAACGACAGACTTATAGAGAAGGCAACAAATGACAATGGTGAGAGAAGAGAAGGGCACGATGAGATAAGATGAGAACAAATCAAATAAAACCAGAAAAGTTAGATGAGATGCGACAAGACCAGAATAGCCAAGAAGAGAAAATGACAATGGTCAGCCGCAAGCAGCAGGAGTGAAGGCCGGGATGAGGAGCAGAGAGCGGCCGCATTGAGGAAAGCAGGAAGCAAGAGCAGCAAAGAAAGTTCAGTTTGTTACTAAAGCAATTTGAAGACAGATTTGGCCGGCAGATGGTTGGCAGCGCTGTGTTTGTTAAACCAACTGGTCGGGTACATTAGGATGTCGGGGAGCAGCATGCATTGAGTCTCCATTTAGAACAGCCACACATGGGGGATGGGAGAGGGGGGTGCCGGCCTGGCAAGCTGGTCAGGAAATAACGGGAGTGGTCGCAGAGCGGCCGGGGGAAAAGCTAATTAGCCCACGCATGGCCCGCAGTCTCACACACAGACACACACTCTATAATGAGACTCAGGTATGTTTGACACCTCACACAGATGGAGAGACTAGAAAATACTCATCCAATCGGCTCGGCCCCCTTCCACGTTCAATTTATTCCTATACCAATCTACCGCAGTCTGACCTGGCCCGTCGTTTCTCTCGCTCGATGTGTTTCTTTTGCTTTCTCTGTTTGTCTGTTCATGTATTCCTCAAAAACATTGGCATGGGCCCCTTGATGGCAAAATATAGCGGCATCTGCAAACCCGGGTTATTATCATTAACAGAAAATTATTGAAAATATTTTTGTTAATTGAAATGAAGCTGAAACGCTTTGGCAACTTACTGAAATAAGTTTAAGATGAAGCACTAAAATTACAAACTGTAAATAATAAACTAAAATTGAAATCTAAATAGTAATATATAAAAGATTAAAATACATAACCAAATTACAAAAAAAAATACTAAAATAAAAATTTATGAAAATAAAAGGCTACTTCAAAATATTAATAAAAAACTATAATAGTCCATAATAACATGGGTGTATGTGTATATGTTATAATATAATGTGTTTATTTGACTCTCTTTAAATGTGTTTATTTGACAAATAACAATAAAAATGCTCCCTTCCATAAAACAAAAAACATTTTCGAAAAGAGTTCTACCCATTTTTAAAGGATTATTTGACCAAAATATAAAAATTCTGTCATCACCTTAATAAATGTGGTGCATCATTAATTACTGTCTGATTTTTTTTATGACTCATTCAGACTGGTTTCAATTATTAACTGAGAATGTGTTAACATAAAACTATTATACAAGGTCATATGGATCACTTTTATGGTGCTTTTTTTGAATATTGGCATCTTCAATCTTAATTTTATATTTGTAAAACTGGTTGAGAGATTCTTCAAAAATCCACCTTTAGTGTTCCATGGAAGAACGTCTGGAATGACTTGAGGGGAAAGAAGTAAATAATCAAAATTGAGTAATTGAGTACATTTTTTGTTTTTGAGTGAACTGTTCCTTTAAAAATCAATTATCCGTCCTTGGAAGGCCACACAATGAAAGTAAAAAGCATCACAAACACCACTTCCGATACACCTCCTTCCTCGTAATTACAGCCTACATTATCCATGGAGACTGGTGGTGAAGGTGCGACTGGGCTTTTACTGCGCTAGCGAGTAATAGAGTGAGGCTGCAGTTGCTAATTAAGGCCATTGTGATTTCTTGCAGACATTGATGGGGAGGTGTAATTGGTGGAGTGCAGTCAATCTCCTGGATTTTGCTCAGGGCGCACAGAGACTAGGTAAACCACACATGTGGAGACCTCGAAGGGGAAAAACCTGTCTTTTGTTAGCCCTTAATTGAGATGCTAATAGATGGGAACATGCCACACCAAGTTCTTGAGACGTGAGGACAGAAAGAAGCAGAGAAAGTGAGAGAGAGTAAATGAGCACAAAGGCAGGGGGGTGGATGGATGGAGCTCTACCCCCTGTGGATAGGACACAGTGCCCCCTTGTGGTTATTTCTGCCAGCATTGTAGCTAGCATTATGATGCTACCATCACGGCCAATTAACAGCCCATAAGCGAAACAGAAAGGGTAAAGCCTGAATATTCAATATCAAGCAATCTCATTGTGATCGATAAGAGCAAATCTCCTTCCTTTAAACTCTGAGTGATCTCTCTCTCTCTCTCTCTCTGCAGGAATATGGGCTGCTCTTGAAGCAAAGCGCTGTTAGCTTATGACATTTATGTTTTGCCTTGAGAATCAGCCGAAAGATGATCTGAACAAGGACGCTAGGGCAGGTCAGTGGTGTAAAAGTGTGCTGATGTCGGCTAAAATGAGGGCAGATGGATTTGGTGGCACGCTGCAGCTAAAATAATACTAAAATAACACTGGTGACTACGTGCATGTGTAAGAAATGCAAGTGTAATACATGGCTCCAGTGTAGCCAGATTTGTACATCTGCTAAGCTATAGAAAAAAAGAAGAAAAAAAAAAACTCTTGCTCTCATTTTGGCTCTGCTCTATTATTAATATTCTTCGCTTTGAACTTTTTATCCCTATGGTGAAACTAAATGAACTTTGCATGCGTGAAGGGTCTGTGGCTAATTGCATTTTGTGCAATTATGGGATGGATGGAATTGATGGTTGCTTAGCAACTAGCGGGTTAAATTCACAATTTTAAAAAACGTCAGCCACATTACACCGTTTGAGCTATAGACTTGAAATATTACTCAAGAGTCACTCTTCTCATGGGGAACAAATCTGCCCCAAGGACACATACATTTCTGGATGAAATTTTCGTTTAGAAATGTATATTTTAAAACCGTCTTCTTATGAAGCACTCATGAGCTTTGGACATGGAAAATGAGGAAAATGACAAATGGAAAATGAGAAATGTACATGTTAAACCGTTAATGCAACTCAATTGACTAAGGACTTTCTCAAACTCCAGGTTTTCAGTGTTCTTAAAGGGTTAGTTCACCCAAAAATGAATTTCTTTCATTAATGACTCACCCCAATGTCGTTCCACACCCGCAAGACCTCTGTTCATCTTCTGACACAGTTTAGGTTATTTTAGATTTAGTCCGAGGGCTTTCTGTCCTTTGAATGTAAGTGTATGCGCACTTGCTGTCCACATCCAGAAGGATGAAATGAAAACATCATCAAAGTAGTCCATATGTGACATCAATTACCATATGTCCATATGTGACATCAAGTTAACTCTTTTGAAGCGTTGACAATACATTTTGGTCTAAAAATAACAAAAAATATGACTTTATTCAGCATTGTCTTCACTTCCGTGTTCCTCAAATAAAGAATCAAATGGTCATGATTCAAGATTCGGATCGTGTGTCAAACTGGCAAACTGCTGAAATCACGTGACCTTGGCGATATGAATCACGAATCAATCTGCTGATTCGCGACTGCTTGAGGTTTATTTGAGGTTTGAAAACAAACGTGGAAGAGAAGCCAAAGTCGTATCTTTTGTTATTTTTAGACCAAACTGTATTGTTGACTCTTCAAAAGAGTCTAACTAACCAACTGATGTCACATATGGACTACATTGATGACGTTTTCATTACCTTCTGGATGTGGACAGCAAGTGGGCATGCACTTACATAAGGACAGAAAGGCTTCGGACTAAATCTAAAATATCTTAAACTATGTTCTGAGGATGAATGGAGGTCTTACGGGTGTGGAACAACATTGGGGTGAGTCATTAATGAAAGAAATTTCATTTTTGGGTGAACTAACCCTTTAATATCATTCGATGAAAGTAGCCCACACATAATACTTAGTCTCTACTGGGTATAAAAAAGTGATTAAAACGATACTGACACTGATGTCATTAAGTTTATTTTATATAGCCTCTTTACACCTGCTTCTGCTAATTGCAGCTATATTTTTGATTGATAGTTTAAAGCCAAAATTGCTGACAAGTTCACGACTAAATATACCAACTTAATGTGTAATGTTGTACACTGTGCCAAGTCTCCGTCTGCACATTGACATTCTAACTAGAGCGATGGAAAACATTCAATAAAGAACGACACGATATGTCCGCAGGCAAAATGCTGAAACCTTAAGAAGCTAACAAGTGGGTCACTATTAAACGGCTGCCATTTCCAGTTAAATAAGGAGTTAAATAAGCATTTTTGCAAGATTGTAAGCATTCTCTCATGCAGACAGTGTTAGTGGTTTGTTTTTGTGTGAAATTAAAACAGTTAAAATATGATATAATTATGCCTTCAGAAAAGTAACAGGGTTAACAGTTTTAGTTTAATTTGACATTACAAGTCATGTGCAACTACAATTTCTAATAAACTCTTTTTTTTTTTTAAGAAATTGAATAAATACTTTATATTTATACAAATATCCACTTTTAACAAATAAAATGTACAAATTGGATGGTTGGAAGAATAAATAACAACATTTTAAAATATATTGAAATAAATCTCACAATATTACTGTATTTTTGATCAGCCTTTCAAAAACATAAAAAAATCTTACAGAACCCAAAAACGTTTAAATAGTGGTATATATGAACACAGTAAAAGCTGACGTTAGATATTCCTTGTTAAAGTAATGTTAAACCAGCACTGTTGCCCCACAACATATACAGCAGCTCTCCAAATTCCCAACATCCCTCACGCTAACACCAGGCACTATAATCCTAAAAAAAGACACCCACAGCTTTCATTCCACCCTTGCAGACAAGATTTATGGTGACATCAAATCTTCCCTTACACAGACGGGCCCCCAACCCTAGATCTGAGTCCCTTATCCACAGCATCCCAGCCAAGCCGACACCCCCACATCCCCACTCCCACCCCGTCGCCACTGCCCCCCCAAAAAACGACACCCACCCCAGTCTTCCTGATTTCTCCCTCTCCTGTCCCTCACTCATAATAGACCCAGCTGCCCGTCAGACCGGGCTTTATTAACCCCTTGTCTTCTGACACTCATTTCATTGTGGCTAGGGGTCAACAGCTGATTAGAACACCGGTGAGGCGGCACTCTACAGATGACCTTCGACCCCCGGCAGCCTCTCCATTTGGGCAGCGGGCCAATAGGAGGCAGCATGGCCTCCCTTGTTGCCATGGAGACAGGGCCTGCCAAAGCGCAGATGGCTCAGCAGGGGGTGGAGTGGGTGGAGAGAGAAAGACAGCAGACAATGGAGGATGGAGCGAATAAGTGAGAGAGAGAGAGAGAGAGAGAGAGAGAGAGAGAGAGAGAGAGAGAGAGAGAGAGAGAGAGAGAGAGAGAGAGAGAGAGAGAGAGAGAGAGAGAGAGAGAGAGAGAGAGAGAGAGAGAGAGAGAGAGAGAGAGAGAGAGAGAGGAAATGCAGTTAGCAAGATGGCCGGAAGAAGGAGCCTATGAGTCTGCAGGCATCTCAGAAAAAAAACGCAATGAAAAATGCAGAGCCTTGTGCAGCTAAAAGCTTCTTTGATAGCATGCAGTGTTTATAAACTCCTGTCTTTTTCATCTGATCAGCTAAAAGAGGGCCTTCGCTGTGGGACACACATGATTTAACCCTTGTGCACGCTCTGTTGAGATTGCCTTTACTGGCAATTGACATAAATGTTAGTTCACCCAAAAATAAAAAGTTCTGGCTAACCAAACCATTATAATGGCAGAGAATTGTTGTCTCGTTTATGAAGCATTAAAAGTGCATCTAGCCATCATATAACTGCTCCACACGGCTCTGAGGGGTTAATAAAGGCTTTCTAAAGTGAAGTGGCACATTTGTGTATAAATAATATCAATATTCAAAGGTGCCCTAGAATGAGTTGAAACAATATGTTAAATTGTTCTCTGATATCTACATAGAGGGTATGTGGCTTATTTAAGGGCAAAAATTGTCCAGATACAGTTTTACAGGTCCATTTAAAACCCTATAAATTGTCCGTAGGATGTAATGCTCTGTTTTTGCCTTATTTGGAAGAGTCATGAATATTAATGTTGAGCTCTGCTCTGATTGGCTTATTTCAGAAGCTCACAGCACACAGCAGTTCAGTGAAGCGGCTCGTGAGTCCTGACCGTCCTGACAGAACACAGACCGACTGAATGACACTTTAAGCAGAACATCTCAAATGGAGCTTACATGTTTATTGGTGTTTTCAGATCATCCGCGCGCGCGTGCGCGAGAGAGAGAGAGAGAGAGAGAGAGAGAGAGAGAGAGAGAGAGAGAGAGGTTGTATTTTTTAATACAAAATTATATAAACCTTTGTCATTAGACACACTATTTAGATATGCTGTCTCTCTAAGAAACTTTCAATTCAATCAGAAATAAGTGTGTCTTATGTCTTATTTCAGTCAATAAGTAGATAAAATCGCTACTTACTGCTTGCAGGAATATAGTTGTAATTGCCTCTATCTTCAGTTTAAGACGCTGAGCGAAGCTTGCTTAAAATGGGCTAAACAAACGATTTTGAATTAAATTATTGCGGTATCCGATTATAATAAACCTCAACCATGACTGTTGACATTTTTTAACTGTGGGAAGCGTATGAAAAGTCCTCACGTCCCCTCCACAGCCTCGAACGTGACATTTGTGTCCATGAGAGCTGCCGTTTTGGCTATCCTCGAGTGTCGTTTGTTTATCTGCAGTCCCGATGATTCGTCTCTGTCAGTTCTTCCTGACAATGAACATGTTCAGACAGATGCAAATGTTAGGGGCGTACATATAAAGGATCCCAGCGATTGCGTCACTGGTGGCGTTATGTTGAGAATCACTTATTTTTCCGTGGTGTTTTTCATGCACGAGATTTACATAAGAAGTAGAAGGCAATGGTGTTTGAGATTCACAGTATGTGATGTCCATGTACTGAACTCTTATTATTTCACTATGGCAAGGTTAATTAAGTTTTTCATTCTATGGCACCTTTAAGACTTTATAGACTAAAATAACTAACTTCCAGCGGAAATCTGTATGCAATTCGACTTAAAGCAAAATAGTAACCCCTGAGGCGATGTATAGAGGCATCACAAGCTTTAACACCTCTCACAGGGCTGGGCAAGAAACTCAAGCCCCTCTTTGAAATCCTCCACCATTTCCATTTGTTTTTCTCTGTCCTCTGCGCTTCTGTGTTCGTCAATACACGTGTCAAAGGTCAAAGGTTATTCTTTCACTGTAAATCAATGCGTACGGCAATCCGCCAGAAGTTAGTTATTTTAGTCTATAAAGTTTTAAATATTGATATTTTTTAAATGTTTCATACACAAGGGTTTTTCTTTGTTATATGATAGGTAGATGCACTTTTATGGATTTCATAAACAAGAAAACAATTCACTGCCATTATAATGCTTGGATTAGCCAGGACTTTTTAATATAACTCTGTTTTTGATGCCAAACAGAACATGAGGGATAATAAGTGATACACCATTAAAACGCAACACTACAGTATCTTGCAGAAAATTCGGATGTGTTAAATTACCACACTGCAGCAAAATCCCTCTATTTCATGCATTCAATCGTGCAACATGCCAAACTGAAAATGATAATTTTCCCAAGGACAAAAAAAACACAAGTTCTCTTCATACCCTATTTTTATGAAAGAAGGGTCATAGAGTGACTCTCGCTTCCACTCACCAATAGAACCCTTGTCCATGAAATTTCAGGACAAGAAAACAAGCAATTAGCATTGGAAGATGCTCTAAAAAGGCTACTGCGTAAAGATACAAAAGGCTTTTACAACACAGAATAAAAATATTAAGGGCATCATTATTTCATTAGGAAAATTCATCCGCTAGCTAATATAGTTCTTGATGTGTAAACTAAGGTTAATGCTTGGCCTCTATGGGATAAAGTGCCAACAAATCACCATTTAAGACCTAAGTGGTTTTTGAGATTTAAAATTAGGAAACTGAACAGAAATGCCAGATGCCAATGGACAAAGCCATTGGAAGTCCTCATCAGCTGGAGCCAGCACTCCAAGAAAAAGAAAAAGAAATTCACACCCTTATGCTTTTCCCAATTGTAGGTCTGAATCCCTTTTTCTCATTCCATTGGCCCCAATACTAGAGCCGCTGTCTGTAAGACTGACTGTGTAAGTCAGAAAAGAGAGATATTTCCTTCATCTGGACAGTGGGCAGGACTCAACTTTAATGATGATCAGAGAGAGTGTGTGTGTGTGTGTGTGTGTGTGTGTGTGTGTGTGTGTGTGTGTGTGTGTGTGTGTGTGTGTGTGTGTGTGTGTGTGTGTGTCACTGTGATGCACTGTGTATTCTGGCACCTTTCTATCAGAACCAGCATTAACTTCTTGAACAATCTGAGCTAGTTAGCCTGATCGGACCACACAGGCCAGCCTTTGCTCCCCACGTGTATCAGTGAGCCTTGGCCGCCCATGACCCTGTCTGCAGTTCATCACTGTTCCTTCCTTGGACCTATTCTGTTAGATATTGACAGCTGCAGACCAGTAACACCCCACACGAGCTGCAGTTTTGAAGATGCTCTGACCCAGTCGTCTAGCCATCTATTCAATGCAATTCAATTCAAGTCAATTCACATTTATTTGTATAGCGCTTTTCATATCTCAAAACAGCTTTACAGAAACTGCATGCGTCTGCATTACAATTTAGAGTAATTTGTTATTAGAAGAGACTGTGTCCAAGTTATGGATTTCATAAAAAATACAAGATAGCAAACAATGTATTAATAAACAATGTGATAATTTAAGGCAGAAACCATGGGCTCATTAAAGTAAAAAAATGCATGTTGTTAACAATGATATAGTGTATCACAATTTGTCCTTATGAATCCTTACATATCCTTATCAAATAAAATCAATTTTTCCTGCTTCTAACCCATCAACTTTGAGGAAAACATGCTCACTTGCTGCCTAATATATCTCACCCGCTAATAGGTGCCGTGATGAAGAGATAATCAGTATTATTCACTTCATCTGTCAGTGGTCATAATGCCTGATCTAAAAAATGTGTCTAAAAAAGTATTTTTCATTGTTAATAAAACATTGAAAAAATAATTCCTACAACAATATGGCAAGTATAAATCTGATCTAACTGAAATGATGACTTGTGGAAAAAAAATCCTTATTGTTCTCATTGGTGATTGCCAAATCATTAAGTCACCATCAGTGTCTCTATTCAGTAAGAAAACTCAATATGCTTTTATAAAACGCCTTTTGATTGTGAAAAGGGAGCTATTGTTTATATGTGAGTGTGTCTGCATGTGCCCATCAGTGTCCAGTGAGATCCATCCTTCATCATGAATTAGTTGCTGAGATACCAATTCAAGGTTTTTCCTGGCTCAAAATGAGGCGGAGGTGGTTGGCCCGGCAGACCTGTGGCTCGCGGTTATGTAGATTAATTGTCAGTTTTAGGGCTTTGTCATACATGTTTTGTGTGCTTTGATCATTAAATAATTAAGAATTTAATCCTTTTAAAATTATAATTTTGCAGTGTAAGATTACAGCTAACACATTTAAATATTTAATTATTTATTCAATTCAGTAAATAACTGAAACAATCACAACAAACTAGCCAAATAAAAGAGTTATAAATGTATAATTCATATATTTCAAAGTCACTATAAAATCTGTGTTTGTGGAAGTAATGGTCATTCTTTTATTTGTAGAATTCACAGAATCCAATAAGTGCACACTACTTCATTATAGAGAAAACAATACATTAATACAAATATACACTCACCTAAAGGATTATTAGGAACACCTGTTCAATTTTTCATTAATGTAATTATCTAATCAACCAATCACATGGCAGTTGCTTCAATGCATTTAGGGGTGTGGTCCTGGTCAAGACAATCTCCTGAACTCCAATCTGAATGTCAGAATGGGAAAGAAAGGTGATTTAAGCAATTTTGAGCGTGGCATGGTTGTTGGTGCCAGACAGGCCGGTCTGTGTATTTCACAATCTGCTCAGTTACTGGGATTTTCACGCACAACCATTTCTAAGGTTTACAAAGAATGGTGTGAAAAGGGAAAAACATCCAGTATGCGGCAGTCCTGTGGGCGAAAATGCCTTGTTGATGCTAGAGGTCAGAGGAGAATGGGCCGACTGAATCAAGCTGATAGAAGAGCAACTTTGACTGAAATAACCACTCTTTATAACCGAGATATGCAGCAAAGCATTTGTGAAGCCACAACACGCACAACCTTGAGGCGGATGAGCTACAAAAGCAGAAGACCCCACCGGGTACCACTCATCTCCACTACAAATAGGAAAAAGAGGCTACAATTTGCACAAGCTCACCAAAATTGGACAGTTGAAGACTGGAAAAATGTTGCCTGGTCTGATGAGTCTCGATTTCTGTTGAGACATTCAGATGGTAGAGTCAGAAATTGGCGTAAACAGAATGAGAACATGGATCCATCATGCCATGTTACCACTGTGCAGGCTGGTGGTGGTGGTGTAATGGTGTGGGGGATGTTTTCTTGGCACACTTTAGGCCCCTTAGTGCCAATTGGGCAACATTTAAATGCCACGGCCTACCTGAGCATTGTCTCTGACCATGTCCATCCCTTTATGACTACCATGTACCCATCCTCTGATGGCTACTTCCAGCAGGATAATGCAGAGTCCTGCACGGGTTCGGTTACTCGCGGCTCGACAGGCAAATTTTGCGGAAACGGGTGAAAAACATCGAACTGTGTTGAATATGGGTGCGGTTCGGGTCGGACAAGGGGAAACACGGGTCTAACGGGGGTTTAAAAACAGTCGCGTGCGAATGTAAAAATGAATGCATATTTTCAGGAACACATCTACACAAATATGTCTTGCCTGTATTTCATATGTATATGTCCGAAATTTTAAAAGACGTGGCGCAGTGCTGTATTTACTTTTGTATGACCTGGCAATAAATGTGTAGGCCTATGTAATGTTATACGCTAAACTGATTTTATTTTGGGTGCGGGTCGGGTGTCGGTTCTATTTTAAACAGGTCAGGTTAGGTGCGGATTTTAATTAGTGCTCCGTGACGGAAAACGGGTCGGATGCGGTTTAACACACCGCGGGTACAGGTGTGTGCGGATTTACAAAATCGGACCCGTGCAGGACTCTGGGATAATGCACCATGTCACAAAGCTTGAATCATTTCAGATTGGTTTCTTGAACATGACAATGAGCTCACTGTACTAAAATGGGCCCCACAGTCACCAGATCTCAACCCAATAGAGCATCTTTGGGATGTGGTGGAACGGGAGCTTCGTGCCCTGGATGTGCATCCCACAAACCTCCATTAACTGTAAGATGCTATCCTATCAATATGGGCCAACATTTCTAGAGAATGCTTTCAGCACCTTGTTGAATCAATGCCATGTAGAACTAAGGCAGTTCTGAAGGTGAAAGGGGGTCAAACACAGTATTAGTATGGTGTTCCTTATAATCCTTTAAGTGAGTGTATAATCATAAGTTATGACTAAAATATATATTAAAACTAGGGGATAGTTAAAAAAATAGCAATTACACATTACAAAAAATCTTTGGACAAATTTTATAAAATCTAAATATGATTTTAAAAAAAGGTACAAATTACTTTGTGCTGTTATAAAATACAATTTATATTATTAGAATAATTATATATTATATAGGCTATATATAGGCCTACACTAATAATATAAAATTAAAAGATTTTTAATGGGGCAACGAAGATGTGATAGATACGAGAGAACAAGATAGTATTTTAATAATCTTTCAGTGCACAAAACTATGATAATATATGAAACGCTTCCAAACAGAATGGCACAAACAGCTTATGCGGATCCCGGGTGCAGAATGATGTGCTTAAAGCAACATGGAGTCAGAGTGTGCAGCACTGCCCAAGTGTGCATTGAATAGTCCAGGGCACAAAGAGAAGAGATGTTGAGCGCACAAATTCTAGTCTATAATGTATAACTTATATGTCCAACATTTTACTGATCATTTTTTTCTTCAGAGTTTTAAATACTAGTTATTGTGCATGTGATAATTAATAGTCCTTGTTTTGTCACCCGGTAGCGAGTACAACAAAGTTCAGAAACCGCTAGATAAACTCCAGCAAGATAAAGTCATTTAATGCAAATACCACAGCCCTTTATCTACATACCAAGTATTATAATGGGAATATATCATCTTGGAAAGAGTTTTACATTGCTACTGACTGTTGTAACCGAACGCGACATGCAGTTTGAATGCTGAACGAAGAATGATTGACAGCAAACAGTGTAGGGAAGATGAGTTTCCATGAACTTTAATTTAACGATGTAAATATTCTTCTGTCCCTCACATTTAGCTATGGAATCACTTTAGAAGAATCTGTACCTGCAAATCATAATATAAGTATGATTGCTAAATGATCATGTGATCATGTATATTTCTGATGATTTCTTAATTATCGACAGGCCTAATCTGAGCACGTGACTTCCTGTCTGAGTTTTGACGACAGGCAGAGGCAGCACAAAATTTCTCTATGCTAGAATACCCCCACAAATTAACCATATCCCAGGAAAATATATTGGATATTGTGTTCAAAATTTGTTCAAAACAGAGTGCTCAGCAAGAGCGAAGAGTGACTGTGCTGTTCATTTGGGCTCTTTTGATGTAGAAAAGAGAGACTGCAGAAACCTTTGGTATCAGCACAAAGGCAGCTGAGATCTGGTGTGATGCATGAAGAGAGCGAGAGAGAACACTAGGATGACGAGACAGTCAAGGTTATCTCATCAATAGTCAAATGTGTCTAACACGACACTGTCCGTAATGTGTCCGAGTGTGAATACTGGCTCGCTGCTAATTTCATTTCAGACAGTGAACTGAACAGAGGGAATGAGAAGGAACACAGCCCTAAAAACGAAGTACGATCATACACAAGGCTAAGGGGGAGGGAGAAGGGTTTCGAAGGAAGAAAATGAGACTACGGGGGTACGGTAGGAAAGATTAGATCCTGCAAGAACCACAGTCAGTCCCTCTGCTTCCATTGTTCCAACAGGCTTCGCTTCGATGGAGAGGGTGGGGTTGTTAGCGTGAACCACATGCAGGTTTGTAATGCATTGCACCACCGAGACCAAGAAAGCTCATTTTTCGGCTCGACAACAGAGCCGTTCTGCAATTAGAGAAAAATATATGCATAATGCAGATGGCAGCATTCGCACTCAACGCCGAAAGGCTTTGAACTTCCTTGTGCGCGGATTTGAAGTCTCCTTTCTCCAAGCTGTCTACAAGACAAAGAGAATTACTATTTCATGTGTAAGATTATACTTCCCTGCTTTGCAGAAAACCGGTTTCATCTGCTACGGATTCACAGGTTATCAAACAGAGCAAGAACCGTTGAGGGATGTAATCCTCAACACCTGTCCCTCCTTAGCATCCGCTTGGGGACCAGGGATGTTAACATTCCATTAGATGAGGATACCATCGATAAGAGCAGCTTTTGTTTTCTATAGCAGTGGTTCTCCAGACTCTGATAGGGTTGTGGACAGCAGGAAAATACAGTACTATGTCGGTTGCTTTAAAACGGCACGTGAAAGGGAAGAAATTAACACTATCACATTTTAACAACAACAAATAAAAATAGTCATCATCAATTTAAAAAAAAAAAAAAATATATATATATATATATATATATATATATATATATATATATATATATATATATATATATAGTTGGTTTTATTTATATATATATAATATTCCAATTATAATTAATATGTATGTAATGTATTATTGAGATATTGAGCATTGAAGAGTTCTGAGATCCAAGAAACAATACAATAATATTTTCAAGTTGAATAAAATATATTTTCAAGGAGAATTTTGGCACTTGTCCAATGTCAAAACTCCTGATTCCAAACTAGTTAAGAACCACTGATCCACAAACCCAAATCACCAGATCACCCAAAGGGTTCTTAGTGGGGTCTTCATATAGGGAGGGGAGAAATAGGAAAAGGTGGTCGAGGGATACCTTCTGATATTCGTCCTTGGAGTGCAATGCCTGGGTGAGTTGTTCCTGTGTGTATGCGTAGATAGCTGATCGATAGGTTGTTCCAACATCGTTGCCCTGGCGCATTCCTATGGAAATGGCAGTGATATGTCAGTGCTAAAAACAAGGGCACTGAGGATCTGTTCGCAACACAGTGATTTGTGTTTTAAAATGTACATTTTTATTTTTGGGTGAACTACTCATTTATGGTCAGCACCGATAGCCTTATAGGCAGCGTGCCGACATATTGCACTTCCCAGGTTTGAGTCCTAACTTTCCCGATCCCGTCCCCCTGCTCTCTTCCACCTTGCTTCCTGTCCACTCAGGCACTGTGCCCATACTGCTCATACCCATACTGTGCTTTCACAATAAAGGCAAAAAAGTTGCCAAAAATAAATCTTTAAAAAAAAAACTACTAATTTATGTTAATTGTAGACCCCTGAGAACTAAAGTAAGTCATGTAACCCTGGTGTAATCATGCAGTACATCTTCTGTGGGTCCAAATTTAGCATCTATTAGTATTTTAGTCTCTTGGGAAACAAACTCCCAATCAGCCAGATATGAAATCTTGGGAAGAGTGCAATTTTTAATTAAAGCTCTGTTCTTGATCCAGATATGACTTCATAGATTTATAGCTGATTCTACAGCTGTGTCCTGAACAGATATTTTTGTTGGATGGAAAGAAGGCATTAACTATGCTGAAGAAACTGTACTGTGACTAGACTTGTTTGTAGACTTTTTTCTTTAAGGTTTTTGTTTTTAGCACCATTTTTACGTTCTTTAAAGCAGGGGTTCAAGTTAAGCAAAACCATGATTTCAGTGTGAATATAAGTATAAGAATGAGACGAGTGTTAGTCATCACCACAGACACAATCAGGACATTATACAGGCCATCTCGATGAGTCTGAATATGATTGGATGGCCGAGACACTTTAATCTCTGATCTGAACCCTCTGGTCATGATTGCAGCCACTCAAAATGTTGCCTCTCTTCTTTGTGAATTCATGATGGGCCTCTCGTACCGCTCACACTACTGGAACTTAAGACTGTATTAAGTTAAGAGCTGCCCTTTTTACAGGTTTCTTGAATTAACACTGTGCTAAAGAACAAATTACTGTGTACTACTGGGTTTCAACTACTAATAGCCCTGTCCCAAAATGGCACACTTCATGTGCACTTTTGGTCTTATGGAATTTAATGGCTGCCACATTTGAATTTCCGTTCAGTCCACGAGACCTTAGGGTGTCCCTTTGTCATTTTCGGTTTCGAAAGGGGGCTTGTGAGGTGCTTTGCAGACGTTAGGTGTTTCTCAATGTCAAGGATGCTTCCTTGGAAGGACTGATCCTTCCAAGTCACTTCCTTCAGAGGCTAGGCGAGGCTCCTCTTTAGCATTCGAAGAACACGTAAATGGAACAGGCTAGCAAGTGCACGTCTTTGCGTCATTACGTCAGTGAAAAGGTCCGTTGGCCATCATTTGTATATTTGTATATTTGTATATTTATATTTGTATATTTTTTTATATCAATACATTAGTAATTTGTAAACTTTTCTTATATTTACTACAGTTATAACAAACGTAAATAAAAGCATTGTGGAAAGCAGGGAGGTGAGGGACCGTGAGAGCGGGCCGGTGGAGTGATAATGAGCGGCAGCTGATCGCCACACCGGTCTCGGCTCACGGCAGTGACGGGAGTATAATTGGAGGAGCGTGGAAGGACTAGACCTGGACTTTATGTTATGGTTTGTTTATGTTTTATTATATGTGTGCGGGCAGTCGCCCGCGTTACTTTCGTTTTGTTTATTATTTATTATAAAGTTGTTGAACGTTCGCCGGTTCCCGCCTCCTTCCTTCCCATCGACAAACCCCGATACAAGCATATTTGCCCCGTTCACGCTCCGACTCCGGGAACGTCTGATAGCAAAGCTGCGCGCATAGGATTGTGGGTGATTTGAGAACGCGAAGTGCGCGAAGGCTACTCATATGCATCCTTTCCTGTATATGACATATTTTTCGAACGAAGGACTCAGTCCTTGGTTGAAATTCGAGGATCCTCGACATTGGAACAGTCCTTCGACGAGTGTTGATGACGTGGCATCCTCGGAATTCTGGCTTCCGAGGATCCTTCCTTGACATTGAGAAACGCCTGTTATGTGCCCTCGATGCACACTTTTACCAAGCCCACAGCAGACTTTTACCCAACAGTCAAAGCGGCATTATGTCACGAATGTGTGGACCAAGTGTGGCATACAAGTCCTGTACATAGACTGTAAAAAAATATGGATGGAGTGTCCATGATGTCACCCATAGGTTTCCTATAAGCCGTTCTGAAGTGTAAAGCGTCATCTCGCCAGCGCGTCATCGCGCATTACGCCCCCGGTTCACAGAAAATTGGCAAAGAGGCGGGATGTGGGCGGAGCTTAGGTGACGCAATGACAATAGACGGCGGATAAATGGCTATCCACCTGCCACTCAAAGTAACCATACCCTTAATTATGCAGCACTTTAAGACTTTAATGTAAACAAATGAGTTATAAATAAATAAAAATCACTCCCCTCACAGTTGTAATGAAGGGCAAACCGCCCTTGAAAACCACAATTTGTACCAGGCTGTAAACATGTTTTTTTTCTGCTGTAATTTTTTTTTCTTTAAAGATTTTTAACATGTGGCTCAATGAGATTCTGCTCCCTTCTAGAGCCTGCCCCTAATGGCCAGTCAATGAATTGTAGTTTACATTACTTCCGTATTGGCTTTAAGAGAGGCCGCGGGAGGTTGCCGCTTGGCCCTCTAAAGTAAATCCAAAGCGTCTCGGTTGCCCCCAGGTGTTTGGTCCTAGTATAGCTCATAAACCCCGCCCCCTTCATGTGAATACATGAAGGCATTATAATGTGAATAATATGAAGCATTTCAAACTAAAAAATCAAATTACAATTCAAATTTCCAAAAGCTGGTTTCTGTCATTTAGGGAGCTAATTCAAGTTCAAGTGTTCTTTTTTTTTTAAATAAGTTTGGTTTTAGGTAGGTACTTGATGCTATAAACGGGGTGTGACATCATGATTGACAGCTTCACTGAGCAAAGTTGTTATTGAGGCACCAACAGACTTTTTGGGGTGATTTTCGGGTGGAGATTGGAGCTTTTGCTTTAATTTTCACATATCCAAAACTTTACTTTCACAGTGTTTATTTCACACTGACATAAGTTGTTCTGCAGTAAACTGTACTAACAGATTCTGCAGGAGAGCGGGCAGGGTTTTGATATCGCGGCTCTACTTCCTGCTCTCTAATGCACATACTCAGTTTCCGAGGTCACTACCGCGCACACGCAGGTCCCAAATCAATGTAAGATGTCAGCGCCATATTCGGACATTGGCGGCTTCACTTTTCTACAATAGAAGATAGTGAAGGGTCATCATCCACCTTTTTTTTACAGTCTATGGAGTGGGCTCATAGGGTTTCTTCTGGGACAGTTCCAATTAACTAAATATAATCTTAAAGAGATCATTTACCCCAAAATTAAAGTCTATCTACTCACCCTCATGTTGTTCAAACCCTGTAGAACTTTTTTCCTTCTGTAGAACACAACAGTAACCCCATAGTTTTGGTTACTTATTTCCATCCATATGATTTTAGGCTTTTGAGCTCCCAAAATAACAAATTAAATAAAGTAGCAAAAAAGTTGTCCACGTGACTCATTGTCTACTACACAACATCTTGATTCAGTATCCAATAAGTAATACATAAAAATAGCCAAAAATACAGTTAATTTACTCTAGAGTCTAGATCATTGACATTTTCAATAGGTTGTACTTATTATATGTATATTTCCTCGCATTTTTATATTTGTTTGTTAAATGTGTTTTTAAGATGTTTTAAATATTTCTCACACAAAGCTATGACAACACCTTATATCTCAAGGACTTGGAATATAACACACAGAGTCATATGGCATACTTGGTGCTTTTTGGAGCTTAACATTTCCTCATTTCACATTCACTGAATGCGGCTGGAAAAAATCCTGCAAAAACATCCTGCAGAACTTGTTTGTGTTCCACATAAGAAAGAAAGTCATACAGGTTTGGAACAACAAGAGGGTGAATAAATGAAGATAGAATTTTTATTTCTGAAAAGCAAACTATCCCGTTTAGATATTATTTTGTGACTGAATGAAATGTTACCTTGTGTGGGATTGTGGCTTTCCCAGAACACCTTGAGCAACTGTGCAAAGTTGATTTTCTCAGGCTCATAGACCACGCGAACCACCTCTGTGTGTCCTGTTTTACCTGCGTGAGGAAGAAGAGCAGAGGTGACTGTGTAAACATCATTACAGAATAGTCACAGTGCACACGCGTGCACACACACACACACACACACCCTCTGGCTAAACAGAGGTGGCCCGGGGTCCCATTCCAGTGAGGTCATCGAGGGTCACTGATCTTGGCTTGACTGGCCGCGTCTCCAGCAGTAGGGTCAGTCCTCCATATTGATTAACTTTATGTGTCTTTTGACCCCGTCATAAAAGTACAAGGGCAGTCGATCTACCTGTGCTCATTACATCAGCTGGGTGCTTTTCAATAAGTTGAAAAAGAAATACAACCTAAAGGAGAAAGCCATGAAAAACTTCTAAGAGAAGGAGAGCTTCCACTAGAAGGACTCATAAAAGCAAGAAATTACTTAGAAATGACTCATTGCGGGTTAGCAAGCATGGAGGAGAAGCACAGAGGAGCATCAAACAAACACAAGCACAATACATTAAATACTCAACCTGATGATTATGCTCTCTTTAAGGCTGGATTTAAACAACAGCACAGTACCATTAGTAGCAATCGAAAAGTAAGACAGAGAGACGAAAGTGAGAATTGCTGATGCCTTTTCTTTTCCAACGTCTTTAAAACAACAAGCTCTGAGTAAAACTGCAAGATGTTTTTTTGTTGTTGTTGTGGTTGGTCTTATCCAACGGAAGCCATTTAAGTTTCACGGATGCATTTTTCCCCCCACTCGCATTCTGCATTGTTTTATGCTAATGGCAATGACACACACACACAAAATTACATTTTAAAATAATATTAAAAAAGAAAACAGCTATTTTAAAGTGTAAGAATATCGCACAATATTGCTGTATTTTAATCAACAGTCAAATACAGCATTTGTGAGCTTAAGAGACAACATTTTTAAAGACAACAAAAATCGTACTGACCCCAAACTTTTGACGATGTGTTAAAATGCCGCTTAAACGGCATTAATTTCAAATCATTGTAATTTTTAAGTGCAAACACAACCTAACCCTTAGAACCCACCTGCAAGATAGGGAATTGTGCCATGCAAATTGTTTCACAAAATCAAAATCACAATAAAATTCATTACTCCAGTCTTCAATGTCACACGATCCTTTAGAAATCAAAGTAAAATGCTGACTTTGTGCTTAATTATGATTAAATATTATTGGTGCTAAATTATATATAATGGTTGTTATTTGTATCAATGTTGAACAACATTTATTTGAAATATACATATTTTGTAACAATATGCATATATTTACTGTCTCTTTTAAATAAAATATATACATATATACATACATATATATTACTTATCCCAAACCCTAAAATGGTATTGTATCATGGTTTCTCCAACAACAACAAAAACGTTTTCAACATGGATATTAATAATGAATGTTTCTTGAGCAGCAAATCAGCTTATTGGAATGATTTCTGAAGGATCATGTGACACTGAAGACTGGAGAAATGATGCAGAAAATCCAGCTTTATCTTCTTAGAAATATATTACATTTTAAAAACATTAAACCAGAAAAGTGATTTGAAATGACAATAACATTTCTCAATATTAGTGTTTTCAGTTTGGAGTCAGTAAGATGTTTTGATTTTATTAAGGAAGGACATATTAAACTGATCAAAAGCGACAGTGAAGACTTTTGTTAAATAAAAAAATATTTTTTTATTTGTTTAAAAGTTAATAAAACACATCTTTTAAACTATAATAATATTTCACAATATTGTTATTTTACTGTATGCATTTTTGATTGAATATATGCAGTCTTGCTGAATTGCTGCTAAAATGATTCCTTAGAAAACATAAAAAATTGTATAGACTTATTCTTCTAAACACATCCATTTTGTTTTTCCATGTGTCTGTCTGTGTGTTTACATTCATTTTAGGCTATGAATACACTTCCGAAAACAGGATTCATACTATTGCCTACAGCTATTTATATGACTGTATATACTAAATTCGGACTATGGGATCATGTTGCAAATGAATCAGGGAACATGAAACAGCTGTGACTAGAACCACCAACCTGAAAAACTGAGGTCCTAATTCCATATCTCCCATCATTAATTTATTACCAAAGAAGTCTGCTTAATAATCTCTGCTTCAGTCTTATGGGAGGGCCTTCCTCTATGTTATCTCCAGTAAATCTATATTGCTTTGATATTAAAAAAGTAATAAAGGACTAACCTGTGGGGTTATTTTCATTACCAGGCAAGACGACAGAGGGGTAGTAACATTATCAGACCTGAGATATGGAAAACCAAAGCCGTGTCATTGCCCATACACCCAGGGCCGTTGCTTCAATTCACGCCCAATACACTCAGCATTGTACAAATGAATTTAGCGGGCTAGCTCATTGCAATGTTCCCAGTTGTCCCTCTCTGATGACGGCCCTTCATATACCCTAAAGGCATTAAAACTCTTTTGTTGTCTGAGCGCTAATACCATGGATTAACTCAAACCAGGGTTATGATTGTTTACTAAAACAAAAACTATTAAAAAAAATTATAGCTTAAGTAAAAAAAAAAATATTAGTTGTAAAAAAAACGAAATTAAACAAAAAATTTAAATGATACATTAATGGTAATAACCTAAAAAGTTGAATAAAATTAGTAACTGGAAATAAATAAAAACTATAATGAAATAAAGCACATAAAATGACAAAAAAAGGTAAAATAAAAGCTAATTTAAAATATCAATAATAACTAAAATAACACTGGCTCACATACAGACATACACAAACAAACACACACACACACAACATAACAAAACTAAACATTAATTTTAGTCTAAAATAACTAACAAACATAAAATATAATACATAGAACAGGAACTGTATTTTTTTCACACACACACACACACACACACACACACACACACACACACACACACACACACACACACACACACACACACACACACACACACAATGTCTTTGAATAATGTGTCATGGTCAAATGATCATTGTCACAATTAAATATAAACCATGCAATTCCCTATAAAATAAAGATATAGAATAGAATAGCAGTCTAACATGACTGCTAAAGAAAAAAAGAAAAAAAGTACAATTTCTGCACTCGTTGTAACCTTTAGATAGTATGTTATGCAAATGTTCGTACATTCAGCGATAAGACAATGGTGTTCTAATGGAGGCATAAGAGCCGGCAGCATTATCCTCCAACTGTGTTATGCATGTTGGCTTATGGAAGAGTAATGAACCCATTGAACCTGTTCCTACACTTCCCACTCCTCTCTTTACATTCATGCCTCCCTCCCTCTAGATTTCTATTCCTCTCCCTCTACTCAGCTTTCTTCCCTTCTTCATTTCCTCTTTGAAGCATCTCGCCTATTTTTCTTCTCATCTCCCAGCTCAAATCCTTTTTCTCAACCCCCATTTTTTTTTTTTTTTGGTGTAATCCCCTCACCCACCCCCTCGCCAGGCTGTGCCATTCTAGACACGGTGAAGGTCAACCTCAGGCGGCCATATCTGCTGCAGCTTGAGAACAGCATATATTCTAAGCAAAGGTACAGCTGTGATGCAAGTAGGTGTCAAGGGAAGTGCCTTTTACAGACTATCAATACAAGTGGGAGCAGTGAAAACTACAATTCACTGAAATTCAGAGATAATGGTTGTGTGATACTGCAAAGGCACAAGCACACCATCCTCTCATGATCTCTCTTTGTGCAGCTCTGATTCTGGCTCGCAAAATGGTTGAAAAGAGAGACTATCTGCTTCAGTTTTAAGGGTCATTCTATGAAACGCTGCCTTTTTTATTAAGGTGAATTTTAAAGTATTTTATGTCCGATCTGAAACAATCTATTGGAAAAATATTTGTTTAACTGATAATAAATTGCACTGTGCTGCTGACTAATTTAATATATTTTCATATTAGGATATAATAAAATAAAATGTGTTTATATATACATACACACACACACACACACACACACACACACACACACACACACACACACACACACACACACACACACACACACACACACACACACACACACACACACACACACACACACAATTATAAATACATACCTTTACTGTCACTTTTGGCAAATATTAACAAATGAGTTATGATTTTAAAAAAAAGAGCATTGAAAAAAAAAACATTGATAACAATTATATTCTTTTGAGCTTAAAATCAGCATATTACAATTATTTCTGTAGTCATGTAACACTGAATTACCATAATGCTGCTGATGGTAATGCTGAAAACTCAGCGTTGACTTCACAGGAATAAGTTAAATTTAATTTTCTTTTTAAAAACTAATATATATATATATATATGGTTTTTAAAAAGAAAATTAAATTTAACTTATTTCTGTAGTCATGTAACACTGAATTACCATAATGCTGCTGTTAAGTTAAATTTAATTTAATAAAATTTAAATAAAATTTAATAAAATTTAAAGTTAAATAAAATTTAAAATTAAGTTAAATTTAATTTTCTTTTTAAAAACTATATATATATATATATATATATATATATATATATATATATATATATATATATATATATATATATATATATATATATATATATATATATATATATATAGTTTTTAAAAAGAAAATTAAATTTAACTTATTTCTGTAGTCATGTAACACTGAATTACCATAATGCTGCTGATGGTAATGCTGAAAACTCAGCGTTGACTTCACAGGAATAAGTTAAATTTAATTTTCTTTTTAAAAACTATATATATATATATATATATATATATATATATATATATATATATATATATATATATATATATATATATATATATATATATATATATATATATATATATATATATATATATATATAGTTTTTAAAAAGAAAATTAAATTTAACTTATTCCTGTTCCATGTTTACACAGTGAGGAAATGAACACCCTGCTATTTGCTATTTTGTAAGTTCTCCCACTTGGTAATCATGGATGGGTCTGAAATTGTCATCGTAGGTGCATGTCCACTGTGAGAGATCTAAAAAAAAATCAAGAAATCACAATGTATGATTTTTTTAAACTATTTATTTGTATGATACAGCTGCAAATAAGTATTTGAACACCTGAGAAAATCAATGTTAATATTTGGTACAGTAGCCTTTTTTTTGCAATTACAGAGGTCAAACGTTTCCTGTAGTTTTTCACCAGGTTTGCACACACTGCAGGAGGGATTTTGTCCCACTCCTCCACACAGATCTTCTCTAGATCAGTCAGGTTTCTGGCCTGTCACTGAGAAACACAGAGTTTGAGCTCCCTCCAAATATTTTCTATTGGGTTTAAGTCTGGAGACTGGCTATGCCATGCCAGAACCTTGATATGCTTCTTACAGAGCCACTCCTTGGTTATCCTGGCTGTGTGCTTCGGGTCATTGTCATGTTGGAAGACCCAGCCTCGACCCATCTTCAATGCTCTAACAAAGGGAAGGAGGTTGTTCCCCAAAATCTCGCAATACATGGCCCCAGTCATCCTCTCCTTAATACAGTGCAGTCGCCCTGTCCCATGTGCAGAAAAACACCCCCAAAGCATGATGCTAACACCCCCATGCTTCACAGTAGGGATCTTATCATTCTTCTTCCTCCAAACACGTTAGTGGAATTATGACCAAAAAGTTCTATTTTTGTCTCATCTGACCACGTGACTTTCTCCCATGACTCCTCTGGATCATCCAAATGGTCATTGGCAAACTTAAGACGGGCCTGGGCATGTGCTGGTTTAAGCAGGGGAACCTTCCGTGCCATGCATGATTTCAAACCATGATGTCTTAGTGTATTACCAACAGTAACCTTGGAAACAGTGGTTCCAGCTCTTATCAGGTCATTGACCACCTCCTTCCGTGTAGTTCTGGGCTGATTTCTCACCTTTCTTAGGATCATTGAGATCTCAGGTGAGATCTTGCATGGAGCCCCAGCCCGAGGGAGATTGACAGTCATGTTTAGCTTCTTCCATTTTCTAATGATTGCTCCATCAGTGGACCTTTTTTTTTCAAGCTGCTTGGCAATTTCCCCGTAGCCCTTTCCAGCCTTGTAGAGGTGTACAATTTTGTCTTTAGTGTCTTAGGACAGGTCTTTGGTCTTGGCAATGTTAGTAGTTGGATTCTTACTGATTGTATGGGGTGGACAGGTGTCTTTATGCAGCTAACGACCTCAAACAGGTGCATCTAATTGAGGATAATAAATGGAGTGGAGGTAGACATTTTAAAGGCAGACTAAAAGGACTTTGAGGGTCAGAATTCTAGCTGATAGACGGGTATTCAAATACTAATTTGCAGCTGTATCATACAAATAAATAGTTAAAAAATCATATATTGTGATTTCTGGTTTTTTTTTAATTAAGATTATGTCTCTTTCTATATAAACAAAGAAAGAATTTTAAAAAATGTTACAGATAAAAACATGCTTATTTGCTAACACATCAAGGAGAAGTTGAGAAAAGTAAAAGCTAACATCAGCTATAGTTATTTTTTTGTACATTTATTTATGTGAAGGATGCAAATATCACCTATTTTGTATAATGAGTGACCCATAAGATGCTCTTTTCAATGATTGTTTGCGTTGGTTGCTTTATCTTTAGAGCATGTTTCTGCTTGGCGGACATGTCTGTACCCTTTAATCCCCTGTTGACACAAGCTCTTGTGCAGAAAGGACTGAGATTAACACAGAAAGAGAGAGAGCGCGCGAATGAGTGCGTAGACAAAGCAAGAGAGCATTTAAGGATCATGGCACGTCCCCTCCCCCTCAGATGCATAAGTTAAATCCTGTGTATGATTCTATCGCACTGCTACAAAACCTAGTCGGCTGCCTATTTTTTAAGACATCAAGGCAGACTCCCGAATGCACTGGGAATAAATCCCAGAATGCACTGTGACAGTTTATTCCTGTGATGGCAAAGCTCAATTTTCAGCAGGCTTTATTGAACCTAGACCATTATTCTGAACCCTGTTTGTACGGTGCTCTGCCTATGTGGTGCATTTAGTCACTTACGAGGTTTTATTTTAGTTAAGATGCTGCCTATGTAAGCAGTCAGGCAGCTCACACTAACTCTTGAAAAGGATTTTTTTGAAAGGAATGAAGCTATGCATTTGCAGGTCATATCTAAGAGCACAACATAAACATGCGCATTATCTTTCCATTTCTTCTCAAATCCTGTTACTTGTTTCAAAAGGATGTCAGCATTCAAACCCTGTGGAGGAGCGCAGAGTGTTGCCAACCATTTCAACACCAGCAATCATTTCAGCACCAAGCAATGGACAGCTCCCCCCGAGTTTTCAGCACCCCACGTCGTATATACCAGTTGCACTTGTAGTGATGGACCACCTGCTGAATCATCACACCCGGCTTTACAACAGCTTCGATTCTCAAAATGTACGGTTTCTAAGAAAAAGAGGCAATTTAAATATAAATGCCCTGCAGTGAGATGCCTGTTTGTGTGTATGTTGTCTAAACTTCATAGTAAGGAATGGCTATGCATACTCCGTGCAAACCATTAAAGCAAATTCACTCGATAGGAAATCGCCGTGACTGAAGTCTTGAGCTAAAGCAGCACACAGGGAAAGCTCAGGAGATCAAAGCCCAGGCCTGTCATGTTTTTCCAGGGTGAGAAAAACATCTGCTAAACACGTCAGGACTCAGAATGTACGAATTGAATTCAGTTGAATTCAGTTCACAATGGAAACAATACTTTGTGCATTTATTACGAATGAAATATTGTGAAATAGTATTACAATTTAATATAACTGTTTTCTATTCCTGCGATGGCAAAGCTGAATTTTCAGAAATCCTTCTAATATGCTGATTTGGTGCTCAATAATAATGTCTTTTTATTATCAAATATTACCACTGTTTATTTTCACAGTTGTGCTGCTTACTATTTTTTTGGAAACTGATTTTTATTTATTTATTTTTTTGGATTCTTCCTAATAATCCTAAAACCCTAATAGTTACTTATTTAAAATAGATAATTTTGTAACCATGTAAAAGTAATTTACTGATATTTGTGACAATTTAATGAATCCTTATTGAGTGACTGAGTTAAACACACACACACACACACACACATGCACACATACGCACACACACCCTTGAACAGCAATATAAATGTTCTGGCCACCATTTTAGGATTACTGATGTTTCCCTGCCTTGTTTTTTGAAGGAAAAGCCTAATATTCTAAATCCTAAATCCTGCTGGATAAGGAAGGGGAGGCTCAGACCTAAATAATAATAATGATGATAATAATAGCAAACAGCTGGCACAGCTAAGGCAAATCCAGCCATGTCAAAAACATCCATCTTTATTACTGCATTCAAGCAGAAGCTTTATAGTGATTTTTGGATGGCCAAAGTTTGACAGTATGAGTGTGTGTTGTTTTTACTGGTATATTACCCAGTTAGATTATTGCTATATGAGCAAGTGTTACCATTTTAAGTATAAGCATATATGAATGCCATCTGGATGCTTGCAGATGTTCCGAAAAAGAACAAGACTGTAATTACTGTATGAACTCTGTACAGAATTCTGATTTCTGCTCTCTAATTAGTGCGATAGATAGATAGCATGAGAATTCAGCTCAGTATCTTCTTACGATGCTTGTAATAGCCTCTTCTGGGTAGAGATCTTTGCTGCTTTTCCTGTTCAGTCTCGTTTCCTTCCAGCTTAAGTGTCAATATCCCAAGAGCATCCTATCACCACTGGATTTACCCTGGCTTTAACTTGCCTCATTCTCTCTAATTCCTTCTTTACTTGATATTTCTCAAGCATCCCAGTTTGCTGTCTATCTACCCTTATTTGGCACTTTCTATCAACCACCGTTTCTGTTTTCTGCCTGTGTAACCCACTCCTGTTAGAAGCAGGACTCAAACCCGGGTCCGCCGGCATGAGAGTCGGACGCTCTAACAAGGAGGCTAAAGGCTGCAACCTCTAGCGTCAGTTGCTAGAGCATCTCTTGAGGTCAGAGGAGTGGGGTTTACTCGCACAGTGACTACCGTTACACTCACCTCCTTAAACCTCACTCCATCTGGGTCACGGCACCAATGTAACCCCTCCTGTTCGAACCGCCCGCTCAAACCGGGACTCAAACCCGGGTTCACCGGCATGAGAGTCCGACGCTCTAATAAGGAGGCTCTCTTGAGGTCAGAGGAGGGAGGTTTACTCTCACAGTGACTACAAGCTGGCCTCTGTTATACCTGCATATGATCACAATGTCTGATTTGTTTTTTGGTCACTTTGTAGCACCAACCATTTGGACCGGGATTGTGTCTGTCCTACTTAATCTATTATGTGGCCTTCTTGTTGTCGCACTTCTCCTCTTGTTATCTAATGCTAGGCAGGCCTGCTAGGGTTTTTTAAATAGTACATAATGAGATCTAACATTAAATTTGGGTATGTTGTGGGTAGGGCTAAGACCCTGGTTGGTGTAATCTCAGGGTATATATATGGACATTTTACAGTGATTTCAACTCAATCAACACCAGTACAGTTCATGTATAATTCATTATACTCAAATGGTGCACACATTCTTGATGTGGCTGGAGCTCCACAGACATTAAGTGACTGACAGCTTGGAACTTATAGTTTAAAAATAGCAACAAATACGGTGGTAATTTTGTTAAGGGTGGAGCAGAGACATACCTGTGCACACCTCCTCATAGGTCGGATTTGGGGTGTAACCACCAGAGTAGCCCACCTGAGTGGAATAGACCCCCTTCTGCACCCAGAACTTCCTCTCTGCTCCCCAGAAACAGCCCATACCTGCGATAAACACAAAAGAAAAAATGAATATTCCTAATAAATAGCCATAAACAAAAACATCAGTTATTGCCATGGTTGAGACCACAAAACATCATATTTTTATTATTGCCAGAAATAAAAAAGACAGCATTGATTCTAAGAACATTAATACATTTCATGGACACTTTTAAATTGTAGGCTTTTCAAAAGTACACTAATCAGGCATAACATTATACCTAATGTTGTGTTGGTCCCCCTTTTCAGCCAAAACAGACCTGTCCAATCAAGGCATAGACACCACTAGAACCCCGAAGGTGTACTGTGGTATCTGGCACTAAGATGTTAGCAGCAGATCCTTTAAGTCCTGTACATTGCGAGGTGGGGCCTCCATGGATCAAAATTGTTTTGGCCAAGTCAACACCTCAAACTGACACCTTTCCATCAGAACCAGCATTAACTTTCTGAGCAATTTGAGCAACAGTAGCTCGTCTGTTTGATCGGACCACACAGGTCAGCCTTCGTACCCCACGTGCATCAGTGAGCCTTGGTCGCCAATGGCCCACGGTTCACCACTGTTCCTTCCTTGGACCCCTTTTGATCAATACTGACTAGAACATTTCTAAAAATAACAGCATTCAGGTTTTAAACGACATAAGAGTATCTAAATAATGACAGAATTTTAATTTGGGGGCAAGCTATCATATTAAAATGACACGAAGATTATACATTCATACGTTTTTTACTATATACAGGTCCTTTTCAAAAAATTTGCATATTGTGATAAAGTTCATTATTTTCCATAATTTAATGATAAAAATTAAACTTGTATATATTTTAGATTCATTGCACACAAACTGAAATATTTCAGGTCTTTTATTGTTTTAATATTGATGATTTTGGCAAACAGCTCACGAAAACCCCAAATTCTCAAAAAATTTGCATATTTCATCCGACCAATACAAAAAAAGTGTTTTTAACACACAAAAAAGTCAACCTTCAAAGCTGCATTGACCCTGCCCTTGATAAAACACAGTGGACTAACACCAGCAGCTGACATGGTACTCCAGACCATCAGACCATCACTGACTGTGGGTACTTGACACTAGACTTCAGGCACTTTGGCATTTCCTTCTCCCCAGTCTTCCTCCAGACTCTGGCACCTTGATTTCCGAATGACATGCAAAATTTGCTCTCATCCGAAAAAAGTACTTTGGACCACTGAGCAACAGTCCAGTGCTGCTTCTCTGTAGCCCAAAAGTGGCTTGACCTGGGAATGCGGCACCTTTAGCCCATTTCCTGCACACGCCTGTGCACGGTGGCTCTGGATGTTTCTACTCCAGACTCAGTCCACTGCTCCCGCAGGTCCCCCAAGGTCTGGAATCGGTCCTTCTCCACAATCTTCATTAGGCTCCGGTCACCTCTTCTCGTTGTTCAGCGTTTTTTGCCACACTTTTTCCTTCCCACAGACTTCCCACTGAGGTGCCTTGATACAGCACTCTGGGAACAGCCTATTCGTTCAGAAATGTCTTTCTTTGTCTTACCCTCTCGCTTGAGGGTGTCAATAATGGCCTTCTGGACAGCAGTCGGGTCGGCAGTCTTACCCATGATTGCGGTTTTGAGTAATGAACCAGCCTGGGAGTTTTTAAAAGCCTCAGGAATTTTTTTTGCAGGTGTTTAGAGTTAATTAGTTGATTCAGATGATTAGGTTAATAGCTCATTTAGAGAACCTTTTCCTGATATGCTAATTTTTTGAGACAGGAATTTGGGGTTTTCATGAGCTGTATGCCAAAATCATCAATATTAAAACAATAAAAGACCTGAAATATTTCAGTTGGTGTGCAATGAATCTAAAATATATGGAAGGTAAATTTTTATCGTTACATTATGGAAAATAATGAACTTTATCACAATATGCACATTTTTTGAGAAGGACCTGTATGTTTGATCAAATAAGTGCAGCCTTTGTGATCATAAGAGGCTTCTTTCAAAAACATTACCAATGTTACTGATCCTAAACTTTTGCACGCTATTGTTTAAATGGTGTCTGTATTTTGTCATCACCAAATTCTCTCTGCCGTTTGATTTTGTGTTCTGCTTGGAACGAGCCTCCTCTAGCACCTTCCCACTGGTGTTAAATCAGGTCCTGTTTTTTCTATTCAAAGCTCCATATTTTAGCTATGAATTTACAATCCCATAAAACTAAATACTCCTCCATCACGCATTTACTCAGCGCCAATAAAAACATATCAACCACTATAAAACTAACACCCGCTGTAAGCATTTATTACCAAATAATACTATAACAGTAAAAATAAATTAGAGGGTAACTAGTACATCGTTATCTACCACAGCATCCCATGGGTGGAGAGTAATTCAATTGTTGAAAAAAAGAAAAAACACACACGACTGTCGGCTTGACCAGATTTCTCTGATTTACAAGCTACTGTAGAAGTGAGCATAAGGCGTATGATGGATAATCTAGAATCTGGAGCTCAATTACGGCGGCCCAGAGGGACACCCGAACGCCAAGACTATAAGATGACGCTTTCACACGGGGGACGTCAATGTTCAGTAAATGAGACTGAGCGCTGTGTATGCCGTCTAGCAGAAAGAAAGGGAAATGTTCACTGAGTCTAAGGTAAGAGTTACCCTTCATTGCTCTCAGTGGGAGGTTTATGATTTGCAAAGCCACATACATACTTTGAAAATTATTTTATTTGTATACAAGACCCTGTGATAAAACAGGCATTTAATTCCTGTCTGCCATGATGAATTACACAGTTTGAAAAAAGGGAGGCTGCACAAGTGCATTTATTAAAGAGATCCTAATCAGCGGTCTGCAATTAATCGGCACACCCCTCCCCTTTATTTTCCTCGTCCTTTTGCAGTTTTGGTTTTGCACTTCTTCGAGGGAATGAGGGGGTGCATGAGGAGGACTAATTACCTTCCACCGCCGGTCGTCTACCCCCACGCCGCGATGACACACACACGAACACACACTCACATCTCCGCACACACATCTCACAGCTCGGATCACTTACCGAATTGGACCATCTGCAATCCCTCTGGGAACGGTGGCACTGTCCTGTTACCATTCACATCGTGCTTAGCTGCAGGACACAGGGGAAACAATGGAGAGAATGCCCTTATAAATCAACACAATGTCAACAGGATTTCATAATGTGCTCTTCCCGACGCAAAAGCACCACAACTCACTGTAAGGGAAGAAACTCCCGGGAGGATAGCGGCTCTATTCCTACAGCTCATTAAGTTCAACCCCTAAGTTTCAGTTTTATTCCTTTTGCTTTTACTTTAGGAGCACCAGGAAGACAGGAAAAGGACATAGGGAAGGTTAAAAGTGTCCTTTTTTCAAGGAAGGTCGAATGATGGTCGACCTCCTTTTTCATTCCTACGCGTTGTGGATTTTTCAGTGGGGAGGGGAAACAACACCTGGCCGGATTAATGTATGTCAACGCAACGTTTTAACATGTGACAGGGGTACAGATGGGCCGAGGCATGGAAACCCGTTGCGTGGATTAGAATAAATGGAGGTTACTGAGTTCAACATCTGGGCGCAGCCATGCCGGAGCTTCTACATGCACGTACTGTATGAGTATGTTGCCATGGCAGCAGGGCATGCCAATACAGCCATGACTGATGGCCGACCTACATGCCATGCAGCATTCACTGTAACTCACTCACAGACACACTAATCATGAACCAGGGGTTCAACCACTTTTAATTAGGGGAAAGCTTCAAATTTAAAGTTAATTGTCAAATTAAATTTAAAGAAATTGTTAAATAATTAGATTTTTTTTAAATGTATATGTGTCCAGTCCATTATTGACAATTTTTCCTGTTAAATAAATAGTTAAACAAACAAATATATATATTTTTTGATTCAAAATGCCAAAAGAAGAAACAACAGGAGCAAGAAAAAAAAAAATAGAGAGTAGGCAATTTATTGAAAACTTAATTTAAACTGAAACAGGCGGTTCATCAGCTGATCAAAAGTTTAAGACCATACCATAAAAAGGTAGCCTGACGTGGTCATACTCAATTCTAGTCAGAATATGAGTCTGAAACTGCTCCATTGGGTTGTGATTATGAGGCGTGTTTCAACCGAACCAGGAAAGACATCAATTGGATAGACCTACAACCAATCAAAGCAACGAAGAGATGCATTGTCAAATGTCAACAGAGCTCAACTGCACTGTGTTGCCAAGTCCTCGTTTTTCCCCGCGGGTTGTTTTCTATGTCCGCGGGTTGAAGCGACTATTATGTGATATATAGACCCATGAGTGCGAATTTTAGCAGGCAACCTAACCAAAATAAGACACATTTTACCCCCCAAATGCCATTTTTCCCCTGGAGAACCCCCCGAGAAGCTATTGTTTACGGCTAGTAGTTGACCCAAAAAGATTTCACCTGCACTGAGCCGCAGGATCTGACGGGTTGTCTGTGAAGATACAGGTTGATCCTCAACCCAAATGAAGGCCCTTACTGATGCTGACTGCAGCCCAATAACCATAAGACGTCATCTGCTAGAGAAGGGCTTCAAGAACACAAAAAACGTCTTCAAAGGCCACGTCTCCTCCCACGACAAAAACTTGCTCGTTTAGAATTTGCAAGGGAGCACCAAACATGGGACATTGAAAAGTGGAAGAAAGTTTTATTCTCTGATGAGAAAAAATTTAACCTGGACTGTCCTGATGGCTTCCAACGTTACTGGCATGACAAGGAGATCCCAACTGAGATGTTTTCTACACAGTGGAGGAGGCTCCATCATGATCTGAGGTGCTTTTTCCTGTAATGGGAAAATGGAGCTTCAGGTTGTGCAGGGGCGTCAAACGGAGACTGGCTATGTGGATCTGTTGAAGTGGGCATCCCTCTTGACTGAGGGCCCCCGTCTGTGCGGTAATGACTGGGTCTTTCAACAGGACAACGCTGCAATTCACAAAGCCCGCCTGACGAAGGACTTCTTCCAGGAGTTGCTCTTTTGGACCATCCTGCGTGTTCCCCTGATCTAAATCCCATTGAGAACATTTGGGGATGGATGGCAAGGGAAGTTTACAAAAACGGACATCAGTTCCAGACCGTGGATGCCCTTCGTGAAGCCATCTTCACCACATGGAGCAGCGTTCCCACCAGCCTCCTGGAAACAGTCGCATCAAGCATGCCGAAACGAGTTTTTGAAGTGATCAACAAGAACGGTGGGGCTACTCACTACTGAGTCCTTTTTTGACACTTTTAGTACTGTTGTGCGTTTATTTTGGGCTATGGTCTTAAACTTTTGATCAGCTGATGAACAGCCTGTTTGAGTTTAAATGCAGTTTTCAATAAATTGCCTACACTCTATTTTTTGTCTCTTCCTCCTGTTTCTTCTTTTGGCATTTTGAAGCAGCACTTACAACCCGGTTATGATCCAATAGTGCGAAATGTGTAAAACTTGCAATGAATCCCCTGGTTTTAAAATTTTGTTCAGGAGTGTATATTATATATATATATATACTTTGTGTGTGTGTGTGTATATATGTATGTATGTGTATGTATATTATATATATATATATATATATATATATATATATATATATATATATATATATATATATATATATATATATATATATATATATACACATACATACACACACACACACACACACACACACACACACACACACAAAACGCATACGTAGATTCTTTTGTTAAATAAAATGTTCCATTCAACATTTAAAACAAAAACAAAAAATAATGTTCAGTCCATTATTGTTAAAAAAAATAATGTGGACTGAACATTATTTATTTGTTTTTTTAAATGTTCAACCCATGTAACTTTTTTTTATTGATTGATTTTTTATTTTTTATTTAACAGCAAGGCATAGTTCACCCAAAAATGAAAATTACCCCATGATTTACTCAACCTCAAGCCATCTGAGGTTTATATGACATTCTTCTTTCGGGCGATTACAATCGAGTTATATTAAAAATGTCCTGGCTTTTATAATGGCAGTGAATGGGGGCCCACATTTTTGGGTGAACTATCCCTTTCCATCCATTATTGGAAAATGTTTAAATAAATAAATATTTTTAAGGGCTGAATATTTATTTATTTAAATAAATGAATCAATGTTCATTCCATTATTGGGTCAATTTTATGTTAAATAAAAAATATATATGTTCACTCCATTGTTGTCTCCACTTTATTTCATTTCAAAGTCCTTCTTTTATCATAACATGTCTTTGAATCCAAGGTCAGTGTTTCTCAGTGGGCTTCCTAAAATGTTGCTGTGTTAAATAACGATTAAAAAAATATATGCCGATTGGATGTAAAAAAGGAAAAGGAAAAAAAAGGTGAAAATCTTCTTTTGGCACAGTAAACCTTTCCAATTTAGAATTAAAATGGCACTCGAACAATATGGTGAAAGATAGGCTTTCTGTGGAGGCCACAGCTCTAATCTAATCTGTGTAAGTGGACTGAAGAGAAGCATTAGAACAGACTTCATTAAATCACTTTTACATTCAGACTCTCTGTGCTGATCTGTTTCAACCGCTCAGCACTCTCTTACGGCGTACAGTACATATGAGCGAAAATCCCATGTAGTCTATTAATTCAATATCAATCAATATAAAAAGAGAGAACACTGGCTAAAAGAATAAGAATGGTTTCACTCAAAAATAAAATATCTATCATTTACTCAACCGCCCTCATGAAATTTGAAAATATAACCTTTATATATGTATAACCTTGTTATAAGTTTGTAGGAAAAAAATATTTGTTGCTCTTTTCAATATTATGACAATGAATCAGAAAGGACAAAAACACCATTAAATAATCATTAAAGTGGTCCATATATGTGGACCAAAGTGGACCACATATATGGATATTGCACTATCAACGGTAAGACTTTATTTTGCAGTATCCTTGTTACATGTTACATGTACATATCATACAGTAAACCTCAACCAAACCCTTATCCTACCCATATAGTTAGTAGTTAATTCATATTACTCTGTACTAAAATATATAATTATATTGTAACAAAGAAACCTTAAAATCTAGTGTTACCGTATCAACTAACTAATAAGAGAAGCGAATCAGTCATAAACAAATCAGTTAAGCAAATGTTGTGAACCAGATCAACTAATACATTGAAAAGTAGTATGGACCACTTGCATAGTGCTTTCTTGGTCATTTTGGAGCTTGACAGCCTTATTCAGAGTGAATATTCTTTAAAAATCCATCTTATGTCTTCCATGGAAAAAAAATATAAATTGTTTTTGCTAAATTGATATCAAAACAACCCATGCTTACACTGTACACTAACAATAGCATGCGGTACAATAAATGTTGTAAACAGTACTCAAATAAGTTTCTGTCAAATTACCTCAATAACCTTTAATTTAATATTTTTACATAATTATTTAGCCTTAATTTTGTCCGTCCAATCAAATAATGTATGAAAATGGATTGAAAAGACAAACTGTGACACTGCTTTCAGTTCTTTCTTCACACATACTGAATTGTAGAATACAGTATTCCATGCATTGTCATCCAGGTGTTCTTTGCATAAAGATAATCTGCAAAATGTACACACACTATAGACTTTCAGATCACCCCCCCATGTTTCTCAGGCCTGGTCTGCAGTGCATAGCATAGAGTGGTATAGTGTTATTGATCTGCAGTGCGTCATTCTGAAAAGTAGCTTGCCTTAATATAAAGACTGACAAAAGCTGGGTGGGTCAGTGTGGTTGCACTTTTGCCTTTCAGTGTGAAAGGAAGAGTGACCAGGGTAGGGTTGCGCCACCTGCCATTCGTGATTTCTTACGGATTTACGGGATGAATTGAGGGGTGATGAATAGAGAAATCAGCTTTTGATATATAAAAGGTCATGTAATATAATATCCTCTAAGTTTCAGAGCTGAAAACTTCCTTGTAAGTCAAAGAAAAGCTTTTATATACACCAGGTCCAGAAAACGATTGTGCAAATCTTTTCATCGAGTGACAAAACACCGCACATGTAATTCAGTAGCCCCGTCCACCGACTCATCGGATCACGCCAATCAGCAGCAATAAACATGCCCAAGAATATAGCAAGATATGGTGAAAGAACAGTCGCTGCATAAGCTTCCTTCAGATCCTAATATTAGGAATGTTTTATACTTCATTTATTTTTAATGAAGTTCCAGCTCACGTGGGGAAGACATGTACATGTCTTCGCTTCATTTCAGTGTGGACTCGTTTGTCTCAGGTCGATGCTGGATTTGCAGACATATTGAGATTAAAACACAACGCTGTGCCTCCTATATTGGATCCGACAGGAATGGTGCAACACACTTGTGTGAGTAAAATTTCTTTTTTATGATGTAATAATAGTCCCAGGTCTACGTTTTTCAAGCGGGCAACCAAAACATATCCCTTTCTTGATCTGGGTGTGTGCACGTGTGTGTGTATATGTGTGTGTGTGTGTGTGTGTGTGTGTGTGTGTGTGTGTGTGTGTGCAATCCCTCTCTCATGTGAACTGAACTGACAGGGGAGCTTAAGCTCATTATATATGCAAATCTTATCCAATCCTAGCCGTGGGCGTTTACTTCTAAGTCTCCAGTGTGTCACGCCCAACAAAACCCAGCATTCAGAAGACAGCCTCAAAACTAGTGCAAAAAATAGCCTATTACTTATTAGTTATGATGTTTTTGAATGTAAAAACCACACAAACGTCATTAGTTGATCTCAGACAACAGTATACATTTTTTTTAAAAGCCAGTTCATGACACCTTTATAAACTCCACACTGAAGGCTTAATAACTAGTAGCTAGTTTGTGACTAACTTTGTTGCACCATTTGTTCTTAAGGCGGAATGTAGCTAGTAGGTCGTAAGATCTCAGTAAAGTAATGCATAATGCATAAAATATTTACCCTAAATATTCCAATCTAGGTCAACAGTGTTGGCCCCATTTACCACCAGAAGCATTTTTTTTACATTCGTTTTTACCATAGGGATATAAAACAATTCTTTGTTAAAGCGTCATATGCCATTAACTAAGGCAATCAGTAACGATGTTAATCACATCACACTGATTTGAAGCAAAGAAGTATTTGAAAATCAGACAAAAATACAAATGTACAGGCCTGTGTCCTTAACAGCTTTACTGAGGGAAAGAACTACAATGAAATGAAACAGCGAACAACAGAATCGAATTAAAAACAATGAAGTTTATTGCAAAATAGGCATATATACACCAATCAGGCATAACATTATGACATTATATGTGAAGTGAATAACACTGATTATTTCTTTATCACGGCACCTGATAGTGGGTGGGATATATTAGGTGGGATATATTGTTCTCAAGGTTGATCTGTTAGAAGTGGGAAAAATGGGCAAGCGTAAGGATTTGAGTGAGTTTGACAAGGGCCAAATATGATAGACGACTGGGTAAGAGCATTAAACTGCAGTTCTTGTGGGGTGTTCCCGGTCTGCAGTGGTCAGTATCTATCAAAAGTGGTCCAAGGAAGGAACTTTGGTGAACCGGCGGCAAGTTTATGGGGCGGCCAAGGCTCATTGATACAAATGTGGACCGAAGGCTGGCCCATGTGGTCTGTTTAAACAGATGAGCTCCTGTAGCTCAAATTTCTCAAGAAGTTAATGCTGGTTCTGATGGAAAGGTTTCAGAATACACAGTGCTTCGCAGTTTGTTGCGTATGGCGCTGTATAGCCGCAGTCCGGTCATGGTGTCCATGCTGACCCCTGTTCACCGCTGAAAGCACCAACAGTGGGCATGCGACGTGATCTTCAGAACTAGATCACGGCGCAATGGAAGAAGCTTGTCTGGTCTGATGAATCACAGTTTCATTTACATCACGTGGATGTCCAGGTGTGTGTGTGTTGCTTACCTGAGGAACACAATGCATCAGGATGCACTATAAGAAGAAGGCAAGCCGGTGGAGGCAGTGTGATGCTTTAGGCAATGTTCTGCTGGGAAACCTTGGGTTCTGCCATCCATGGGGATGTTTCTTTGACACATTCCACCTACCTAAGCATTATTGCAGACCATGTACACACTTTCATGGAAACCCTGGTGGCTGTGGCCTTTTTTAGCAGGATAATGCACCCTACCACAAAACAAAATAGTTCAGGTGGTCAACATCGAGTTTGAGGTTGACTTGGCCTCCAAGATCTCTATCCAATCGACCATCTGTGGGATGTGCTGAAGAAATAAGTTTGATCTATGGAGGCCCCACCTCACAACATACAGGACTTAAAGGATCTGATGCTATCATCCACAGCTTGATACCACAGCACACCTTCAGAGGTCTAGTGGAGTCCATGCCTCAACAGGTCAGGGCTGTTTTGGCAGCAAAAGGGGGACCAACACATTATTAGGAGGGTGGTCATAATGTTATGCCTGGTGTATACAAATATTAAAGTGTTTTGAGAGCATAAGGAGATCGACCCTATTTTACATCATTCACAGTGCTTCATGGGAGTGGTTGAGCTAAAGAGCTTCTGATGTGTTTTGATAGTGGCAACTCTGATTGGTCTGTATGTTCTATACAGCATCATGGGTAATGTAGTTTTTCACCACAACTTCTACTGTTAAACAGGATTATTTTAAGAGTAAATTAAAATAATACAGACCGATGGCCTCAGCAGAAGCAAATGCTTGAAACTATTCTGCATGTTTTGTGAACATTATGAAATTAAATCCTGCTTTGGAGGCAAAAAAGGTAAATGGTTTCAGATTTATCAGGTGTTCTAATCATTTTGGCCACCACTGTGGTTTACTTTGGGTTCTGTAAGTAAAAACTAATTTTCTCCAGATTTAGTAATGAACTTCTATTCAAATACATAAACAGAAGTTGTCAATGACAACAGTGTTTTACATGACAATGGGTTTAGCAATGGTGTTTGGTCTTGGCAAAATAGCTGTTCTACGCTGCTGCTGCTGCTGCTGCTGTTGGCTATTGCTTTTGAGTGAGTATGGGACTTGCTACTGCCAATACATACATGACATGCTGCTGCTGTACAATAGAGCATACATGAATTAACCCATCTATACAGGTGGAGCTGGGGAAGGAGGAGGGTGAAAGTGCGCTGCGCTGAGCTTCTAAGGCAAATTCTAACCAAGTATTTAAAGGTGGAGCACGAAAGCTCATTGGCTACTGATATAGCAGGAACCAATCATCTTTGGCCAGTCATTATTGGCACAGTAATTGCAAATAGGTTGAGTTAAGGAGCAATCAAAATTTCAGTTTATCTTAACTTTTGCCTTACGTAACTACAGTAAAAATAAGATACTACTTAATCATGATCAGCACAAATAGAATTTAGAAACTGTATTTGAACTCAATAGGGATAAATAAATAAATGCTGATATGAAAAAAAACATAAGAAATTACATTTATTTATTTTGACTGATTTTATTTGACATGCACACGACGCACCGTGTTGCAAACAGTGGTACACTGTTTAGGACTGATTTGTGAGCTACTAACAAAATAATAATCTATTCACATAATGTAAGCGAGTGTAAATGTCAGCATTATCATATGTCTAAGTGTAGAAATGTCTGTCAGGTAAAACAAGAGCTTATTGAAGTTCAGCAATTCTGTCTGCTATTTTACTCCAACAGTTACTCCTGGTCGGAGACTTTATGCTTCATCTAAGTTTAATGGTGCAATGTAAAAATATTATATAGTGCTTAGGTTGTTATTGTCCATTTACAGTACATCAAAACTATGCTAGTTGTAACTTACACATAGCTGTGCACCCGACCCATGCCACTACCCACGCTGAGCTACAGAGCTCTCTATTACCCTCTCACCACGCTCCTGCTCTCTAATGGCCAGCACTCACCTTAGCTGTTTTTTTATATAGTGTATTACTTATCAACCCATTCCATCATGTTCAATCCAAAGCACTCATCTCTCTCTGTGTGACCTCAGAACGCAGAAGCTGAGATTGACAGGTGCTTGGAGGCAGGTAGTATGAAAAAAAAATCATAGATATGATATGAACTTGTATGACCTTTCCTGTCGTATGCAATTACTTGATTTTTAAAATATATATACAACCCCAAATCAGAAAAAGTTGGGACAGTATGGAATAGGCAAATAAATTAAAAAAGAAGTGATTTCTAAAATTACTTTGACTTGTGTTTCATTGCAGACAATATGAACACAAAATATTTCATGTTTTGTCTGGTCAACTTCATGTCATTTGTAAATATGCATCCTTTCCTGTCATTCAGACCTGCAACACATTTCAAAAAAAGTTGGGACAGTAAAGCATTTACCACTTTGTAATGTTGCCATTCCTTTTCACAACACTTAAAAGACGTTTAGGGACTGAAGACACCAAGTGATGAAGTCTTTCAGGTGTAATTTTGTCCCATTGTTCCTGCAAACTTAAACAAGTCTTAAGGTGGGCAACAGTACGGGGTCTTCGTTGTCGCATTTTGCGCTTCAAAATGCGCCACACATTCTCTATTGCAGACAGGTCGGGCCTGCAGGCAGGCCAGTCAAGTACCCGTACCCTCTTCCTCCACAGCCAGGACTTTGTAATGTGTGCAGAATGTGGTTTTGCATTGTCTTGTTGAAATATGCATGGACGTCCCTGGAAAAGATATCTTCTTGAAGGCAGCATATTATGCTCCAAAATTTCTATGTACTTTTCAGCATTAATGGTGCCTTCACAGAAGTGCAAGTTACCTTTGCCAAGGGCACTGACACAACCCCATACCATGACAGACCCTGGCTTTTGGACTTGTTGCTGGTAACAGTCTGGATGATCCTTTTCTTCTTTGGTCCGGAGCACACGGCATCCATTCCTCCCAAAAAATACCTGAAATACTGATTCATCTGACCACAGTACACATTTTCACTGTGTGATGGTCCATCCCAGATGCCTCCGAGCCCAGAGAAGTTGACGGCGCTTCTGGACACTGTTAACATAAGGCTTCCTTTTGGCACAGTACAGTTTTAACTGGCATTTGTGGATGTAACTATGTATTGTGGTACTTGACAAAGGTTTGCCAAAGTAGTCCTGAGCCCATGTGGTGATATCGCTTATAGATGAATGACGATTCTTGATGCAGTGCCGCCTGAGGGATCGGAGATCACGGTTGTTCAGCTTAGGCTTGCGGCCTTGTCCTTTACGCACTGAAATTCCTCCAGATTCCTTGAATCTTGTAATTATGTGATGCACTGTTGAATGTGAAATATCCAAATCTCTTCCTATCTTTCTTTGAGGAACATTGTTTTTAAACATTTCAAAAATTTTCTCACGTATTTGTTGGCAAACTGGCGATCCTCAGCCCATCTTTGCTCTTAAAGGATTAGATCTTTCTTGGATGCTGCTTTTGTACCAAATCATAATTTCAATCACCTGTTGACATCACCTGTTTCAAATCACATCATTATTTAACCCTTTTACCTCATTACTAGCCCTAAATTGCTCCTGTCCCAACTTTTTTTGAAACTTCCAGCAGGATAATGCACCATGTCACAAAGCTCAGATAATTTCAAATTGGTTTCTTGAACATGACAATGTTCACTGTACTAAAATGGCCCCCACAGTCAACAGATCTCAACCCATTAGAGCATCTTTGGGATGTGGTGGAACAGGAGGTTCGTGCCCTGGATGTGCATCCCACAAATCTCCATCAACTGCAAGATGCTATCCTATCAATATGGGCCAACATTTCTAAAGCATGCTTTCAGCACCTTGTTGAATCAATGCCACGTAGAATTAAGGCAGTTCTGAAGGTGAAAGGGGGTCAAACATAATATTAGTATGGTGTTCATAATAATCCTTTAGGTGAGTGTGTGTATATATAATATTGTGTATATACAATATATATCATGTATTATATTAATGTAATGATTAATAAACTAAATAAATTAAAATCAAATAAATTGTATACATTATTATATAAATTATTTAAAAAAAATACTTTTTAGAATGTATCTAAATTGATGCAAATTATAATATAAATTATTTAAAAAAATAATAATTAAAGCTGCAGGCTATAATTTCCTGTGCTCTAGTGGGTAATAAACAAAACTGCATGCGTTGTGCGGAAGAAAATTGTAGCCGGAGCTACTTCTCTCTGTTTATGTCTATGACAAGTCACACAGGGGCTGTGCTCCTCCGCACCGGTACCTACAAGTCTGGCCTAAAACAGTCCCAATATAAACACTTATTATAAGGCCCTGTCCACATGAAGCCAGCGCTTTCCCAATCCCAACTTTTTTTTCCCTCGTTTCAATAAATATTTGCGTCCACACGAGATTACAAAAACGGACTAAAAACGATGTAGTTTGCATGCCAGGCCAGTGTGTGACGCTGTAATTCTGCCACAGAAATACACTAAAAACGGAGAAGAAGAGTTGTGGCTAGGCAGGGGTATAGCAGTGGTTGGAGGTGAGGCAAAATCTCACAATAAAATAACAATAAATACATTTGCTACTTAACAGATGTGTTTTATTAATGCCTACACCTACCCCAACCCAAAACATACCCTTACAGGTATGCAGATACGTTAATTAAATGACGCGATATTGATGTGCGCATGCCCAGGGCCCGTAGTTGTATCCCTTACCTCTTTCACTGTGCCGGACGTAGTGTGATGACATCACCGTTTCAGAAAATATACGGATTCGCTGTACACACGAAAACGGAAGATGATCGTTTTCAGATTTATCCGCTTTGGGACCCGGTTTCGAAAAATATCGGATGCATCCTTCTAAAACGCCGGATCCGTGTGGACGAAACGCTGATACAGTGCAAAATGTTTACGTATACAGCTAAACACGTCTCCGTGTGGACGGGGCCTAAGTGTACCATCATTATTCAGGGTAAGAAAAAAACTTATGTATAACATGACCTATGTATAACATGAATCCATTTTCCAAAATGTTTTTGTCTTACCCTGAATAATCAAAAACCTCATTATATAATTTTTGTAAATCTTGAACACAAAAAAAGCTACGGACAGCAACTATAAAACAATCTTAATATATCTTAGAGATACAATTTATAATATAATGGTATAAATGGTATAAAAATTATTTTAAAAATTACATTTTTTCCAGAGTTATATATATTTTAATATATAGAATTCAAGACGAAATAACTAAAAAAATATATTAATGAAATGTTTTCCAATGAGATGTTTTCCTTCACTAATGTAGACAGAAACGTGTTGACAGTAAGGCCTTAAACTTGCGTTATAGCGTAGCTGAAGAAAGCTGCAAGCTAGCATGTGTGTTTATGCCTGAACCCCTCATTATATCTAACCAAGAGACCGGGAGAGATCTGACTGCAGAATGACAGGGGAACCGGCACAGAGTCCTCCGCGCTCCTCCAGTTCATCCCTTGCTGCAGTGTGTAAAAAAGCACAATCGCACCGAGGCCTTTTCTCCGCCGTGGCTAATGCCCACCTACCACATCTCTCTACTTTCATTATCTTAATGCAGAGCCGGTAATTGCTGCCTTTCTGGAACAACAGAAGCATATTCATTAATGGTCGGACACCCCCCACAGTCAGATAAACAATCTAAATGTAAATGTCAGCAGGCAAAGACAATGAGTCGAGACAGAATATTAATGGCTCAAATCTAAGCGTGGCACGCTTTCCTCTCAGCTGAAGAGGTTGGGGGGAGAAAGACACAACGGTGGGGGAGGGGAGGGGGGTATTATGAAGCATTCTCTCCATCCATCCCTCGCTCTCTGCATCTTCTCTACACCCCCCTCCACCCCCCTTGTTTATCCAGTGCCATGTGCCAAAGTTCCCTGTCACCCCGGTCCTTTGATTCGCCCCTCCCACAGCATCATTGAAATTCATTTATGTATAGTGCTTAACATTTTATTAATCATTACTGATCAGAAGCTCTTTTGGCTTTTCTGAAAGAGGCAGGGCTTCATTAATGTATCAAGAAAGGAAAAATAACATCTATTGGCTCTCAAAATTAATTTTTCAAGAAGTTCAAGTATGAATATAGAGTTGTGCTTAAATCATTTATTCATCAAAGCCGAGAAAATTATTAGCACAAAAACATCTTTTTGGTGCTCCCTAATTATCTTGTTCTTGACAAACAGACAAAAGAAATGATTCTCACTCAAGCTTTTTGGTGCAGTGGATTTCATAATTGTCATTTGCAGAAGAAAACAGTAGCATGAATTTGTTAGTTAAATTTGATTTGCATATGCACACCTCAAGCATTCTGTTTGGGCAGGGACAACTTACGTCTCGTTTGACATCGACATTCTTCACAAAAAGAAGGGCTCCCAAAACCATATTCATTAATAACCAAACATAACTGACATGCAAATCTAACATTCATAAGGATGGAGAACGGTAGAGCGCACGTGGTCTAATAAGGAAGACAGTGCCATGACAGTCCCACCCCTGAAGCAAACATTTCCGCTCTCTTAGACTTCTGTCCGGGTTTTGGATGAATAACTAGGCTGCCTAGGAGCCCTTTTCGTAAAGCCGAAAAATCTGTCTGAATAATGAGGCTAATCACAGGAAAGTCTTTATCCGTGCTGGCATTTGCACTCTCTGCCAGCCAATGCCATTCCTGTGCAGCGCTCTTCGAGTTAGTGCTGCTCTATTTCAGCTCCGCACACCATAGCTATAAATATTCTATTAAATATGTAGAGCTCCTTAAAGAAAAGCCAACTTGGCCTGTCAGACAAATATTAAGCGGTATTTAAGTCACTATAATTTATGATCATCAGTATCCTCTGGTACTGTCACTTTAAGCTCATTTAGCCACAAGTTTGACATAAACAAACACAAGAGTTATAAATAAATGTAAATTGTAAGTGGCTAATATGACATTTATTATATATATATATATATATATATATATATATATATATATATATATATATATATATATATATATATATATATATATATATATATATATATATATATATATATATATATATATACACACACACACACATATATATATATATATATATACACACACACACACACACACGTCAGACACCAGATTTATTTTCTTTTTTCCATGTGTGCAGGACACTATAGTAGTTCATTTATGTAAAATAGCAATATAAAGTAAACTGTGACATATTATCCATAACAATTCTTCATACAGTGGACTACCAGAAAAATGTATAAAAATTTGGGACCAAAATGATTCAGATACTTTGACCTGACCATGTTTTACTTGAGTGTTTTTTTCTTTAATTATTAACATTATCAAGATGAATTTGTTCTGACACAGTTTAACTCTAAGTTTTTGTCATATTTTATTACCATTTTCTAAAATATAAACTGTGATAATGTGAGAAAATGTTGAAGGTGTCTGAATACATTTTGGTTTTGCTGTACACACACACACACACACACATTTACAATAACCTTGCTACTATTGAATGAGGATGAAATGAGAAACTCTCTGACCTTTAGGCAATTCACCAGCTCTCCTGAAGGTTTTACATGTTTCGGAAGATAAACCCAAATTTAAAGAAAATTATTCTGATTAATTACGACCCACTAGTAAAGAAAGTCATTGACTCACATTTTCCCAGTCAGTTCCACCTTCTTTTCTATACTCAAGAAAACATTCACAAGATTTATATGGAATAACAAGCATCCTCGGTTACATCTGTCCTTACTCTGCCTACCATAACAATCGATCAATGATTCGGATTGCCGGTGTCACGTGACTTCAGCAGTTTGGCAGTTTGGCATTCGATCCAAATCATTGATCGATTCACTGATTCATAACCGTTTGAATTTTATTTCAAACCTCTTTATTTGAGGATTGAACACCCAACAAGGAAGGGAAGACAATGCTGAATAAAGTCGTAGTATAGTGTGTTTACACTTGGATATGGATACACTCTCAGACTAAATATAAAATATCTATAACACATAACTGTGTTCTGAAGATAAATTAAATTTTTGAGTGAACTAACCCTTTAATAACAATTCCATTACAAATGTATCTTTACTCTTCTTCAATTAAAATGCTCAAAAAATGGGATGATAGAACTATATCCATCTCTTCTGTGTTTGACATGCCCATTGTGTGATGCAGTTTCTGTATTCCAGCAAAACAACTAACTCCTGCTAAAGTAGCAGTTACACAATGAAAGGCTGTGAAAATGTATGTTTTACTTATTTCATTTTATGTTTTAGTTTTGTTCTAAATGTCCTGTATCTATCATCTATCCGTATGTTTTGTTTTTATTTTTTAAAGAAGCTCCCAGATTCCCCTTTTTTAAGCAAATACTTTCTAATAAATAGATTCTAAAGAAGCGTTATCCAACAGGGCCTCAATTATTTTAAATAGCATCTTTCAAAAACTCTGGGGTCTGATTCCATGATATAAGGCATGATCTTTTTAGACCAGTGTCGACTATATCTGCTACTCATTTGGACAGATTGTTATACAGTAGTGGGATGCCGTATTAATCTATAATAGATAGAGTATTGAGCGATCCACTAGCTGAAAATTCAAACTAGGAGAATAATATTCCATCCCTCTCGCTTTGAAGATCCTGCAGGCATGGATACACTCATTTTCATAGCTCTCGGTTTTCTTTTTCAGGTCTCCATTGATCTATCCCAGCCAGCCCTATCCCCACATAATAGACTACACCATTGACATTAGTACTCTACTCTATAAGCTCTTATCCAGTGGAGCAACTAACCAAAAGCACTAAATTATCAACATTTATCAGTAGGGTAGTTAGTTAATTGGTTATTTCTCCTATGTAGCACATTGGGAAGTGAATCTGTTCATCTGACTTAAATGAATGGATTAAAAAGCGATTCAAGTGCATGCTGATTTGTCGGCTTGATGCTCTTCTGACTGGCAAGAGTGAGTGACAAAAAAGAGCCAGGACAAATGTTTTCAAGGCCGAGGCTTATTGATTACTCTGCAGTGTCTTTAATGAAGGAGAAAGATGTGGTCAAACACCCCATAACATTTTGGGCAGTGTCCCAGGAGTGGAACTATCCTGCCAAAAAAGGACTGCCAGCAACACGTCAATAGCATTCCCTTATGAATAGCAAACAAACAAAAACAGTTCTTTGATCGTTATTGTGCTCAGAAGCTTGACTTGTGACTGTTGCACTTTGAAGCATAACACCAGGCTTGTCTGCCTTTCATGTTTCAAAGTCTGTGACAAGAAACCTCCAATCATGACCACCAGTCACCGATAGGCTTTGGAGTGCAAAAAAAAACAAAAAAACATTTAGTCGAAATATTCAGCTAATTTAAAATGACCATAAATGGAAAATATGTTTATTACACACACACACACACACACACACACACACACACAGTGTACGTGAGATTTTTTAAAATATTATTTTGAACAAAATGCATTTTATTAAATAATTTAATCAATTAATGTATGATTTCCATTGATAATAATAAGAAACATTTCTTTAGAACCAAATCAGCATGTTAGAATGATTTCTAAAAAATCATGTGACTGCTAAAATTTCACCTTTGCCATCACATGAATAAATTATATTTTAAAATAAATAAATTAATTTAAAAAAATTATATATATATATATATATATATATATATATATATATATATATATATATATATATATATATATATATATATATATATATATATATATATATATATATATATATATATATATAATTTATTGTTGTTTTTTTTACTGCATGTGTGATGAAATAAATGCTGGGTGTGCATTAGAGACTTTCAAAAACTTTAAGAAAATCATATGTTTAATTTATCTTTTTTTGCAAAAATTCAATTAAAGTTAGGATTGGTAAAGTCTGGAGTGGACACATTTTTTTTATTAAGTATATAATTTGCCATTACAGTCACAGTATAATAGACAAATTTTAAACAACAACTAAAAAAATGAACACTGGGATGAAGGATGGATTTGAAATACTGAATAACGCTTGCTCAAGCAACTTCAAAGATCAGTCTTGTGGAGGTGTGTGTGTGTGTGTGTGTGTGTGTGTGTGTGTGTGTGTGTGTGTGTGTGTGTGTGTGTGTGTGTGTGTGTGTGTGTGTGTGTGTGTGTGTGTGTGTGTGTGTGTGTGTGTGTGTCAAAGGGAGAATGTAAAAATGGACCAGACACAGTGCAGCTCTCAGCGCTTTTGTTTTCCCCCATTCTGTGGTGAAGAGAGCCTGTGAAAAGCGATTGGAAATGGTTGTGCAGAGGGGATCAGGCTATAGCGAGTGCTGTGTGTGCAAGGCGATATGCTATCTCAGCCGTGCACCTCTCCTCCCCCTTCCAATGGCTTCCTCCGTGCCCGCAGATTAGCAGGCCCATGAGGCCTGGGAGTCAGAGTGCACACGCCGCCAGACGACAGACCCGACGACTTGGGTAGCGCGTGCCTCGCCTTGCCCCTCCCCCCTCCAGAGTCTCTCTATATCCCCTTCCACCCCCATCCTGACTGCCTCTATTCAGAGTGACAGTGATGAATGGGCATGCTAGGCTAATGGCGGTCTGCGGCTGATTGGAGCAGCCTCCTTTCTTTTTAATAACAGACCCAGTGGCCGTCATCAGCTGCATCATTTCTTCACAACGACCGTTAGCACCATTACGGCTATTGTGAGCCATAATAGCAATTATCTTAGCGGAGTGAGAGAGCGCCTTGATGCAGGAACAGCCATTACGATCTGAGAGTGCTACGCCGGAGACTTGTGAGTGGCAAACACAAACAGCAGGTAAACGCTAAGAGAAATTAGGTGAAATTAGCTTGGCTACGGTTCGTCTTCGGCCAGGCTTCATGTAAACAGATTAGCACAGAAGCAATCCAGAAGAGAGCTCAAGAAAGAAAAACAACTGTGAGCTGACAAACAAGACAAAACTTAGAAACATTCCCGGGGTACTTCAGAAAGCATTGGAGACAGTCCTTGTAATAGCATAGGAGGCTTTCAAAATACGGCAGCCACTCGATCCTCTTCTAGTTGATACGTCTTGGGCCTTTTAATTCATACACATATCTTTTAAACAGTCTCCATCCTGATTTTACAGGGTTCTTCTTCATCTGCATGTTCTGTCTAGACACTTGATATACAGTATTTACACTTTTGAATTAAGTAGTCTCTTATCACTTGCTTCCCTCTGTTTTGTATCTTATCTTATATATTTTGGTTCTATTGTATGAACAGAGCTTCCAAATGGTTTGCTGGAAGTTAATTACTTGCTTTCTGTTAAAAATGGCCCTTCTGGAAAGCTATTCACCTTTAGTCCTTGCACTTGTGCCCTTGCACACACACACACACACACACTGTGATATATGCACACGCGTTCCATTGTTTTAACCCCCTATATGCATTATGTTCAAACAGGAAAATTAGAATTAGAAAATAAAAAAGGCAATAGTATTTTTTTTTCAGGGAAAGAAAATTGGAAATCATAACAGAAAAATATAATTTGTCACTTTATATGCAATTCCCAATAAGGAAACACATTAAAACTGATTTTGTTATGGTAAAGAATAACCATATAGCATTATTTATTTTTTCAAATTACTAAAAAAAAACTTTACAATAAGGTTTAATTTGTTAATATTAGATAACTACATGTTAACATTAACTAACAAAAATAAAATAGTTCTCAGTCCAGTTCAGTTTATTTATAGAGCACATTTAAATGCTGTACACATAGAAAACAGCCAATAGACAGTAATAACACAAATAATAATAAACACACACAGTTTAAAAAAAGATCAGTCATTATAAGCTAAAAGCAACAGAAAATTAAAAAGTTCTGAGACTTGATGACTTGAACTCAGACAGAGAGGAAGTCGATCTAATATAAAGTGGAGGCTTGTTCCACACTGTGGGGCCAGCCACTTCAAAAGCTCAGTTACCCCTTGATTTTAGCCGGGTTGGTATCTGAAGGAGAAGTTTTGTTTCATATCTAAGACTTCTAGACTAGTGGGAGAATATAAATGCAGTAAGTCATACAAATAAGAAGGTGCTAAATCATTTAAAGATTTATACACCAGTATTAAAATTGTATGTTCAATTCTAAAATGTATCAGAAGCCATGAAGGGATCTCAATGGGGGGGTGGCATGATCAAATTTCCGTTTTCACTTCAGGAATCTCGCTGCAGCATTTTTAACAACCTGTAAGCATGCCGTTTGGGACTTTGATACACCAAAATAAAGGGAGCTGTAATAGTCCAGGTGTGAGGTAATGCGCTTGGGAAGATAATATTTGATTTTCGCTAGAGAGCAAAGATAGAAAAAGCTAGATCCAATGACATCACTAATTTGCTTATTGAATTTGAGGAAACTATCTAACATCACACCTAAATTCTGTACTTGGGGAGAGAGAAATAGATCTAGAGATCACTTCTAAAGCATTCATGTTCAATTTTAACATTTACCATTACATTTTCAAAATCCAAAGTATCGGTTATTTAAAGGGATAGGTTTGGATTACCCCATGATTTACTCACCCTTAAGTCATCCTAGTATATGACATTCTTCTTTCAGACAAATACAATCAGAGTTATATTAAAAAATGTCTTGGCTCTTCCCAGCATTATAATGGCAGCCCAAAATTTGAAGGCCAACAAAGTGTATCCAACCATTATAAAAGTAATCCACAGAAAGGCCTTCTGAAGCGAAGCGATGGGTTTTTGTAAAAAAAAAATAAAAAAATAAAAAAAAAAACAAAAAAAAAAAACATACTTAATATGTTATAAATTAAAATATCTAGCTTCCACCGGACCATCTTCCGTATTCAACTTACGAAAAAAAGACAATGACGGCAGATGTCTGTAAGTGTTTTAAACTTAGAGAGCCGCTACACTTCGTTCGTAAGTTTTTGTTGTTGATATTTTTCTTTAAAAAAACATTGATTCCCCTTCAGACGGTCTTTATTAACTCCCCAGAGCCGTGTCGAATACTTTTATAATGGAAGGATGATCTTTTTCGGTCTTCAAATTTTGGGCTGTCATTCATTGCCATTATAATGCTTGGATTATCAGGACATTTTTTTATACAACTCTGATTGTATTCTTCTGAAGGAAGAATGATATATAAACCTTGAGGCTTGAGGGTGAGTAAATCATGGTATAATTATCATTTTTGGGTGAACTATCCCTTTAATGGACCTGAGCATGAACAAGCAATAAAAAGTTGAATTTTTATTTGCAAATTGTAAAGTATGACTATACTATTTATGTTACATCGGTAAACAATATATCAATGATTTACAACAAAAAAAAAAACTGATGTATTAGAAAAGTACAGAAATTTGTTTAAATGCTGAATTCCAGAAGAACATTCCCATTTGTCTGTCCAATATAAGTGACCCCAGGAAAAACTTGACAAAATGAAATGTCATTAGGTTTAAAAACAGCATATTAACAAATGTTTTAATTCTATCAATGTAGGTTTTTGTGTGTGTGTGGGGGGGGGTGGGGGGGGTGGAAAAGTGAATTAAAATAATACATTGCCATATGGCAACACTGCACCATAGAAGGATAAACTAATGGACTGCTAATGGAGATGACAAACTATGTAGAGAGCCACAATTATCCTTTCACATACAGAGTGACAGCAATTAACAACATGCTCATGCAGATTTATATACATTTCATATTCAGCACGCACAATCATAGATAAATGTATATCCTGGAATGACAAGAAGAGTGGATTGTTAGATGAGGGCTGAATGAGCCATTAAAATACGTCATCAGAATGGCCAATTTGTCAGCATCAAGCATCTAAACAGATGAGGCTCTGTGGGATTGTTCTGCATTGATTCCTCAGCAGGGGCCATGATAGGAAATGAGAATGTGGTCAAACACCACAAAACACTTGGGCAGGAACCCAGCACTCAGGAGAGTCATCAAGGCATGTCTTAATTCAGAATACAAATACTAGATTGATCTCCATTGACGGGCTTTAGATTATTAGAACTGAGATGAGCACAATGGTGATTTTGCAAGGACACTTATAAGAATTACTAATTTCTTATTTGTTCACATATCAGTGCAGTTGCTAGGGTTTTCTTGATGGTTGCTTAGGCCTACTGGCTCCAGTCTAAAGAACTAATTGCTTGACTTTCTATTCTGGTTCAATGATATTACTCATTGAATGTATAATGTATTACATACATAGATTTATACTTTAAAATATTCTAATTTAGGCAAACATATGTACGTAAATATTGTTTGTTAGTTTTCATTAAAAATGGCCAAAAACACATTTTCAGTCTAAATATACACTACGCATTCGAAGGTCGCATTTGGAGTGTCCTACTCACTTTTTTTAAGTGAGACGGCCTTATGACGTATGCACCCTTCAAATGCGACCTCCGGAGGACGTAGCCTTCCGAAATGAGACAGCTTATATTGGCAAAAGTATGGACACCCCTCCAAATCATTGAATTCATGTGTTCCATCACTTCCATGGCCACATGTGTATACAAATAAGACCCTAGGCATGCATATGCTTCTACAAACATTTGTGAAAGAACGGGTCACTCTCTCAGGAGCTCAGTTAATTTAAGTATGATAGTTTGATATGTTGCACTTCCCATCTGTCTATTTGTGAAATTTCATCACTACTAAATTTTCCTTGTTAAACTGTTAGTGGTATTATAACAAAGTGGAAGCAATTGGGAACAACAGCAACTCAGCCACGAAGTGGTAGGCCATGTAAAATCAGAGAGCAGGGGTCAGCGCATGCTGAGGCCCACAGTGCACAGAAGTCGCCAAATTTCTGCAGAGTCCATAGCTACAGACCTCCAACTTAATGTGTTAGGCAATATCTTTAGTGTGTTAGGCAAATATTGGGCAATATCTTTCTGCATTTAAAAGATGACAACCCATGACATTCTACTGAATTTCTACTGGAATTATGCATTTCTAAATGCAACAATATCAACAGCAAAATTAATCTGCAGCAGTAATGTGGTACACTGGTCACGGGGTACAAGTCGGACCTCTCAGAAAGTTTACAAGTTGTAATTACAAGTTCTACGAGGACGCTTTGGAATCTTGGAAGTTGGAATCTTGTAATTACGTTAATTCCGACCCCTAAATGCAGTGACTGACCAATCAGAGTCAAGTATTCCAGAGAGCCAAGTGATAAAAATAAATAAAGCTAAATTAAATTAATGTTACCAGGATAGCCAATGAGAACAGAACAATGCAAGCTCCACAACATATTAACTCCCTATGCTCATGTGGATGGATTTCTAGAGATTTTAAGAGCAATGTAAACAGTTAAAGGAAACAATGTGAGACACAAAAAAGACCCCATATTACATAATATCAAAGAAGACTGAACTTCAACCCAACACTATTGTGCTGACATTTGCGGGGTATTATTGGTCTATGTTTGATTTATTGCCTTGTATATGTATGTCTCCAAACTATACACAATTGCCAAGCAGTAGCAATAACTAATGCACTGGAGGGTTCAAAAACATATTACAGAAGTCAAGTTCTTTTAGAAAATACAGTTTTAAAACTCATGGAATAGATTATGTGCTTATTGAATGTGATGAGAGGTCACACAACCTTGAAACCTCCAGCCCTCATAAGAAGACCCCTGTCCACACCGGTAGAGGACCCAATGCTTTTCTTTTTCCCTAAAAGTGTATTTCTCCAACAAGAGCTTAACAGCTTCTTCTCCAACAATCTTTCTCTCAAGGTCATGAGTCTTGAGAAACGGGCAGTGTGGGTTTGTTTTCTTTGACAGGCCAGTGAATGCAGCCCATTAAAGTGCTGCTTCAACTGCATAGGTGGTTCAACTCAATTGTTCTATTATACTAATACTGTGCTCTGGATGAGATAGAAGAGAGCTTCCACAAATTAATCTTACCCTGAACATGCACTGTTATTATGAAAACAAACCCAGACTGATAAATGCAATACACAATAAATAACGCATGTTTGGGGTGCCTTTCATTTCTTAGAATATAAATTAACATACATAAGAATGTGCGCACAAACAGAATTCAGCAAAAGAAAGTCTGACTTGGGCTATTCCTTCAATAATCTGATCATGTATTTGATTTGATGATTTTATGTCTTGCAAAGTAAGAAATAAAGACGCATTATGTGCAATAAAATATTAATTGGGACCATGCCCTTTTACAAGTTGATTATATGGAAATGTGTGTTGGCAGTGCCTATACACAACCATCCTATAATGAGAAAAATCCATCCAGTGTTTTTTTTTAATCTCCTTATATGTTTCTCTTGTCTCACATCAAGCCGTTCAACCTTGTAGCATCACACAGTCAGACGCCCCTCCCACGACTGTTGATTGACAGCAGTGTTTCAACTCAGACCCGCCCTGAGCGAGCGGTCACATAGTCCGCCATTGTTGATATGCTGGAGCAGAATATGGCGTCCAAGCAATTGTAGTGTTCTGTTCTTGGGTGTAATAATGAACACAGCAGTCATTTTGATGTTCCTAAATCCGAACCGCTGAAGACGCAGTGACTGAGTTTTGTTTTCAGTGGGAATATTACCCCGTTCAACATCAATGCTTTCATGTTTGCGCCGCGCAAATCATTTCTCTCCAGACTGCTTTATAAACGAGGGTCAGCATAAAGCAGGTTTTGCTAAGAAGCTGCTCCTGAAATAAAGAACGGTACCAGCTATTTGTGTTCCTGCTGCACCTCCAGAAGAAGTAAGTGTAGTTTGAAACGCTTGCACGCTTCAAGATGAATGTGGCTAAAGTTTACAGGGTATGTTAAACTTCGGCATGCTTTCTATGTATGACGTTCTTAATATAATTCATAATCCCACTTTGTAATGAACAATGTGTTATGGTTATTGTGTTATTACAAACTGTGTATGCTGTTGAGAAAGTTAATGTGGTAAAACTACAATAAGCTTACTTTTGTAATGTTAGATGGTTTATTACGGTGTCTCTTGAAACGTTCCTGTGGTGCCCTAATGTCAGTGCTTCAGCCCTGACAGTTGTACCTAACACTGCATAGATAACGTTAAGCATCACTGACAAGCCTACATTTACAGAAAAAATGTTTTTCATGACCATTAATCTGTCAATGTAACATATAACGTTACATCAGTAAACGCAAAGCATTTGCATCTCACTATGTTAACGTTACCCTGCCAGTGCATACAAAGATAGAACAAGTGACATTACATTAATCAACCATTCAGAAACGTCCAGCTCACCGGGCAGTCATCTTGTTCCGTGTTCAAATTGATATGATGTGTCCTCAGAGACTCTCGTTGCTATTCTTTCTCCAAAATATACCGCAACTGTCGTCAAGGGCAACCCCGTCACGTGTCAAAGCGCCCCACAGAACAGACGGGCGAGGTAAGCAAAGCTCATTATTATTTAAAGCCGTATGCACTGAAATGGCTTGCTGAAACAGCTGTTTTTGACCAGTGTTTTCTTACTAGGGTTGCGCAATATATCGAAATTATCGAAATATCGCAAATGTATATATCGCAATATGCATATCGCAACGGCACATGCTATCTGAATGATTTTAATAGGCTACTTCAACATTGTGAAAAGTGTATGTTTAAGGTCGAAGCTGCGACGCATATGGCAGAGAATAGAATGGGCAAACGACTGTTACGTATGTGACTTTCCTGACGTTAAAAATAGTTATTAAACGCAATAACGTGCAAAAAAACTACTCCTAAAGACTACTCCTTGACTACTCCTTGTAGTCTCGTGCTGTCTGACACACACACCCTGAAATGTGTGCACGAGCCACCTCTCAAAAAGCGTGATACCTTCACTTCAGTTTTGTGTCTACATTAAATTTTTGGTTGTTTACATTGATGTTAAAGTTATATTGTCAGATTTCTGACATTCATTTTTTTCTAAAACACTGTTGGCCGCTTTCAGAAGTTGTAGCAATACTTTCTTTTTCCAGAAAGAATATGAAACAAATGGTTGGTATGAAACAAATAAATGGTATCATTTTCAGTTTTTAAATATTTAAAAAAAAAAGTAATTTAAATAGATTTTACACACTAATTGCAATATTGTATCGCATATCGAATTATTTAACAAGGTATCGCATATCGCATTTTTCTTCAATATCGCACAGCCCTATTTCTTACAATACTAAAGAGAATTTTGAATTAAAGTATATCACAAAGTTTTCCCTTGGCATTATATGACCCCTTTGAAGAAATATAAGTTAACAAATTTTACAACATAAAATAGTTTTGTGTTGGGGCCAGTGACAACATCGGCAGGAAAGGTAGAAATATGAAAATCTGGCCCAAAAAGGCAAGCAGCAAAACATATTTATTGTTGACTCCAGCGTAGAACATAATTGTGGCTGGCCATGAGACTATTTTTCTATTGTCATTGTATTGTTAAATAAACCACAATTTCTCTTTTTGGGTCCATAGTGATTGGATTTTTCATGCAATCATAACAAATTACAAATCAAATCGCGCTTGGTCTAACTGACGTCCGGTCAGCAACTATTATTCAGGATGTTTTTGATTGACAAGCCCTTGAGTGATAGGTGAGATGCAGCAGTGAGGGTGCCACAGAAGTTCAGACCGTTACTGCTGTGCCTCTTGTTAAGGGTCCCTCCGGCTCCCTCAGGCCTTGCCCTTTGGTCCCTCTGCGGTCTAGCGGCCTCCCCGTGGACTTGACTCCGATCAATGCACAGGGAAACCCATTAAGAGCCACAACACCAAGAGCGGACGGGGGCCAAATGCACCCTTAACAAAAGCGCGAGTGGCCAACATCAGTTGAGTTAAGGGGTTGTGAAAAATGAGGTGTGTGTATGTGTGTTGCTCTCTTGTCTATAAGGAACCTCACAATAATGTGGCCCTGCGGAGCCTGCTTTGTCAATGGCTGCAAAGAAAAGGGCTCTGAAAGGACTCGGTGCACTGGTGCAATTAGCCATCTATGGAGCCAAATATATCTCCCAGATTCTATCAAGACAACTTGAATCCCATTCAGTTTATGCTCCCCACAAACAAGCTTTTGTGCTGTCTTGAGGTAGATGTTCTGTGAATAGTTGGCCTGTCGTATTTGTCTTAACTTGACCTTTTCAAAAAAGTACATAAAGTGATATTTGATTGGTTTGCAGCCAAATACACTACTGTTTAAAAATTTTGGGTCAGTGAGATTTCTTAATGTTTTAGAATAAAAAATAAAAAAAAGAATTATGCTCAGCAATGATGCTTTTATTTTATTTAAAATACAGTAAAATTATTAAACTGTAATAATGTGAAATAGCGTAATTTAAAATGAATATATATATATATATATATATATATATATATATATATATATATATATATATATATATATATATATATATATATATATATATATATATATATATATATATAATATATTGTGTGTAATTTATTCCTGTTATGCCAAAGCTGAATTTTCAGCATCATTACTCCAGTCTTCAATGTCACATGACCATTCAGAAATCATTATAATATGCTGAAAACAGTTCCCAGGATCCTTTGATGGATTGAAAGTTCAAAAGAATAGCATTTATTTCAAATGTAAATGCTTCTGTGACAAAGTATTTACTGTCACTTTTTTATAATGTTCTCTGAGGCCCATTTATAATGTTATGAAGATCATCATAATGAGAAGGAATGGATATATTCTATCCTGTTTTGAACCCTCTCTTTCAAACACTCTGATTTAATAGGCGTGTCGCATTCAAGACTTGGAAGTAAACGCCCACTTCTATGATTGGGTAACAGTTTTCCATATTCAAATAATTTTCAATGTTCCTACCATTATGTGGAATTGTTTTGAAGATTTCCGATATACAAGTCTTGGTTGTGGCAAATATAGTGTTAAAATACTTGGTGTTAACACATTTATAGTTGACAAATTATAACTTGCAGTGTTTCATGCAAACAGAATTATGAATGATTGTACCATCATTTGTTGTTCTTATAGCCAGTCATCATTCATATTAAGTGATGAACAAATCCATTTTCAAAGTGAAAAACATATGACATTTGCAGTGTCGGGTTTTAAATAAAACGAAATGTTTTTGTATTAGATGAAAAAACTGAAGCTTTGAAGCTTTTCTTGAGGATTACAACGAATCGCTTCGATCAGAGATGGGCAGCTTCGGCAGTGGCCCTGCTTCTCATTAACACTACGTGCTTTCTTCTGTATCTGGGAATTAATGTCGATCCAATATAATTGTAGGTTTGATTTTGACATTGGTAAGGATATAAAAGGAGAATTTTTGCACTTTTCAATACAATTTCAGGCCATTTAAAGTCTTTATTTATAGATATGGTACCTAACCCACTCATAAGTCATAACATAGGCCTGTAAATCAACAACATTAACTACAATTTCACTTTCTGTACTTTATGATAGCATATATTCAGCAAAAAAAACATTTAGGTAAGGTTCAATAAATCAATTCTGTAACATTATCCACCTTTTTTCCTATGCCCCATCAGGATTCGAGCGAATTATGGGAGCAACTTATGTTAAACTGTAAACAATCGGCAAAAGGGAAACAAAATCCAAGGTGTACATAATGCATGTTGTGAAATAACTGACTAATAGAGTATTAAAACTACTTTAGTGCTGCAGGGTTATCTTATTTGTGACCGCTCGTCAATGTCAAAATAATTGAGATGACCAATCAAATTAAAAGCATGCAGGCTTTATGTTCACAGAAGCTGCTGTACGCGAGTCACGCAACGCTTCAGTAATCGGTGCGAGATAAGTAGCTAAACCAGGAACTAGTTTTAGGATAGAAATGTGAAACAACAAAAAAACTACCAGCTACAGCTCAGCTTTAGGAGGGGAAGAGACAGGGCAAAAGAAGGAGACTGAGAGAAAGAGAAAGAGTGAGGAGAGAGCAGTTCAGATAATCTACTGCCTACTGGTTTTTAAAGCATTTTTTTCAGCCTTCAAACATCTTAAACTGCATCAGAGAAATCAACATTTTCTTGGGGGACCATGAAACTAGCTCAAATTTGGGACCTCACTGGTTTTAAAACTCCTTAAGGCAGTTGCGTGCTTAAAAGTTGTTGCTGTTTCTAGAAACCCGTTTGCTTTAACCTCATATCTGGGGTTAACGCATTTATGTTGTAAATGTGTTATATTTGTGAAATATTTATTTATAGGCCTAATTAATATTAAAATTGAATCATTGTATCTCTGCTTTGAAGATTTAGTTTTTTTTAAATTATTTCTGTGGTAGAAAAAGTTGAGGCACCAAGATCGCCTACTATGGGAGTTTGTTATAGCCCCAGGGCCCTACGTGTTCTTAATCCGGGCCTGACCACAGACCATGAATAACCTCTGATTATTTCTGCAGCAATATTTCGGACATGCTAAATATCACTGAAGTAATATATGCCTTATGTAACATGTTGCCTTAATCAAAAATGTTCATTAACTGGAACATTGAGTGATATTTTTTCAAAGTGATTTCAGTCATTTTGACAGCCTGTTATTCATATTGTTTTTACTTGCTTTAGAAACATTACAGTAAACACTGCTAATAGGGATTAGAAGTGAAAATGCGAGACAATTAGCATCCATGAGAAAACAAAACTGGAAAAAAGATGTGAAGATTTGGGGAGAAAACGAGAGATTCTTGCATGCCAGTGAATTATTAATGGCATATCTTGTAAATTAAATTAGGATAGCAGACCACAGATGTGCAGTATATGTTGTTATTTTTCATATGTTACAACGGAATACAAGGAAAAAATAAAATAATCAGGAGTAAAAGAAGGTTGCTATAGATGTCATAGATGGCTCTTGCCATATATGTACCATACCATGTCACATTAAAATACCAAGCATTACATTATTCCCTTGAAATCTAATCATAAGAACATAAGTATAAGGATTATTTTTAGTGTAACCGTATGATTTTAAATGAATTGTTTCAGTCTTTTTGAGTAGAAATTCCCCAAACCGAGAGTGTCTCCCATAAATAAAAATGCTGTAGGATATATGTCCCTGACGTTCCTGCTAAATTCTATGCCCCTGTAGTCTTTGCTGTATCATCTTTTATTATCAGTCTCTCTACACTGTAAAAAAAAAAACTGTAAAAAAACGGTTATTTTCTGGCAGCAGAAAAAGTGCCAGAAAAAGTCTAGTAAAAAAACAGAAAAATACTGTCAGGAAAAAAACATAGCTAAACTATAAAAAAACAGTAATTTCTTATCCTATAATTCCTATAATGAAATCTTTTACTTTTAACATACTTTAATTGTTAAAATACAGTCATACACCTCTAAAACACAGAAAAAATATCTTTAAAGAATGATAAAAAAAAAAAGTTTAAGTACAGATAATTACATGTGTGTGTGTGTGTATGATGCCTGCACATAATGGTGTCTCGTTTAAAAACGAATCTGCGGTAAAATGAAGCGAAAAAAACAAGCAGTTTCTTCCTGATGCGATCTGGAACTTCACTAAAAATAAAGGTCATCCAAGCTTTCTTAAAGGGTTGGTTCACCCAAAAATTAAAATTCTGTCATTAATTACTTACCCTAATGTCACCCATAAGACCTCCGTTCATCTTCAGAACACAAATAAAGATATATATTTTTAAACCGACGGCTCAGAAAGGCCTTCATTGACACCAATGTCATTTCCTCTAAGACCCATAAAAGCCACTAAAGACATCGTGCTCCATCTCACTACAGTGGTTCTAACATCTTATGAAGCGACGAGAATAGTTTTTGTGCGCAAAAAAAACTAAATAACGACTTATATAGTGATGGGCCGATTTCAAAACAAAGATTTGAACCGTTCTGAATCAGCGTATTGATTCATGATTCGGATCGCTTGTTAAACCGCCAAACTGCTGAAATCACATGAATTTGGTGATCCGAATCCTGAATCGATACACTGATTAATAACCATTCAAATCTTTGTTTTGAAATCGGCCCATTACCATACAAGTCGTTAGTTCGTTTTTTTTTGCGCACAAAAACTAATTCTCATCGCTTCATAAAATGATTGAAGATGATAAAGCCACTGTAGTTTGATGGACTTTTTAACGATGTCTTTAGTGTCTTTTATGGGTCTTGAGAGAGGAAATGACATTGATGTCAATGAAGGCCTTTCTGAGCCATCGGATTTCAACAAAAATATCTTCATTTGTGTTCCGAAGATAAACGGAGGTCTTACGGGTGTCGAACGACATTAGAGTAATTAATTATTGACAGAACTTTCCTTGAACTAACCCTTTAATGTTAAGATCACAAGGGTGGCAATGCAAAGACTGTTTTTCCGCAATTTGGCACTTCAAAAAGGCATCGCTATGATTTTGTTTCTGGAGTACTCCTGTGTTTGCGTCTCTCTTTTATTTACTACTACGACTGTGTAAATCGGTGGGTGGAGCTAAAGAAGTAACTATGTTCTTCAGAGAAAGAAGGCTTGTTGCACTGTTACGGCATAAAGAGACAACATCCAAACGAGTCATTTGGAAAGCTTGGTTTCAATAAAATCAGTTTTTACAGGATATTTTTATTATACAATGACCTCTTTTGTGTCAAAAGTTCAAGGAAAATTTAATTTTTTCAATTCATATCCTCTTTAAGTGACTGCTATGCCTGAATTGCTACACTGTAAAAAAAAAATAACCTGGTTGCCTTAAAATGTTGTGTTTATTGAACTTAAAAATTTGAGTTGATACAATGAAGGAAATTTGTTCAATAAATAGAAACTCAAAATATTTTTTTATCTGAACCACATAAAGAATGTGATAAATCATGAAAATAGCACTATGCTAGCACTATCTCACTGCGTCATCAGAAATAAAACACACAATTACCCAATATGCTTACAAAATCTTTTAATAATATTTTAATAAAGGTTGTCAAATCTCCAAAAATGTTCATTGTATTAACTCAAAATTTTAATTTCAATGAACTCAAAATTTTCTAAATAATTTTTTACAGTGTACTACTTTCCATACCTAAACAATATATCAATGTACCCCTGTAAGTTCAAGTACTGAATGTTTACAGCTCAGTTCACTGGCTAAAGCATCAGCCAAGCCATTTGTGGGAATGCTAATAGCTAGCTTTCTCCAGTCATCATTAGTCATCCAGTTTCAATATCTTTGTTTTGTATAGTATACATTTGAATGTATGCACATGGATTTAAGGTCCCAAAATAGAGGTATGGACATAGCAAATAGTGTGGCCACATTCACTCATTCTAGCCTGTGTCAGTCTCGCTTTTTAGCATGAGTAGTGGAGCTCACATGAACAGCATCGGCTGCCTAAGATCTAGAGAGCTGCAATATTTGCAATGTAAACTGCGTAGGAGACTGCCACAGGCCAGACCGAAATTGTTGAATAAAGTCATTATTTTTGCTCAAAAAATATTCCTGTCGCTTCATAAAATTAAGTTTGAAACATTGGATTTTAACTATGTCTTTCCTACCTTTCTGAACCTTGAAAGTGTTAATTAAATAGATGTCTATGGGCCTGAGAGCTCTCGGATTTCTTCAAAAATACCTTAATTTGTGTTCCGAAGATGAACAACGGTCTTACGGATTTGGAATGGCAAGTAATTATATTTTAGGGTGAAATAACTATTTACAGCTACACTATGTGACTTTTCCGTCTGCTAGAGGGCACCTATTCAAAACAAAGACGTAGTTTGATGATGCGACTCCCTCAGACATCCCGGTTCCTTGGTTAAAATATACAAAGAGTTGGAAACATTTGGAAAATTGTAAGAACTCAACTGAACAAAATATATAACACTGGTCTGGTGGTTTTAGGATATTTTACTGCAAAAATCCTACATAGTGCCCCTTTGAGTCTTTCAAGTGCCTTAATATGTAATGGAAATCATCCAGTTTTATGATAAGGGGCATGTTTGCATACAAACATATAATAAACATATTGCAAAGTAGATTCACAATACAGTATACATAGCAAATGCCTCTGACAGACACATGCTCAATGTTATATAGCCAAGCTAGCTAATGTTAGCTGGTTAGGCTGATTCTTTTCTTATAAATACACATTACTGGTTATAACAAAAAAAAAAATCAGTCCCACCAGTTTATAAATGTTTTAACATGTTTACACATACAGAAGGGACAGTCACAGTTTCACAGCTAACATTAAACGCATTCCAACAACAGATAAGGAAAAACTCTGGGCCCATGCTGTTCAAGTGCTAATAAATGGATGCTAGTCTCTGCCCAGCAATCAGGAGCTCAATAAGTAATAACCATTCACCTTGGCTAGTTCCACACCATTACACCAGCACTGCTGATGACTCAGGAGACACTGCAGACGCGGCAATCACTGACAGATTGCGAGAGGGGGAAGGGATGGAAGAGGAATTGAAAGGAAAGGAGGATGAGGAGGAAAGGAGGAGAGTAGGCACAGCATGAGAAGGAAGAATGATGACCTGAGAACGAATACAAAAACGACAGAAGAAGGAAACTGAGAATGTTGGGGTAATGGAGAACTGACAGTAAAATGATGAGACACATTACAAGGTTGTTTTTTTTTTTTGGATGAAGCTTTTCAAAGAGGAAAACTGCTGCATCCTCGCACAGCTGCAATGTAATTGTGATGCTAGTCAAAAAGGTCTTATATTACCGTTTCTTCATCCTACATATGCATTCAGATACATTCCTACACCCGTGATGAACACTGGTGAACGGGATTTCACCAAGTACAAAATGTTTTGGTCCTGGAACACCATTTCAACCTGATTTGATGGACAAGTTTACAGGGGTAGGGAGAGGGTTAAGAATACATTTTTAGGGGAAAAAATTGTTCCAGGATTAACAAAATATATTGATTCAGGAACTTGTCTTACTTGAACTTGAAGGAAATTGAAGATGTCTTACTTGGCAAAATCACGGTGATCATTTATCCCTCTCATTTGTATCTGCCTGTTCTAGTATAGAAAGCATTTAAAAGCAGATCAGTTCACTTGGCGACCATCTTGGTCTCCCTTGGTCATCCTTTTCCAATCATTTGAGTACAGCTCAATGGGGAGTACACTTTAATGGGGCAGGAAAGGTGAAATGGAAAGGAAAAAAAAATTGTGCTTTTCAAATCTGACCCTCTTTGTCTTTATTCAGGTGGTTGCAGAAAATATTCTACACAATATAGAAACCAAAATCAGCAATGATTTCTGAATGATCATGTGATATTGAAGACTAGAGTATGATGCTAAAAATTAAGCATTGCCATTACGGTTATATATCACGTTATTTTAAATTGTAATTTTTTTTTATCAAATTAATGCAGTCTTGGTATAAGAGACTTCTTTCAAACTTTTGAACAGTAGTGTACATATAGGCTATGCACTAAAAGTGCACATAATTAGAAGTGCACTACATTGTAAAAAAAATGCATACTTTATATTGTTTACATTTTTAAGTACTCAACTTGGATATTTAAGTAATTTTAACTTAAATTACATTCAACTGTAAACTGGCTTTAAAAAATCTGTTGAAAATTGCATAACTTATTTTGATGAGTTAAAGCAATGAAAAAATGTGTTGTGTCATGTCTTATTGTTTTTACAGTGTAGCATATGATTGCCTTCAAAGCAAACTAATATGAACTAAAAGCCACCAAATTTTTTATTTAACGTGTTCTTAACGTGTTCTTGCAAACCTCCATACTAAAGTGGGCAACATAATTACCTTTAAATGTGTGTGCATCATAGGCCTACTAGAATTATTATACAAAAATGTATCAGTTAACAGACAGTTTAACTATTTTAACTAATTACTAAAATGAACTTTGTCTAAATTGTTCAGCAACGTTCTCTTCAAACTGTTACTTCACCGTGATGACAGTTGACCTGAAAGAGAAACTGGCAGTATGCATTTCTTAGGGCAATATTGAAAATACCATGTGGATGTGCATTTGGGCGCACAACAATATGTGAAATCAAGCTTGAATAGCTAGAAGCATTTGCACTGACGCATTTGTATAAATGGAGAATTACTCAAGCTCTCCGAACAGCATTTAACTGGCGTTCTCTACACATACTTTATGGAAGAAATGCGGCTGGATATGGATTCCAGCATTTCACATGGCTCTTATGCACGGTCCTGTTATATGGGATAGAGAATACATCACCGGTCAACCAGACAGTCTCGTCTTTGACCATCAAAACAGACCACAAGTGCTACTGATACCGCAATAAACTTTCACAACACGATGTCCTCATATACCGCAAAGCACAGCTTGTTCGATAGCTCACTGCGATCAGCAATGCACTTTGATCCACGCCTGTGTCGTCTAGCAATAGCGACACAGCGTCTGTGTTTATAATGAGAGCTGATGAGAGGAGCGGCTATGCTCTCAGCTATTACAGCCCATTGTTTTAGCTGATTATACCGGCTGCGTGTCTGCAGAGCTGCCAACACATCATAATCAGACAAAAAAGGCGAGACAAACCGGCAAACCTACGCATGGGAAGAAAACAACGACAACTCACACTGTGCGTCTGGCCCTTAACTATCTGCTGCCGTGCAAAAATGGATGGCACCGATAGAATTCTTCCAATGTTAGTTTGCATCACGGAGAAGGTTCAGTCTATATGGACTTTAAGAGCAATTTGTTTGGAGGTGAATCTAGTCTCTGTGCAAGGAGGAAAAGTATGCAGTCATATTGCTGACATGAGACTCTGGCCAAGCTCTTATCCATTACAGGGCTTAAAGGGGAGACAAGGCACTTGTGTGTTGGAGAGGCCATGTCATCCAGGATGCTTTTAATGCGCTGCCATTAAGCTGGTCAATAGGTTCCCAGATGTCCACCTCCTCAAGTATGAGATCCGCTGCTCTTTTGAAAAGTCCAGCGGTTGATTGCTGCCGAACATATAGAAGGAGATGATGGCGGGGAAAAAGATTGAGATTGCATTCAATCAATTGAAGAAATGTGCTTATTAGTGTAATCCAAAGTTTAAAAAAAAAAAAACATGGGTGGAAAGTCTTCGTATACAGCTGTCTGAGAAAACAGCATTCAAAAGAGAGAAAAATCGATCCATAACACTTTCAGAACACTTTAGCTTCTTATGTTACGCTGTGAATTGCATCCATTTAATAAAGTAGGGGCATCTGACGCCTGATACAGACACTCCGTCACATACAGACAGACTCATGGTTTCGTATTTTACCCAGTACATAATAGCCAGTTTACCATACAAACATGTCAGTAGTACAGCAATGGTAGCCACTACAGTTTCAGCTCAATACTAGCTAGATAAACATTCTACATCTCGGAATGATGCGTTAATTACTGTAAATATTATATTACGTGTTGCCTGTAAGTGATAGTTAATAAAATCATAAGCACTGCTAGACACTATTAATGGGCTCCAGCTGCATAAATCATCTAAATCAAACTGACATCATGATATGGCTTAGCACGTTTATCAAATCGCAAAGGCAGCGATTAAATGAAATAATCATATGCTCTGTGTTTGTCGGAGTGAAGTGTGGCACGGTGTTCTTTTACACGCGAGCAGCTCATGACCTGGTGTTCTCAGTGTCTTAGAGCATAATGAGAAGCACGTATAAACTGTTGTTAACAAAGCTTTAGGGCTCCTTGCATCTTTCTGGCAAAAGAAAATGGTTTAATGAATGAAAATGCAGAAGTTAAGAGTTATAAATGTTACTGTAATTTTAGCTGTACTGTAAAATTATATTTTTTCTTAAATACTCGATTTATTTTATTTTACAGGGAATTAAAAAAAAATTGTGCTTCTTTTCTTCTATAACAATAATAGTAATAATCCATCTCCATGGATAAATTGTGCAGCCCAACAAACAAGCACAGCAAATCTGGAGGTTTAAAAAAAAAAAAAAAACATGCGGAACAATATGATTTCCCCTGCCTTCTATCATCTCTGCACCTGGGTCAATGACAAATAAAGCTTAAAAAGGTTTTTTTTTTTTTTTTTTTATCTAAACTGACAATGTGTTTCAATTGTTAAATAATATCTTGAAGTGTTTAAATTCATTTTTTTAACCTTTTTCCCTATGCTAGCAAGTTCGTTCATTTAAATACAGTAAAGAAGTTTATCATAAAACAGCATTTTCCTAGTTCTACATCTGTTGTACCACCAGACATGGAAAGTGTACCAACCTACCCATACTTGAAAGTATTTGAGAGAGATCTACAAACCTTTTTAGTTTGTCACAGGGATCAATTGGGTCCTCTGGCTGCTGCATTATCATCATCATCATCATTATTATTTACTTTTATTGCTTGTCAATTCATAATTGAATTGACCCATGTTTGCCGTTGTGACATTTGAGAATTAAAAATTGATAGACAAAAGTTTTTCAATGATCTCAACAGCTTTAAAACTATGGATATTTAAAATATGCATTTATATAAAAAGTTTCAAATATAAAATTATGCCACAGTATTTTATTTTGAATTTCTTATTATTAAAACATAATTGTAAATAGTTTTCTTAGTCTGTTTATTTGTGCAGATGATTGCACCACCTGACACTTTGAGGGTTTAAGATACCAAAACATCAAATAATATTTATTATTTGAATGTACAAAAAAAAAAGAATAATAATAAAAAAAAGAATAAACACTTATACATTAAAGAATAAAGAGATACATGCCATAAATGTATCAAATTATATTCTACGGAAATAATCCACTTGGCCACCAAAATATGCATGCCATGTCATTGGCCTGCCTGCATTTCAAAAGCATCTAAACTGACTTCATGAAACAAGCTAACCATGAGTAATGTTATGCATTCATAAAAGGAGAGGGAAAGCAACGGAATACAGAAATGCACCTATTTATTTATGCCTAGAGTTCTTTCATGGCATGTGTTTGTGCAGGAACATTTTTCACTAAATAGGCACAAGTGCATTTGCCGGCCGCATTCGGGAATGTGCGCTATTCAGGATCCTCTCTCGTGACACTGTAAAAGCTTTGGACTGCCTCAAAGTGAGAGAAAGGCCTTATTCACTAGCAGAGAAAAGGACAAAGCATTTCAGCATGTCCCACAGGGACGGGCCGAAGCGGCAGTTTGTTAATAACACAGCTTAGTAGTGCAATAAAACCCACTCAGCTAAAGAATCATTAGAAAATAGCCCAAGTCTCTTTAATTGTAAATCACCTTTAAGAAGTGCCGAGAGAGTCATCGCTCAGCACGTCCAATGAATAAAGGAAAAATCCATTAGCTGGCAACTATTTTATAGGAAATAGAAAATTCCTCAACAAAGGCCTGCACGGGGGAGGAGGCGGTCAGGCTGAGTGGGTGAGTGGATGATGAGGGCGTGAGAGCTGTGTGCAGGGAGGGATGGTATTCCCAGCAGGCAGTCTGGCATGTGCCAACCACTCATGTGTCAGCCCTGCATGCATCCTTCTCCCGGTCAGGGGGCCTGATTTGGGACAGGACCTCCAGGGACAGCCCGGCCTGCGTTGAATGGCCGCAGAAAGCTTATTAGAAGTAAACAGACTGTTCTCTAGCATGCCAGCCTGCGGATGTAAACAAACACATATAAATACACTCACTAAGGCTGGTGTGGAATGAATTCTGATTATTTAATGATTATGCAAGGGATTGACTATGACTGTGAGAGGGATTATATTTGGTGGCTTTGATCTAATATTCAGCTTTGTATAAAATGTGCATATTTAACTGCATTGTCAACAACTAGTATCTACACTGATTTAAGACTCAGTTTGAATCGAATGGTCTAGTTATGCTGTATGTAATTTATGCACTGCACTGAAAAAAATATTTGTACTGCTTGTTCAAATTGCTCAGTTAAAATGAGCTACAGCAACACAATTGCTATACATTCTGTCAAAAATTAATTCGATTTTGTTCAATCCACTTAAAACAGTCAAATTAAGTCAAATTGAAGTGAAACTCAATCCTTGTGTTGTGTTACATAAATGATTTGTGTGGCATTAACTGAAACGGGGCTTGTTAGTCCCAGCCCCCTTTGCATTTGGCTAAATCAAGAGCGAGTAAATGTTGTTAACGTACATGTAAAAGTGTTTTTTATGTATTTTTGAGCAAAATGAGAAAGCGGTAAACTTGAAGTTTAATATTCAATTATATTGGTATTATTTAGAACAATTTAAATTATTGTGGGTTACCAATGTGGAGAAGAGGGGAGCATTTGCTGTGGACTAATAAATAATGTCATTACGGCTTTGCTGAAAAAGCTTTTAATGTTTAGCATTTAAGATGCTACTGTTTGCTACTGTTTGTTAAAGGGTTACTTCAGCAATTAGCATATGGCTTTCTATCAGTAGAAACCCTGGAGTATATTCGAATGATCGTGCTCCCCTCTCTCATATCCCCCTGAGACGAGAGATTTATGCATTTTATTTCTGGAAAAATTACTCAGACGCAAATTGACGATATTTGCGTCATCTGTAAAATGCTTGGCCAGATGCTAAAGACTACAGCCAGCAGAGGGAGCTATTTCCGCATGTTTTCAACTCGCACATGGGGGAAGGGAGATCGCACTCATAGCTTAGCTCGCAGCTGCAGGCATTCATGTAAACGGTGCAGAAGGCGGAGCAAAGTGAGTATTTTATCTTCTCAAGTTAATTCCTATGAAAGTTAATCTTCCAAAGGCATGAACTGAAAATGCACTAGACTAAACACGCACTGTGAACTACTGCCGCGAGCGTGGACGCGTTTACCTCAGCTCTCATGAGGAGAGCTCATTCAGCTCATCACGATGCGTGTAAAACTCCTGCTGCGTGTGTGCTGACACTTCTTCAGCGGCTAAATCACAATATATTGAACAGACACTTTCAGTTTTTAACTGTAGTGTCTGTTCTCTAACTGAACTGATTTTATGAAGATGAACGCGGTGGTGGAAAAGTAAAAGTGATTCAGTAGGGGTTGGCTTTGGGAGTGGCCTCAGGGCAGCGAAGCATTCTGGGAATTGTAGTCTTTCATCCCCATGAGACAAAAACACATTTTCTGTCTTTTCTCAGTCTAGAAAGCACCAAATTCAAAAATAATTTCACATTTCTACTACATTAATGACCCAGTTTAAATACAGATTCATCTTCCCAGCACTGAAGTACCCCTTTAAATGTTTGTCAGCTTACTAGTGCAGTATTATAATTCAGTTGTGTAACATCAAAGTATATGAAATTGATGTGGATGAAAGAATATTATGAAATTGAATTTGTGAATCATGTCTGAAAATTAACTTTGAAAGTACTTAAGTCACTTAAAATGTATTCATTCCATGATGTTGAAGTTACATGAACAAATTATCTTATAATTTGTAAATATAACTTAATTGGTTCATGTGGGACTGACGTACACACTTAAATCATGTAAATCCAACACACTTTTTTTTTCATTGTGTTCCTCCTTTTTAGCTAATTAGAGGCAATTGTTCTCAAATGAGTCATTTTTGTTCAGCAATCAAACTGTATCTTTTTCCCTCACTAAAAAGAACCAACTGTTCATTTGGCAGTCAGACACTGGTCGGGATGAAAGGGTTTTGATTCACTAAAATGAGCCAACTTAAACAAGTCATGTTTGTTCGACAGTCACGGGCTACGTTGTGTGCTTTTGAAATCACTAAAAAGAACTGACTCATAAGAGTCATGTTCATTTGGCATTCAGACATGGGTTGTGCTGTAAGTGTTTTGACAATGAACCAGCTTATAAGAATCATGTTCTTTCGGCTGTCAGACTACACAAGTTTTGCAATTATGTTTTTCATTCGCAAAAAAGAACCAACTAATACGAGTTATTCATACAATGGAAAAAAGCACATGTGAACATCATTCTTTTTCTTTTATAAAAAAGAGCCAGTTCTCAGTTACAGTCCCAACCCTAAATAAGGTCTAAATCGATATATTCAAAATAAATAAGAACTAATATAGGCTTCATAATAAAAGCAAATTAGAGTCTTCAGAAGTGAACAAGGACAAAAATCAGAAGTCACAATTACATAATGAAAAAGCAACTGGTGAAGAAAGCACTTATGTCATCGGTCTGCAGCAAATGTTAGTGGAGCAGGACAAATGTGTGTTTGAAGTCAAGAAGAAGATTGTTTCAGTTTGTGGCTATGTCATTACTGTAAAGATGCTAAAGATTCAGATTTGATTTCTTTTGTAGTTCTCTCTCACCCTGCTTGCCATTGTGTGGCGCAGCTGAAACCGGTAATAAAAGATCTGCGTGTGTAGCAGTCAGCTGCTTCCCTCTGCCAAAATAATGGGATGCTCAGCACTGACTGTTTTACCTGCAATTAAGGGAGCTAAAAAGATAATTGTCTTAAAAACACAAGTCAGTCGCATAAGGTGATATTGTTCCTTTGCTGAGGTGTACCCAAGATGCCACATTCCATTATCTCTTTTATATATGACTCTCTTATCTGCCAAAAGGATACAGAGGAAACTGAGCTGTCAGAGACAGTAGTAAATATCATAAAGCCTGTTGTATAATATTACATTTACTGTATTGCAC